>NC_034178.2:31751327-32095493 GCF_002021735.2 Oncorhynchus kisutch | reverse complement strand
ACCTGTTCTCATTTGCAGCAACGACCTGGGGAATAGTTACAGGGGAGAGGAGGGGGATGAATGAGCCAATTGTAAACTGGGGATTATTAGGTGACTGTGATGGTTTGAAGGCCAGATTGGGAATTTAGCCAGGACACCAGGGTTAACACCCCTACTCTTACGATAAGTGCCATGGGATCTTTAATGACCTCAGAAAGTCAAAGATCCAATATAAAGACAAAGGGGGAATATCCGCTCACCGTTATACTGCTCGCAAATGTAATGTTTTATAAACATAATGGAAACATCTTACAGATCATATTCGGACTTCTCCAGAACGATCAGACAAAATTGAATTGCATTCGAGCCATGTTCATTTTCACCATTAACCCATGAATCTTCCTTATGAGTTTATTTTTTAAATCAAATTAAACGAAAAACAATCTAACTGTTTTTTAAACCAACAACACTATTTCTAAATAGGATACAGTCAGAAGCATGACATCATAAATCACATCTCTCATTCCATGAGCATAATGCAAAGTGCATACAACCGCTGAATTGCATAGCGCCACATTCAAATAATATTTATAAAAATATTTACATTCATGAAATCACAAGTGCAATATTGCAAAACACAGTTTAGCCTTTTGTTAATCCTATCGTCTCAGATTCTGAAAATATGCTTTACAGCCAAAGCCATCCAAGTGTTTGTGTAAGTTTATCGATCGCTCGACAAAACATTATGTACACTTAGCATCAAGTAGCTTGGTCAGAAAATCTGAAAATCAATCAAAGGAATCGTTTACCTTTGATAATCCTCTGATGTTTTCACTCACGAGACTCACAGTTACACAATAAATGTTCCTTTTGTTCCATAAAGATTATTTTTATATCCAAAATACCTCCATTTGTTTGGCGCGTTATGTTCAGAAATGCACAGGAAAGAGCGGTCACGACAACGCAGACAAATTCCAAATAATATCCGTAATGTCCACAGAAACATGTCAAACGTTTTTTATAATCAATCCTCAGGTTGTTTTTAAAATATATAATCGATAATATATCAACCGCAACTGTCTTTATCAGTAGGAGAGGGAGAGGCAACGGCTGCCCAAACTCTGTTGCGTGAGCAAAACTCATGCAAACACCTGACGCAATGTTATCTTTCTCGCTCATTTTTCAAAGTAAAAGCCTGAAACTATGTCTAAAAACTGTTGACACCTTGAGGAAGCGATAGGAAAATAAATCTGGTTGATATCCCTTTAAATGGAGCGAAGGCAGGCTATGGAACATGGAGCTTTCAAAATAGAAGCCACTTCCTGGTTTGATTTTTCTCAGGTTTCGCCTGCAATATCAGTTCTGTTATACTCGCAGACAATATTTTGACAGTTTTGGAAACTTTAGAGTGTTTTCTATCCTAATCTGTCAATTATATGCATATTCTAGCATCTGGTCCTGAGAAATAGTCAGTTTACTTTGGGAACGTAATTTTTCCAAACATAAAAATAGTGCCCCCTAGCTTCAAGAGGTTAACCTCTCTGGGATACGATAGGCGTCCCACCTCTCCAACAGCCAGTGAAATTGCAGGGCGCCAAATTCAAAACAACAGAAATTCCATAATCAAAATTCCTCAAACAAGTATTTCACACAATTTTAAAGATAAACCAGCCACAGTGTCGGATTTGAAAAAGGCTTTACGACGAAAGCACACCAAACGATGTTAGGTCAGCACAGCCAATTTTCCAGCCAAAGAGAGGAGTCACAAAAAGCAGAAATAGAGATAAAATGAATCACTAACCTTTGAGGATCTTCATCAGATGACACTCATTGGACTTCATGTTACACAATACATGTATGATTGGTTCGATAAAGTTCATATTTATATCCAGAAATCTCAGTTTACATCGGCGCGTTATGTTCAGTAGTTCCAAAACATCTGGTGATTTTGCAGAGAGCCACATCAATTTACAGAAATACTCATAATAAACATTGCTAAAAGATACATGGAATTTTAGATCCACTTCTCCTTAATGCAACCGCTGTGTCAGATTTATTTTTTAAACTTTACGGAGTACAGCGCTCCAACACAAAAACAAGCCATACAGATACCCGCCATGCTGTGGAGTGAACAGAAGTCAGAAATAGCATTATAAATATTCACTTACCTTTGATGATCTTCATCAGAATGCACTCCCAGGAATTCCAGTTCCACCCAAAAATATGTTTTGTTCGATCAAGTCCATCATTTATGTCCAAATACCTAATTGTGTGTTTAGCCCAGTAATCCAAACTCATGAGGCGTGAGCACTAGGTCCAGACGATTAGTCAAAAAGTTCTGTTACAGTTCATAGAAACATGTCAAACGATGTATAGAATCAATCTTTAGGATGTTTTTAACATAAATCTTCAATAATGTTCCAACCGGAGAATTCCTTTGTCTTTAGAAATGCAATGGAACGCAGGTCACTCTTACGTGCACACGCGTGATCAGCTCATGCCAGACATCTGGTTGAAACAGCTCTCTTTCTCTCCCCCTTCATAGTAGAAGCCTCAAACAAGGTTCTAAAGACTGTTGACATCTAGTGGAAGCCTTAGGAAGTGCAATTTGACCCCATAGACACTGTATATTTGATAGGCAATGACTTGAAAAACCTCAGATTTCCCCCTTCCTGGTTGGATCTTTTTCTCAGGTTTTTGCCATATGAGTTCTGTTATACTCACAGACATCATTCAAACAGTTTTAGAAACTTCTGAGTGTTTTCTATCCAAATCTACTAATTATATGCATATTCTGCTTTTAGGCCTGAGTAGCAGGCAGTTTACTCCCAGTCCCAAAGAAGTTAAGAACAAATTCTTATTTACAATGACAGTCTAGGAACAGTGGGTTAACTGCCTTGTTCAGGGGAAGAACAACAGATTTTTACCTTGTCAGCTCAGAGATTCGATCCACCAACCTTTCAGATACTGGCTCAACGCTCTAACCACTATGCTACCTGCCACCTCATTCAATGGGCATCGCACATAGGCCTAATGAGTCCTAACTTTTCACAGAAGCTGCATGGACAAAAATAATGTTTAAAAAACAGGAATGTCTGGGCACCACCTTAACACCAGCTGAAAATAGAGCCCTGGCTGGATTTACAAAAATGCTCCTTGTTTCCCAGAACTATACCAATGTCAATGTGCATTTCTATAATATTTATTTTTCTTGACACAACTATCCAAAGATCAGGACATCTACCAACACCAGCAAATAAGTTCAATTTTTTTGCAACTTCATTGTTCAGTTCTTTCAGCTGAACAATGAGGTGCATCTAATACCATGTGCAGTATGGTAGTTCTGTGACCGCTGCAGGACTTGTTTAACTCTCGTCTGTTTCTTTCTCCTCCTATCCAATAGTCCGATAAAGACCAGATAGTGATTCTCTCACTTGATTGTAGTAAATTGACAGGAAATTGGTCATTTAAAGTGTTTTGTCAGGTAAGGTCGCCAGAGTACATCACAAACACATTCAGTCATTAAGATAAGTATATGTCATTTCAAAACAGGGTTTTTTTCATGTTCTTGCCCTAATCTTTTTACGTTCAACTGGTGCAACCTTCATTTGAGTGTAGTGTTTACCATCTCTGTTTTTATCAACAGAAATTAAAAGCATATTTCACCTCATCCAATCAGAACATCTTAGATAAGTGGCTTCACTAACCGAGAAATGTCCAGAGTTGCAATAAATGACCTGCTAACACACAGAGCTGTAGATGACAGTTTTCTTTACACTGTCCCTTACATTACACAGCAGATCACTGGGGAAAGTGCAGTGCAAAGACAGAGCTCTATTTTTCTTGTCTGCTTTACAATAGGGCCGGGGGCTTTTTTTCTTCATATTTACAGTTTGCACGGAGTTTCAGATAATTAGAATTCACCACGGTTTAATGAATTGGTCTTTCCATTTTCCCACACTGCCCTGCTTTTAAGGTCAACTATTTCAATTTGTTGCTTGTTATTTAGGAACATGTCGAGTTTGGTTAAGGATCATTGACCTTTTGTAGTACCAGTGGCCATTGTGTAAAGGCCATGCAGAGATGAAGTGACTGTTGTCTTGTTCCCGGATTTCTTGTGGTCATATGAAGTCATGAATTAGCCATTTGACCACCTTGTCACATTTTATCACATATAAAAGAACACAGCACTATTAGAAATGTTTCTAAACTCCCCGTCACAATAGTTACATTTTAAGTGTCATATTCAATTTCTTTGAGTGGCACGTATACATACAAAGACAAAAGTAGAGAGGAAGTTTATATGATCAAATACAGTATATAATCAAATATTACATTTAATCTCAATTAAGTTATGTAATTAAATTATGTTAATTCCAATCAATGCATGATATAGACATTTATGTTTTCCATTTTCTGAAGACATTGCAACTGCTAGACTGATTGCCTTTCTCTCTGGGGAACGCCCATGCTTAATGATGATGAACAATGCAAAAAGTTAACCTTTAAATTGACAATTGAAATTCACAGACTGCAATGAAAGTGGGAAAGTAATGTGGTCATGCAATGTTAGTGTCTGTAACACAATCTTTCTACTTTTTCTGCCTGCAGAGTTTCCATTCTGGACAACGGAAACCTCCGGATACAGAATGCAACCAAACCAGATGCAGGTCTTTACACATGTGTGGCACGAAACCAGTTTGGAGTGGCAAGCAGCTCCGGTACTCTCATGGTCAAAGGTAAGCCTATTTGTCATTGTCTTATACTGTATGGGATTATTAAGTCTTTCAATTGGGTTGTGATTTCTCATAGGATACAACTTGTGCATTTATCTTGTGACAGACTCTTCACAGGAGATTTGGTTCTGGGTTTTGAGATTACTACAGTCCCTAAGCCTTTCTCCCCTACACATAACTAACGGTATCAATGGGTTCTTGCACTTAGCGCTCATTAAGAAACAGAGTTGGAGGTTGTGCTGTTGCCCTCACTGCACTGTTGCCCTCACTGCACTGTTGCCCTCACTATGTGCTGTAGTGAATGTTCAGCACTGTCTCTAGACCTCCAGACCAACCCGATTATTGGTACAGTATAAACGTAGAAGAGATGAGAAGGGGAGTAGTGTTTTTTAGATAATCTGGAGGAGTCAACCCGTGGGACTGAGGGTCGTGTTTCTGCTCTGTTGCTGTGACTTATTATACTTCATTAAATATGAATGGGAGGCGGGTGTAAGGTGCTGTGTATTGGGTGGCTTTGTTTTGTGCATGCTGCTGTTTTTTCTGTCCTGCTGCTGTGAGGGGGGGTGATATTCTCACCAGGTTTTTCATCGCTTGGAGTGTTGGTGATTCCCCCCCCCCCCCCTTTTTTTGCATTAACTTTAACCCTAACATGACCTATGTTTTCAGAGGTCAGGTCTGGTCCAGTTGTGTTGTGATATGATTTTTTCCCCCTATAATTACTTTCTTTGTAGGTGGTGTGTTTTGCCTGTCTACAATTTAAGAGCTATTGATCCCTCATCCCACATGTCTGTCCCCAGGGATAAAAAGTTGTCAGTTAGGTCTTTGATTCACATTCCAAAGTGTCTGATATTGATCTTATTGTACATTAATATTACAATTGATTGTTGGAATGAGATGAGTGTTAATGATTGTCTCATTATTATACTGTAGATCAGTTTTTCTGTGTCATTGTATTTATTAGGGGTTCAAGCAGCGAAGCTGGGTGAAACCCTTTTGTATTTGTTGGTGTTTTTATTATTATTCCAAAAGGGAATCTTCACATGCAAATTCCTGTGAAATTCTAAAACTTACAAGGTTGAGACTTAACCAAAAAAGATAAAGGGCCAAGGGCCACAGCCTCTCAAGTAATGGCATGTCAATTGGCCACATGGGGGCACTATAACAAGCAATTGAAGATGAAAACTTGAAAAGATGAAAAGTCATGCCTCTCACCACTTCAGACCTAGAATCCTGAAATTTGGTACAGAGGTCAATCTCCTTTCAAGGAAACATTTTGCCAGGAGGACCCATAAGGTCTACCATGATGGATATTCCGCCATTTAGAATTGTTCTAAAAATACTTAAAACGCTACTCCTCTGGCACCGAATGACCAGTCCACACAAAACGGTATATGTGGCATCTATGGACCAAAGTCTCTTATTTTCCAGGCTAGTAGCTCAAACAACATGCCCAATACTGACCAATAAACTCTCACATGGGTGTGGTCTGGCACATAAATACAGAAATATCTGGCATGGATATTAGTATTGTAACACACTTGATACACATGTTCAAAACACTGTCAAGACTCAACAAATGCAACCACAAAATGGGCACATATTTATATCTCTTGATCTGTTTGAGTCAGAGTGATGAAATGTGGCCCACATGCCCAGGGATGTGAGTCTAGCTAACCTGTAGGGTATGGTTCTGTTTGGCCACATGGTGGCGCTGTTGGATGGCTGCTTGCAGCTATATTTTAAGTTGGAATTGGAAAGTAGAGTTGGCACCATTTAAACTGGCAAAAACTGGACAATTTGCCAGCACCCCTTCTCTTTTCAAATGCATAATGTTTCTTCTTATTCGAGATTGAATATTGGGGGTTATTTAAACATTTGACCGTGACGCAATGGCAGAAATCAGACGGTCTGAGTGAAAATCGAACGTGACAACCCTTGACTCAGTATTCATTGAAAACTAACCTTATAACACTTTCCCACCCCTTGACCTCAGCCCGGTATATTTCTGATGGTGAATTGCACTATTGAAGACACTAAGGGATGCGATTTGATCATGTCTCAATTGATAAAGCAATACAGAGAAGTTTTTAAAGCAGTGCGATGAGAAATGCTATATGTTTTTTCTCCCTTTAAAGTTTAATGCTGGGTTTCACAGAGCATTGAAGACAAAGCCGCTGCTGTGGAGTACTCTGTCATGTTTGTTCAAGGGTTCAATCCATTTAATTTTCTTCCCTCTACAACTTAGAGATCTCCAAAGCCCTTTGAAATGCAGAGTAAACAGTAAGGTCCTCTGTTGAAATACCTTTTGGAATTCCCTTGCGTTTTAGCGTTGCAAAGCGGTTGCCATAGAAACACGGGTGGATAGCTTATTGTGGCCCCTAACGAATCTCAAATCTGCAATTATTTAATGATTGATTGTAACTGCATGAGGTGTCCTGACAGTACCTGCAGATTGTGCATGTTACAACCTGTTCACTAACATCGGGGTACATAAGGTAATGAATGCTCAGATCCAGCCTAAAGACAGTTCTTCCACACCAGCTGTGTCTTCTGTAAATCACTGTCAGGCCATGTTTCCTTATCACGATTAATAATAAAACATACATTTCATATATTATAAATGCTAGAAAGTCCGCAGTCAAGGATGTGGAGCGAGAGCTTAGAGTGCACCTTGCCACAGACAGCTTTCTGCTGATGCCTTACAACAAACCCTCATCCACTGCCTGCCCCTCTCATTTTATCTCCAGAGTCATCTGCTACCACAGAAAACTGCAATGACCCCGCTATAATTGAGTGAAGAAATTGAAACATATATCAGTATTTTCACCTAGATATATGGCTATGTACAGTTAATTGCTGTTAAATGTACAGCATTACACTCTATTTGACATAATGAATTGAATGTTATTTTTTACACAAAATATAGCCATTTTAATCCCCCCCCCAACAGCTCACTGTTCTGAAAGCTTGTAAACGTCACTCTGGGTTCAGGTTGATGGCCCATCTATGATTTCCCAATCTGGCTCTAAAGAAATATGATTGTGTGTCTATATACTGTGTAAATATGCCCGGCTGTTATTCTCTCATTATTCACGTGAAAGGCAATATATGAGCTTTATTTGACATTCTCCCTTAACGGTTTACTTTCCATCATTATGTGATGGCTGCATTCTTGGGCTGATGTACAAATATGTTCTCATATATGATCTTGTGCCTCTCTGTCACAATCAATACTGTAGGGAAAATGGGACAGGGAAATTTACATGCACTATTTCTTTGAGAATTGGAAACCTGTTTAGTTGGAGGATATTTCCGCAATGAGAGCAGCCCTTATGGGAGATGACAGCAGTTTATTCAAATTGACTGTGGCTGTATGAATACTGAAAAATACCTGTCACAATGCATTTATTTACTGTGGATGTGAATAAACCACCTAGACAACAGCAGAGGAGCAGTCACAACAGATGAACCCTGTTAATGTCCCCATTAGTTCAACACTGAGGGGATATTAACCAGTGTAATCAGTCTTGATTAGGAAATGGACTCTCGGAATGTTGATTGCGGTGGAAACTGAATATTGCAATTAGTAATTACAGCTGGTCAATGGCCTCAAAACTCTTTAACTCAATGTTGAGTTCACTCCTTTGTTGATGTCTGAGATGGCAATTCATTTTCTTTTTCAATAATGTGATTTTCTATTGCGAGTTGTCATCGTGTCACCTTTCCAATTACATTTGAGGGTCCTTGGTTGTGACATACATGCTTTAAAAAGGATTCCTTGGATCAGCAGGTTATCACAAAAGTATCAAACTAAATTCAGAGCGGTGGCAGTGGTCATTGCCTTTGTCACTTCCAGTGGTGTGATTTTTCATAGGTGCAGGACGAAAGATACATTGTCTGAACAATTTATTCTATGCTCTTTCAGGCAGATGCGAATTACAGGGCGGCCAGCGGGGGGCTACACCCCCCTGAATGAAAGATGAGCCCCACTAAACGCAACAAAAGTCAATCTTTGGGGGGTTTCTAAATAATGCTAATTTAACCATTCTCCTATTAGTTTAAAATGCAATTGTGTACTGCTACTATACAGTTGTAAATATGAAAAGAAAAGCTTATTCCAAATGAAACGAACACCACTTCTAACATGTTTTTTTGTTTGTTTATGTTATCCCATGTCATTAGTTACCATAGCCACAAAGACAAAGTCATTGGCTATATCATAAAAATGTATGAAAACAAAAATGTGCTTTTCTATTCTTAATTTAATGTTAGGGTTAGGCATAAGGTTAGCAGTGTGGTTAATGTTAGGGTTAAGGTGTAGGTATAAAATCAGATTTTAAGAAGATACATTGTAGATACAGCCTGGTTTTAGCCTGCCGAGGCGGCAGGGTAGCCTAGTGGCTGGAGTGTTGGACTAGTAACCGAAAGGTTGCAAGTTCAAATCCCCGAGCTGTAGTTCTGCCCCTGAACAGGCAGTTAACCCACTGTTCCTAGGCTGTCATTGAAAATAAGAATTTGTTCTTAACTGAAAAAATAAAATAATTATGATAACTGTGTGCACAGTTCATTGTTTGGATGCTGGAATTATTTTGCAGTGGACAAATATACACAGCCTTTTTTTAAGTGATTTGTTTGACAATCAGATGAAAACATCATGACTGGTTTTGTTCACGCCACATTAAAAGTGTACACATTTTTACCGTTAAATCACACTGTTACACATAAACAAAATATAGAACCCCCACGTATGTCACGGTATGTCACGGTATAATTCACACTCTGCTTTCAGAAGTTGTGAGCAGAGTTGTTTCTAATGCACAATCTGCAATGAGTCAGTAGACTCATACAGAGATGATTGCTGATTTATTGAAGCCAAAGGAAAATGAATGGCAAATGTTACAAAAAGCTTACAGTGCCTTCAGAAAGTATTCCTGGACTTATTCCACATTTTGTTGCAGCCTGAATTCATCCAGAATTCAGCCTGAATTCAAAGCGGATGAAATATAATTTTTTTCTCACCCATCGACACACAATATCCAATAATGACAAAGTGAAAAAATGTTTTTAGAAATGTTTGCTAATTTATTGAAAAGGAAATACAGAAATATCTCATTTATATAAGTATTCACACCCCTGAGTCAATACTTTGTAGAAGTACCTTTGGCAGCGATTACAGCTGTGAGTCTTTCTGGGTAAGTCTCTAAGAGCTTTGCACACCTGGATTGCACAACATTTCCCCGTTATTCTTTTCAAAATTCTTCAAGCTCTGTCAAATTGGTTATTGATCATTGCTAGACAACCATTTTCAAGTCTTGCCATAGATGTTCTAATAGATTTACGTCAAAATTGTAACTCGGCCACTCAGGAATATTCACTGTCCTCTTGGTAAACAACTCCAGTGCATATTTGGCCTTGTGTTTTATATTATTGTTGTTTTATTGTTGTTTTTTTTAATCCTGAAATACTCCCCAGTTCTTAACGATTAAAAGCATACCCATAAAATGATGCAGCCACCACTATGCTTGAAAATATGGAGAGTGGTACTCAGTAATGTGTTTAAATTGGATTTTCGCTTTGTATTCAGGACAAAAACTTTTTGCAGTATTACTATAGTGCCTTGTTGCAAACAGGATGCATGTTTTGGAATATTTTTGTTCTGTACTGTCAATTGGGTTGTTTTTGTTTCATCCTCAGTTTCTCCTTTCACAGTCATTATCTAACTGTTTTGAAGTCACCATTGGCCTCACGGTGAAATCCCTGAGCGGTTTCCTTTCTCTCCGGCAACTGAGTTAGGAAGGACGCCTGTATCTTTGTAGTGACTGGGTGTATTGATACATCATCCAAAGTGTAATTAATAACTTCACCATGCTCAAAGGGATATTCTATATATTTGTTTTGCCATCTACCAACAGGTGCCCTTCTTTACGAGGCATTGGAAAACCTCCCTGGTCTTTGTGGTTGAATCTGTGTTTGAAATGCACTGCCCAACTGAGGGACCTTATAGATAATTTTATGTGTGGGCTACAGAGATGAGGTAGTCATTCAAAAATCATGTTAAACACTATTATTGCACATTATTCACCTATTATGTGACTTCTTAAGCACATTTTTACTCCTGAACAGGTTGAATCATAGCCATGGGAATTAGGGGTGCTGAGGGTGCTACAGAATATCCCTTCCGCCAAAAAATGTACATAATTTTTTCACAGAAATAGTGCACTGGGCTTTTCTAGTCCTGTATTAGCAGAATGATATAGCCGTCTGTGGCGGGGCCAGCTACCTGTATGTTAAATTATCGCCCAGTTTAGCCAAAAAGAAAGCACTGAGCCATTATAGGTAGAAGACTGGGTCCATCCTAGTTAGTCATGACTGGCAGAGATAATAGAGTAGTTGGACATGTCAAATGATGAGTCCTGATTGGTCTGTCATGTCACAGGCTTCTGTCTATAGAGAGAATCTTTGCTACTGCCAATTTCTGGAAAGATACAGTGCCTTCGGAAAGTATTCAGACCCTTGGCTTTTTCCACATTTTGTTTGGTTTCAGCCTTATTCTAAAAATTATTTATTTTTTAAATCTACACATCAATCTACACAATGACAAAGCAAAAACAGGTTTTAATAAATTGTGCACCTTTTTTAAACCCTGAAATATTACATTTACATAAGTATTTAGACCCTTTACTCAATACTTTGTTTAAGCACCTTTGGCAGCGATTACAGCCTCGAGTCGTCTTGGGTATGACGCTACAAGCCTGGCATACCTGTATTTGGGGAGTTTCTCCCATTCTTCTCTGCAGATCCTCTCAAGCCATGTCAGGTTGGATGGGGAGAGCTATTTTCAGGTCTGATGTTCGATCAGGTTAAATTCTGGGCTCTGGCTGGGCAACTCAAGGACATTCAAAGACTTGTCAAAGCCACTCCTGCTTTGTCTTGGCTGTGTGCTTAGGGTTGTTGCCCTGTTGGAAGGTGAACTTTTGCCCCAGTCGGAGTGCTCTGGAGCAGGTTTTCATCAAGTATCTCTCCATTCATCTTTGCCTCAATCCTGACTAGTCTCCCTGTCCCTGCCTCTAAAAAACATCCCCACAGCATGATGCTGCTTCCACCATGCATCACCGTAGGAATGGTGTCAGGTTTCCTCCAGATGTGACGCTTGGCATTCAGGCCAAAGAGTTCAATCTTGTTTTTTTCAGACCAGAGAATCTTGTTTCTCATGATCTGAGAGTCTTTTGGTGTCTTTTGGCAAACACCAAGCGGGCTGTCATGTACCTTTTACTGAGAAGTTGCTTCCGTCTGCCACCCTACCGTAAAGGCCTGATTGGTGGAGTGCTGCAGAGATGGTTGTCCTTCTGGAAGGTTCTCCCATCTCAAATCAAATCAAATCAAATCAAATGTATTTATATAGCCCTTCGTACATCAGCTGATATCTCAAAGTGCTGTACAGAAACCCAGCCTAAAACCCCAAACAGCAAGCAATGCAGGTGTAGAAGCACGGTGGCTAGGAAAAACTCCCTAGAAAGGCCAATACCTAGGAAGAAACCTAGAGAGGAACCAGGCTATGTGGGGTGGCCAGTCCTCTTCTGGCTGTGCCGGGTGGAGATTATAACATAACATGGCCAAGATGTTCAAATGTTCATAAATGACCAGCATGGTCGAATAATAATAAGGCAGAACAGTTGAAACTGGAGCAGCAGCACAGTCAGGTGGAAGTTGAAACTGGAGCAGCAGCATGGCCAGGTGGACTGGGGACAGCAAGGAGTCATCATGTCAGGTAGTCCTGGGGCATGGTCCTAGGGCTCAGGTCAGTTGAAACTGGAACAGCAGCATGGCCAGGTGGACTGGGGACAGCAAGGAGTCATCATGTCAGGTAGTCCTGGGGCATGGTCCTAGGGCTCAGGTCCTCCGAGAGAGAGAAAGAAAGAGAGAAGGAGAGAATTAGAGAACGCACACTTAGATTCACACAGGACACCGAATAGGACAGGAGAAGTACTCCAGATATAACAAACTGACCCCAGCCCCCCGACACATAAACTACTGCAGCATAAATACTGGAGG
This sequence comes from Oncorhynchus kisutch, assembly GCF_002021735.2. Taxonomy (NCBI): domain Eukaryota; kingdom Metazoa; phylum Chordata; class Actinopteri; order Salmoniformes; family Salmonidae; genus Oncorhynchus; species Oncorhynchus kisutch. Next base: position 32,082,726 of record NC_034178.2, on the reverse strand, counting down.
CTGAGACAGGAGGGGTCAGGAGACACTGTGGCCCCATCCGAGGACACCCCCGGACAGGGCCAAACAGAGGAAATCTGGAGCTCTGTCAGAGTGACCATCGAGTTCTTGGTCAAGGCTGACCAAGGCCTTTCTACCACGATTGCTCCTTTTAAGAATGATGGAGGCCACTGTGTTCTTGGGGACCTTCAATGCTGCAGACATTTTTTGGTACCCTTCCCCAGATCTGTGCCTCGACACAAGCCTGTCTCGGAGCTCTACGGACAATTCCTTCGACCTCATGGCTTGGTTTGTGCTATGACATGCACTGTCAACTGTGGGACCTAATATAGACAGGTGTGTGCCTCTCCAAATCATGTCCAATCAATTGAATTTACCACAGGTGGGCTCTGCAAAAGCATTGCTAGACCTCTCAGAAACATTGCTGCCCTGAATTTAGCTGGCGCTACTGACAAAGCTCGCTCGGGAAAAGTTTAAGTAGACAGACTACTTTCTGGAGTACAATGCCATGTCGACTCACATGCATTTATGTGTTTGGGTGGGGTGGGGATAAGGCTTAAGAGGGTGTGAACAATGTTGAATAGGCGTAAAGAAAGAATAGTTCTCAATATTCCACTTTATTTGGAACGGCAGCCAGACAAAATTAAACGGGCCTATTTATATAATGAATATGAATTCTCGGGCAGAAATGATAAAATATTAAAGCATTGGACCTCTCACTAAAGGATTCAGTTAAATACAAACTGGTTCTCTAGCAGATTAGTAAGAATGGCTCACCCCGTGTTCAAGAATGGCCTTTTTCCCTTCATTCAGAATACAACCTCTCATTTTCGGGTTATTTGAAAAGGAAATAATTTCCAAAATATCACAATTTTTAAAACAAGCAATAGAAAGCTGATTGCAATTATAGTTTAATCCAACAGAAAATACTGAACAAGTATTAGAAAATAATAATGTTTAAACTCAAATATACTAATTGATAAAATACCAACATTTTAATTTTTTTATAAAACAGTATAATCTTTGTAAATGATATAATAAATAGCACTAGTGGAGTTGTCACACATCCAGTTAACAAAAATATATTGAAATGTCTGCTCTATGCAAAATTACAACCAACTGATTGCAGCATTAATGCAAAAATGGAGGAGGCAAAAGTGGAAAGGGGAGAATGTAAGGAACTTGTCTGTCGGTCCTGAATTAAAGATCAAAATTGTCTGAAGATAATTGTGATAAATAAAAAAGTATACCAGTTTAATTTAAGGATAAAAAAATTGACAGCTGCACCATACAGGTTGCAAAATAGTTGGGAGATTTTCAACGGCACATGGTTTATGAACTGATACACAAACCGTTGTTTTTCAATTTAAATTATATACAAAATTCTTGCAATAAATAGAATGTTATATGTATGGGGGATACAACCATCCCAGCTCTGCAGATTTAGCTACAAATTTACAGAATCATTAGATCACTTGCTTCGGTACTGCCCATATGCAGGGTTGGGTAGGTTACTTTATAAATGTAATCTGTTACAGTTACTTTGTAACCAAAATTGTAATCAGTAATGTAACTTTTGGATTATCCAAACTCAGTAATGTAATCTGATTAGATTTTGTTACTTTTAAATTACTTTCCCCTTAAGGCATTAGAAGAAGACAAAAATATATGTTACCAATTGAATGACATCTATTGCAGGATAAATCAATGTTAAAGGTTACATAGCTGGCCATGTATGGATGGTCAATTTTACTTTATGGGCTGGTTATGTAGGCTTCTTCTAACCCATCGCGTTCTACTACATATAATAATATGATTTAATTATATCTTTACATTAAAAACCAAAGTCTATCAGAATTCCAGTTATTGCAATAAATGTTATACCTCTTGATCTTTAAGAATAAGACTTGGAAATATGGAAGTATAGATTAGCCAAATTGTTTTACCTGAGCATAACCCCAAAACTAAGGAGTTTTTAGCTGTTGTTTAGGATTTTGTATTTTGGAGGACTGATTGGGCTCATTGATTTGAAAAATAAATGCTGGTTCATGGAATGGCATGTTTTGAGCACTTTTGAAAAGTACTATTTACACGTGGAAAATGAATGCCATGTGCTGCATTATAATGTCCATTGCTTGTGTTTCTTGGCCTAAGCAAGTCTCTTCTTATTATTGGTGTCCTTTAGTAGAGGTTTCTTTGCAGAAATTTCACCATGAAGGCCTGATTCACGCAGTCGCCTCTGAACAGTTGATGTTGAGATGTGTCTGTTATTTGAATTCTGTGAAGCATTTATTTGGTTGGAGGCTGGTAACTCTACTGAACTTATCTTCTGCAGCAGAAGTAACTCTGGGTCTTCCTTTCCTGTGGCGGTCCTCATGAGAGCCTGTTTCATTATAGCGCTTGATGGTTTTTGCAACTGCCCTTGAAGAAACTTTAAAAGTTCTTGACATTTTCTGTATTGACTGACCTTCATGTAAGTAATAATGGACTGCCGTTTCTCTTTGCTAATTTGAGCTGTTCCTGCCATAATATGGGCGGTCTTTTACCAAATAGGGCTATCTTCTGTATTCCACCCCTACTGTACCTTGTCACAACACAACTGATTAGCTCAAACACATTAAGAAGGAAATAAATTCCACAAATGTGACCCACCACCTGGATCGATCTTATGCCGCAAAAATGTTAATGGTGTTTTTTACATTGGATAAACGTAGAGGCTCAGAGCTACAAAATGGTATATCAAACACTTAATTTTTGAGGAACAATGGGAAAGTAATTCTGCTTTGAAAGTTGACACATTTGTAAACTCACTTTTGAGAAAATGTCCTTTCAATGTTTTGGTATCTAGTGAAGAGCTCTTCTTTGTCTACACCCATTCAGCATTCAGAGTTCACAGCGCACACCTGATGCTCTGGCCAATGATTTGTTTACCTCTGAATAACAGGAAAACAGCCTAACCACCTCTGCTGGCCTCCATTTCATTACGCTTTTTTTCTCCGATGTTTACTGACACTGACCATATTCAACGGGTGTTGCACACTTTTGCTAAGACATGTAACTAGCTAGGTGAACAAGGAACCTAGCTAGATAAACAACGTGTAAGATCACACACATCACATAACGTTAGCAAGCGAGCCAGCCAGCTAACGTTAGCTAGTTAAACAACAATGAACGTAGTGCCAAATCATGTTGTTACTGCCCTGCATGAATCTGCTGGGAGCTAACCAACCATATACAATGTTAGCTAGCTAACATTAGGCTCTAACTAGCAAAGCAAATTGCTCTGGGATACGAATAATAACGTAACCTAGGGAGCCAACCAGCTAACTTTAGCCAGCTAACAGTACACTTTAGCTTAAGACATGTAGCTAGCTAGGTAAACAATGAACCTAGCTTGGTAAACGTGTAAGATCACACACATCACGTAACATTAGCTAACGAGTCCGCCAGCTAATGTTAGCTAGTTGAACATCAATGAACATAGTGCCAAATCATGTCATTACTACCCTGCATGAATCTTCTGGGAGCTAACCAACCAGGTTCAATGTTAGCTAGCTAACATTAGGCTCCAAATAGTAAGGTAAACGGTTCTGGGATATGAATAATAAGGTCATACATGTAACAACATTTTTTATATATGGTGGATTGGAAATGATGCAGACAATTACGTTGATAGAAGTCACAATCTATCTGCAGTATTGAAGCTGATCTACCCCCTAAAAAGCGAGTGTGAATCTCAGCAAAATCATTCAAGAGCATTTTTCTCATACAGTACTGGTCTCCAAGCCGTCTACATGCTTCACATGCGTAGATCTACTCACACACACACGTGCACTTGGGTGGAGTTGGATTTTTGGAGCAAAGCACACCTTTTGGCTGATCCAGACTCCCAAATAACATTCCCAAGGGGGCGACAGAAGTTCTTGTTGTCTTCTAATTTGTGTTGAAAGCAAAAGAAGAGTAAAGTTCTCTTGTTGTCTTCAAGAGTCTTCCCCTTGCTAGCTATAGTAAACTCACATAAACTCGTACATCGCCTTGGTCCGTACAATTGCCCGTATTTTAGCGCCCCAAAAACGTAATACTTCCAGATCAACTGTAATGTCAATACCATTGTAAAGCACAATTTCTCCCCTTTCCAACCAAATGACCTAAACTCTGCCCGTTTCAGCATGATTCAAGCAGGCAATGAGCCCCGTCGGATGTTTTAAAAAATGGCGGGTGGGGAAGCGAAACTAATGCGTGATAGTGAGAAGGAGAGATGTCGTGTGGGAAAATTGCTTTTTTTCACACGATCTGTCCAACTTATCACCTTATCGCCTCTAAAATGTAAATAAAACACTATAAAGAGTTTATATAATGTGTCATTACATCCCAATTTAAAGGTTTGTGTCGAACTTGAATTGGGTTTACATGGCCCCACACGTACCTCTAGGGGTACCCTCCCCCACTGCTCAACTGACACAGTGGCGCACAGAACGCAAAAATATTCTTAGAAATATTTAACCTCCACACATTAACATGTCCAATAGCTCAAATGAAAGATAAACACCTTGTTCATCTAGCCACCAAGTCAGATTTCTAAAATGTTTTACGGCGAAAACATAGCACATATTTATGTCAAACCACCACCAAAGATAGGCTAATTTACATAGCCATTTTGTAGAACAATAGATGCAATCACAAAAGCAGGATTAAAAGAAAAATAATTCACTAACCTTTTGAAAATCTTCATCAGATGACAGGAATAGGACATGTTATACAGTACATTTATGTATTTTTCAATAATATGCTAATTATATCCATAAATCACGGTTTACATAGAAGGTCATGGTCAAAAAATGCTACAACAATGCCCGGAGAAATTATGATAACTCTGCCAGATAACAGAAATACACATCATAAACGTTGACTAAATATACATGTTCTACATATAGTTAGAAAGATACACTTCTTCTTAATAAAACAGCTGTGTTACATTTATTTTTAACGTTACAGAATTCGTTCACTTGTCAATAATATGAGACGGCGCTCATAGATTAGCAATATGGCTTCGCTATTTCGGAGTCCACAGAAACACATAATAACCACATAAATATTCCCTTACCTTAGCCGTTGTTCGATCAGAAGTCGTGGAAGAAGTCATACTTACCAAAACCAGCGTTTGCCTTTCAAATGTGTGTCTTTGGGTTATCAAACGAGACTAATTTCGGCTGAAAAGCACTCAAAAATCTATGGGTTGCGCATCGAAACTTCAAAATTACATATTATATGTCGACTAAACTGGTCAAACTAAGTTCAGATTCGAGCTAAAACATGTTTTAATCACATATAAAAGATATAAGCTCGAAAGGAGAAGCCTACGTCGTTTGGTGGATCTTGGAACAAAGAGAGAGAAATTGCAGACGCGCGTACGTATTATTGCGTGACCGGAGGGTTTCGCCCGCCAAAGGGTGAGGGAGCGCGCTGAAGAGATAGAAATTGTTTCCAGATCTGTAGCTGGGTGGGAAGGGTGGGGGCGATGACGTCAAAGTTGGGCCAACTTTTCTGATGACAGAAAGAGTTTGGAAGAATGGATGCCCTGTGAGTTCTGCTTTACATAGAGACATAATTTGAACGGTTTTAGAAGCTTTAGAGTGTTTTCTATTCAATAATATTTATTATATGCATATATTAGCAATTTTTTACAGATTCTTTGTCAGTTTACTATGGGCACGCATTTCTCCAACGGGGGCAGTATTCTGCCATAGCCTTAACAGGTTTTAAGGGCGGTGAATGATGATCGCATGCAATGATGACGCAGAAAATGAATAGGTATCCCCCCTTACCCCGTCACTGTCCATTTCTTGTTTCTAAAGGATGAAATAAGTGCTACACCTGGTGGAGAGAGACTGTAAGACAGAAATAGTTGCTTTATGCGTGCTGTACGTTACGACATGACACGTCTAGATGTAACGGAGGGTCCGTTTTTTCAACTTTTCTCCAATACTATAGAGCTATTACCATGTCGATCAACGCTTGAATAGAAACCTAGTTCACACCCCCGATTTTGAAGTCAACACAGTCGCTACAGTCCCATTAGTTTTCTTCGTATCCTCGTTTGAATGTTGCGGTTGAGCACATTTGTACAGAATGGGGTGAGTTTACGTTAGTTGGCTAAGCATAGCCTGCAAGCTAGCTATCCTTTTAGCTTTGCACATTTCATTGTGAAATAATCATTGTGAAATAATCGATAAAATATGCCCTGGCAAATATTCTTATACTTGCCATTTTAACCTACAATATTATCCCAGTTTGATATGCTGCTTGAATGTATTCACTCCCAGCTAGCAGCTGTTTTTACAATTTCAAAATAGCCTCGAATCACGTTATTATCACTACTTTATTTTGGGGGGATTCTAATAAGGATACAATGTTGTTTGGTTTACTGTGTGAACAGTTACTGACATTACATTTGGTTATCAATGCAAAATAGGCTACCTGATTCATGGCCTATACAGTATATATAGATCAGAACAAAGAACCGAGCGAGTTGGTGGTAAAATACAGCTTCATAGCCTACACAACACTGCCCCATGGCTACGCAATGAATTATATTTTGCGTTCCAAATGTCATGGGGTGCAGGAATGGGGCGCCAGGCTGCCAATCAATATGCACACCTGTCACCATGGTTACACGCACCAGCGCTTCTTTGGACTCACCTGGACTCCATTACTTTGTTGATTGCCTGTCCTATATCTGTCTGTTCCTCGGTTTGATCCCTGTGTCAGCATTATTGTCGTTATGTTTCCCCTGTTCAGACGCTGTTCTTGTTTGTTTCATGCCGGTTATTTATTAAATGTTCACTCCCTGTACTTGCTTCTCGTCTTCCGGCGTCTGTCCTCACACGTTGCTATACTGCGGTACGCTCCGCATTTTCCATCTCCGTAGGGTGTAAATTGGCCTTTAGTGGCATAACATGTTTATTAACTTTCAAAGCAGCATAACTTTCCTGTGTTTCTTCCGGCTACAGTGTATGATATACCATTTTGATGCTCTGAGACTACTTTTTAAAAGTGTGAAAAAAGAGAGGAGAGAAATACAGCCGCATAACTTATCCGCAGATACAGTAGCTACAGATGTACTGTTATAGACAGGATGAATAGAGTGTTGAGAGCAGCTCACTAGAATATGTCTCTTTATTTGCACAACGTTTGCTCACCAACCACCAATGCTCCATTGAGGTTTGTCCTTGAGAGAATCCTTTTTGTCTCTTGAGGAAAATGTTAAGTATCCATGTTGAATGGCTTTAGAATCATTTGTTTGCTCCGCATTGGTAAAGGGCTTTCTTTGTGTTTCCTTGATCTAAAAGGCTGGGAAATGAAGATTGGGTTTGAACTATTTATTTCTCGCAGATACCCTATAAGAAGTTAGTTGCAGGGTGCATTGCTATTAGCGTTAGCGCAATGAAAGGCTAGCTGTTCCCATAGACTTCCAGTCATTGAGTCAAAGGTTATTAATTTAAAAACGCATCTGGGCAAAAATATATATATTTTAAAAAGAGCAGCTTTTTTTTGCAGCAGTGGCAACAATCTGTGAAAACTCTGTCAAAACCATGTGACTCTGGAATACACCGAATACATTAGTCAACTGCACATAGCCACCCTTGAGTAGAGGGCCTTAAGAAAATGTACACCAGAGAGGAGTACACATTTACACCCCCACCTTCCCCCTCCCAAGGCCATTAAACTTGGAGGGAAGTCTCCCTAGTGGTCGATGGGGCATCTCTGCCTCAGTAGCACTAGCTACATAGCCTGTGAGAGCATTATTCACGTATGACCGGCTGTTTGTGGGATGAGCAGAGGCTGAGCAGAGGCTGTGGCCGAGTGAGGAGTGTCAGCCGTGAGATACAGGGACGGGAGAGGATGGAGCTCACATTAATTCACACCTTAAACAGTCAGCCCAGCCCAGCTCCTTCTATCTCTCTCTCTTTCCCGTCGTTGACTTCCCACTTTAATGATATTACTATGCAATTTCATGTCTCTCCAGTTTTTCTGCTGTTCACCCTCCCAGCAGTCCCTGGAGTGTAGTTGAATCTACCTGTCGGGGTGGTTGCAAGCTTTACCATCTTGTCTCTGATTGACTTTGCTTAGTGAGAGGGGTGCGCTCCTCGCTCTTATAGCCACAGTAGGTAACAAGGCATTATACAAGATAGATATCAATCAAATGACGCTGGAGAGCTCTGCTGAGGTTGTGTAACCAAGCAGGGTTATCCATACAATCTGTCACAAATGATGATGGAGTGGAGTAATAAGAGACATTTTCCCAGTATCGTCTTTACAGTGAATGATTGGCTCTGGTCAGCCTCAGAGCTTAGAGCTGACTATGCATGGCCATATATCTGGCCAGCAGGTTTTTTAAATGACTGTCACATTAGCATTTAGGTTGCCATGTCAGTTAGCATTGGATATTTCACCTGAATTTTGTCAGCACTCTGTCTTGACATTCACATGTCATTAGGTGTGTAAATGTGTGACAATTATGTTATAAAAAGATACCACACAAAAATCTGATCAGCAAACTGTTACAATTGGCATTTTGTCAAGAATTAGACAGTCAAACCCAAAGCTCCTATGGCCATGTTCTCACAAGCGACCTGTCAGGAGAAAGAGGAGGTGTAGCTTTTTCTCCCTTTCAAACCTATTGGCATTGATGGACATTTAATAAACGTGTTCTCTCTGCAAATAGAAACCCAGACCCAGACCCAGACACTTGAATAGTTGCGCTCATGTGTCCCATTGTGTCTGACTGTGTCACTATATAGCTCCCCATTTTATCTTCCCTGGAATAGGGCTGAGCCTATATGACACCCTCTCATTGTATGTTTATTTTTTTATTTTTTTATTTCACCTTTATTTAACCAGGTAGGCTAGTTGAGAACAAGTTCTCATTTGCAACTGCGACCTGGCCAAGATAAAGCATAGCAGTGTGAACAGACAACACAGAGTTACACATGGAGTAAACAATTAACAAGTCAATAATACAGTAGAAAAAAGGAGAGTCTATATACATTGTGTGCAAAAGGCATGAGGAGGTAGGCGAATAATTACAATTTTGCAGATTAACACTGGAGTGATAAATGATCAGATGGTCATGTACAGGTAGAGATATTGGTGTGCAAAAGAGCAGAAAAGTAAATAAATAAAAACAGTATGGGGATGAGATAGGTAAAAATGGGTGGGCTATTTACCGATAGACTATGTACAGCGGCAGCGATCGGTTAGCTGCTCAGATAGCAGATGTTTGAAGTTGGTGAGGGAGATAAAAGTCTCCAACTTCAGCCATTTTTGCAATTCGTTCCAGTCACAGGCAGCAGAGAACTGGAACGAAAGGCGGCCAAATGAGGTGTTGGCTTTAGGGATGATCAGTGAGATACACCTGCTGGAGCGCGTGTTACGGGTGGGTGTTGCCATCGTGACCAGTGAACTGAGATAAGGCGGAGCTTTACCTAGCATGGACTTGTAGATGACCTGGAACCAGTGGGTCTGGCGACGAATATGTAGCGAGGGCCAGCCGACTAGAGCATACAGGTCGCAGTGGTGGGTGGTATAAGGTGCTTTAGTGACAAAACGGATGGCACTGTGATAAACTGCATCCAGTTTGCTGAGTAGAGTGTTGGAAGCAATTTTGTAGATGACATCGCCGAAGTCGAGGATCGGTAGGATAGTCAGTTTTACTAGGGTAAGTTTGGCGGCGTGAGTGAAGGAGGCTTTGTTGCGGAATAGAAAGCCGTCTCTTGATTTGATTTTCGATTGGAGATGTTTGATATGAGTCTGGAAGGAGAGTTTACAGTCTAGCCAGACACCTAGGTACTTATAGATGTCCACATATTCAAGGTCGGAACCATCCAGGGTGGTGATGCTGGTCAGGCGTGCGAGTTTAACAAAATCAGTGTCGTGTTTTCATGGATGCCAAGGGAAGCCAGGCTTCCCCCCAAAACATTGACCAAGCAAATAACATAAAATAATGTATCTTTCGTCTATCTGTTTCATAATTTCCATTCCATTTGCAAGAGGCTGACTGTATCTCACTGGTGAAAGCGTCCGAGCGAGTGAAACATTGCCCCTCTGTCTCTGTATGTGTTGCCCATCTATCTGACGCTGTCTGGTCGAAAAGAGTATGACATTGTTGCCGCACATATCATTGAATACAAGGGAAGCCAGTGAGCATTCTCCCTTGATACAAATATCATAGAACAATAAGCAATGAGTTTGGATTTGGCTTCACACCAATAATATCAAAAGCCAAACTTCATTGACAGAAAAAAACTTGAATTGTTGCATCTCAATGTGTTGTCTTTCCTAAATTAGCCATGGATGGAGATAGAGATTTGGAATTGTGGTTTTACTTAATTCTCCGTACTGGCCAATGATTATAATGGCGATCTGATCCAACCCTAAGTTCATACATTGTGCCTCTGGCCTGAGAGGATGGAAGTTCAAGATGTAGCTAGATGTTGTAGGCTAATGTTAGCTGGCTAATAGTTGCCATGAAAATAAGTTAGGCTTGCGAGCATGCATTTTAGCCAGGTAGCTAGCCTAGGACAACAAAAACTAAAAGTGTGTATAGTATGACAGAGTCATAGGTTATTTCGGCAACATGAAAGAGAGGAGGATGGCATTGGCATTTCTCTACAAGCATTTCTCTACTTTTTCTACTTACGCACACACACACGTTTGTTTTACTATCCTTGTGGGGACCAAACAATTGATTCCCATTCAAAATCCTATTTTCCCAAACCCCAAACCGTTAACCTAACCCTAACCCTAACCCTAACCTTAACCCCAAACCCTAACTCCTAACCCTAACCCTAACCCTAATCCTAATCCTAATCCTAATCCTAACCCCTAAGATTAAAATAGTTGTTTTCCTTGTGGGGACCGGCAAAAATGTCTGCTCTTCTCTTAATTTTCCTCATTTTACTATCCTTGTGAGGACATCTGGCCCCCACAAGGATAGTAAAACCAAAACACACACAGACATCAGTATCATGGACAGCCACATGATATTTATCTTACCTTGATTGGACTAAATCGTTTTTAGAATCTTGGAGTTGTCACTTTATTAGACTAAGCAGAGGTGATTAGATAATGTTGAAATGTTGAAGCTGAAACGTTTCTGGAATAGTGGAGGCAGCTCCTGTTTTCTTTGTGACTTGCGGTAACTCTTTGGTGTTGTTTAGTAGTCCAAAAATGTCAGAAACCTTAACTTGATTGACCATGCTGTAGGTCATGTAACTGATTGTTACATGCAATATGCTTTGTGGACTCCACCGGACAGATGTTGCTCTCCGGTTTTGTGATGAAACACAAAGGTGTGGATGGATTTATTCGGCCACTGTGTCTTCTTATTGTCTCAGTCATAGACCTATATATAACGGTGGCAAGGCATATGAACCAAAGGGTTATAAAGCAAACAATGCAATTATCACAACGCAATTATCACAACGTAATATGGCTTTTTTTTCCTGGCTTGGCTTCCCTAGTGATTTTATCGCTACTGAACAAAGCCCATCAGCTGATTGCGGTCTACTCTAAAATCAAAAAGAGACAAGATGAATTACATTCTGAGTAGGGGGCATAACATGCAGTAAGGTTGGGGTAAATTCGGAATTCCTGAATTTAATTCAACTCAAACTATTAATTGAAATGGTCATTTCATTTGGCCTCAAGAACAGAATGCAGAAATTGAATTGAATTTGAATTAAAGGAAGTAGAATTCAATTCAAACCAATTTAAATAAATTCCACTGAGACATGAAAGATACAGTATGTATCACATTCCTGTGAAAATTATTATCCAAAAGCATATACCACCTCTTACTGAATACAGATTCCATTTTAAATATCAGTTTGATTATAACTCGAAGATGTCAAACAGTATTTTGTTTGTATTTTTGTCATGAGATGTTAGATTTTTCCATTCTGCTTCATCCTTCCATTCTGGAGTGTTTGCTCTAATGCATTCTGGGAAATGTATTTTTTATATTTAATAACATATGTGAATTATGTGTTATTAACATACAAAATAATCTTAGAATGTTTCCCGACAACTGTAATTATTTAAAACTATTTTGAATAAACATTCATAGTGATGTGCAGTACCAGTCAAAAGTTTGGATTTTTCTTTATTTTTAATATTTTCTCCATTGTAGAATAATAGTGAAGACATCAACACATATGGAATCATTTAGTAACCAAAAAAGAGTTAAACAAATCTAAATGTATTTTATATTTGACGTTCTTCAAGTAGCCACCCTTTGCATTGATGACAGCTTTGGAATGAATTGGAATTAATTAATTGGAATTAAAGACCAAGTCGCAACTCAATTCAGAATTGACCCCAACACTGCAATGCAGGTATCGAATTCGCTCTGGATGAAGACTGCACTGCCGGCACTTTTTACAGGAATCTATGGCTGCCTGTCCAGGGATCATTTGCCATGGTTAATTTAGTTGGCGCTCAGAGTGGATATTTCAACCGAGTACTCACAGCACCCCCAAGAGGGAGACAAGCACCGTACAGCATCAGGACAAAGGGGCTACTTATTCCTCTCATCATTCCGCTCTCGTGCTCCTGTAGCTATCTTTCTTGTCTCTGCTAACACTCACACTGGAGACGAGGAACACTGTCTGTCTAATTCCTCAGTGAAACAACAGCAACACACCACATACATGCAGAGACTTGAATAGCGAATGTGTAGTGAGGGGAGCCCTGCACGTGTTTATTTTCTTTGAGTGGCTGTAGAAGTCAGGGGGTCTGCAGACTGCAGATGTGGGAATTACAGTACCTACCGACTGAAGGCTGAGCTGACAGTGACAGTTGGAGCACATTCTCTAGGTACAGGTAGACAAGCCTTCGCAGTTCCCACACTGTACCCTCTGGCTGGCTGAATCTCATTAATTCATTAATTTTTGTTCTGGGTTCGTGTGTTTTTACTTCCACGTGTCCATTTATTCGTTGAATTCTGCATTTGAAAAGCATGGAAGATATTAGAATTTTGCAAAACAATTGGAATAACCTTTTACAGTATTTCAAGCTTGGGATCACTGCATAATATAATGGTTGCTTTTAGTATGCGTTTTGTAGCGACTTCCTTCACACTAACAGTAGTGCATGTGTGCTGTTTTCCAGAGCCGACCATTATAACCACGCCACCGTCCACCCTGGACGTGACTGTAGGAGAGAGCATTGTGCTGCCGTGTCAGGTGACTCATGACCCGTCTCTAGAGCTCAAGTTCACCTGGTTCTTCAACGAGCAGCTGATCCACTTTGGCGACCACGGCGGATACTTTGAAAAAGTGGGAGGTGTAAGTGCATAAGCCTCCAAATATTCCCTCCCGATTCCCTCCCGGGGCCATCAAGCCTCCCATTTATAATCAAAGTGTCATGTCTGAGAAATGGTGCTGTATTACCACGCTTTTACACAATGCTTGTCAGGGGCACTGCAATGCATAATGAATAGGAAGAAACACACATCTTTACTACGCCGTGTTGCAGATTGCTTATATTTTATTTATGCCACTGCTCTCTCACGAAGATATGTCATTAAAGAGACATTGATTTTTCAACCCCTTCAGAAATTACATTGAGAGAGGTCAAGGGGTGGAGCTGGTGATACATTGCAACATCGACACCGTGGTTCCTTTCCTTTAATATAAGTGAGGTCATATTAAGTAGGGTATCCGCAGTGCAGAGAATGTTTGGAGCATGTGTATTTATGTGTGGTGAAAATGTGCTGCACATAGTTTATTTTAAAATCACATTTACATATTCCCCATCCTTCCCTAAAACCTACCAAGCTCAAAGCTCAGATCATATGCCCTGTTTTGCATAGGTTTCCTCTTTCATTTACACTTTACGTTAACTACAAAACACTTAAAAGCTACTTTTTCATCTCCCCTGTCTGAAGAAAGAGTGATGATAATCATTGTTCCAGAAGTGATGAGTAGGGGCATGTACATTACACTCTCTGGTCAGGTTGTCATGTTTTTCATTATTTTAATCGTAATAGTTTTCCTTTTACATGATAAATGACACCACCTGGAGTTACATATGCTGTTTTTGCCACATTCAATTGAGCTTTTGCCACATCCAATTTATGACTGGTCCTGATTCCACTCAGTACTGGGCTGATTAAATGATGGTGTGAAAGTGGGAACTGCAATTGGAAATGGAATGGAAAGAACTTGAGAACTTTACCTTTAAGCTTTTGCTTGATCATTGAAATAATGAGGCCACTCTTCCACAGCTAAAATCAGCATGTGTATGAATACATTTGTGTAATAATTATAATTAAACGTAAGTGCTCTGCCCGTCTCATATGTACAGGTATGCCGATGACCCTTTTAAAACATGGAAACAGATCACAGTTAAAATCCTAGAATTATAATACAATAATAGGCATACAAAGACCCTGAATATATATTTTTTTAAATATACAATTTCTGCTCACATATGATTATTTCTGCTCAAATCATCATATTTAATTTATTTTAATTACACGTTGGTAAAATGTTACTACAGTATATTAATCGTTGTGCTTGTGTATGTGTGTGTGTGCGTGCGCGTGTGTGTGTCTGCGCGTGTCCATCCGTCCGTGTGTGTGTGTGCATGTTCATGTGTGTGTGTTGCATGTTAGCAGCATTCCGCTGGGGACATCATGATTCGGAATATCCAGCTGAGACACGCAGGGAAGTACACCTGTGCAGTGCAGACCAAGGTGGACAGCATCTCCATCGCAGCAGACCTGGTGGTCAGAGGTAGTTCTCTCTGTCTACAAGCAATATTTCATGAAAGATACCTTTATTTTGACTACCATTTGTTGTTATTTAATAATAATGTAATACATGCTTATTTAGCATGATAAAGTATCATGCGATGTTAACACTTTCACAAATTCAACATGGGTTACCTTTGTAGTAGGCATTTGTCGATCTTGAAAACCTTGTAAACCCCACAGAACTGATCCTATGTTGGAAAGTCATTCTCATGTCCTTGAAAGGTCATTGAAAAATAATGGTAATAGAAAATGCAATTTGATAGGGAACAATCCCACCCACTCACTTGATTGGGTCAGTTATCCATGGCAACAACAAAGCATTATTTAAGTTAGCTGTGCAGATTTGAAGGGGTCCCATCTGTGTCTTTAAGACTGAATGACATGGATGCTAGTTAGTTGTCTGTGTTTATTTTCCATCATCCTGGACATGCCTCTAATTAAGATGTGAAGGCATTGTACTCTGTGAGATCAGTTGAAAAGATGGTCAGATAGAGACGTATCTCTCTCTCTTTTAATCTAATTAGACAGAAAAGCTCCCTGAGGTTTCACACCAAACTGATTTCACCAGCTGTACTCCTAGTGCTGAAGGCAGATAGTGATAAGGACACCACTGCTCTGCTCTGCCTTTTTTATACTTCTCTCTCTCTCTCTTTCTCTCTCTCTCACTGTCTCTTCCTCTCTCTGTCTCCCTCCCTCTATCTCCCTTCCTGCCTGGCTCTGCATCGTATCTGCAGGTCCCCCAGGCCCGCCCACCAGCATCCATGTAGAAGAAATCAGTGACACCACAGCCTCTCTCTCCTGGAGGCCCGGGCCTGATAATCACAGTCCAGTTACAACATACACCATCCAGGCCAGGACACCATTCTCCCTGGGCTGGCAGGCTGTCACCACAGGTAGGCTCTTCAACCAGCTATTGCCTCATCAAACCGTTATATGGGGGTCTGATCTCCATTTTCTCTTTTCCGTGTGAGAGTATGGGCCTATGAGTGATTTTACTTCAATTCCAAATGGCACTCGATTGTTCAGTGACAGGGTTCATTGCAGATTTACTTGACAGCAGGTGTTGTTGAAATGTGGATCCATTTCCAGAGGTCTGACTTACAGTGAATGGTGCTGTTTGATAGCATAGAAATGAGCCCCACACGGAAGTTTGGATGGCGGTTCTAGAGCAGGCTGTAGTTCTGCATGTTTGGTGCTGTTCCAATTATTTTGGGGAGGAGAGTGTTAGTTTGGTTGGAAAAATACATATTTAATATATATATTGATACTGCATCTTTAAGTGTGTGTCACTGTACAAGGCAACATCACTAGTGCCCGGAGTTTTTCCTGGCCATGCCTTTTACGGCCAGGAAAAACCTGACCAAACTGGGACACTGAGTGAGGTCCACCCTTAAGGTGTGTGTTTTGTCTTGTGCGTGTGTGTGTGAGTGAGTACACCATGTGTCCTTCTGTGTAATTAGCCCCCTGCACCTGTGGAGTGTGCTCAGTAGGCCTGTCAGCCTAGAGGACACTCTCCTGCTACCTGCTTCATTCTGAGGGGAGGGGGCTGTTTTGTTTTGTGCCAGTTCCTGAGATGGTGGGGGGCCGCCGCCTGACAGCTACAGTAATAGACCTGAGCCCCTGGGTGGAATATGAGTTCAGAGTCCTGGCAAGCAATGCCATTGGGACCGGGGAGCCCAGCAAACCATCCAAACAAGCAAGGACTAAGGAAACATGTATGTACGCTATTCATTGAATCCCTTCAATTCTGCATGTTTTCAGTTTTTCTTATGTGCATCTTCTTGCCATTAGTTTGTCTGGTATGGTGGGAAAAAGCTATTTCAATGTCAAAGAATCTAATCCGAATGTGTTGTTATCGTGTTATCTTTGATGGCTGGGGTCGACTGAGTTGAGCAGGATTACGATTACCCTCTGTTCCCCCAGCTCCGAAGGTCACACCAGCTAATGTAAGCGGAGGTGGAGGCAGTCGCTCAGAATTAGTGATCACTTGGGAGGTAAGCAAGCCGCTCACTCCAATACTCCCTCACCCATGGAGGGGAAGCCAGAAGTCATTATTCTCTAAGGAGTCGGGCCGTTGTTTCATTAATAACAGCAGCCAGGCTTATTGTATGGCATTTCATTTTTAAGAACAGAGAGGCAATAACTGCTGCTGTCTCCCCGGGGTAGAGAAAAATGCCTTTGAGGTTTTAATAAGCTAATTAAACCGAATGATTCTTCACACAGTCACAAGCAACTTTTTCAAAGATTGTGCTTCCCTATCTTTTTCAGTCTTACAGTTCTTCTCAATCCCGTACAAGCTTTTTTTAAATATTTTTTTTAAACAATGTTGCCGATTTTCAAAACAAAGTTCAAAAGCCACATAACTCTGTGGCCTTTTGCAAAACAGTACATTTTTCACTAATGTAGTTGCCTTCTCAAAACATAAATACATTAATCAAAACTAAATGATACGGTCAAAATTGTAAATACGTTCATCAAAAGAACATGAATGCCTGCAAAAAGATTGATGCGCCATACTTATGTCTTGAAGTCAAGCAGACAAAACAGAAAGTTAGTTGGTCTTTTAAAAACCCCAGGGAGATCAATACATTTTCTTTGCAGTCACTAGATAATGATGATCAAAATTGGAAGTACAACTATCCAAAAGTGCAGAATTATGGGCAATTACTCTCCATGTATGCATATTTCATCAAACAATTTCATACACATCAAATCAAATGTTATTCCTGGTAAAAATATATATATAAAAAAAAAAGTACATTGAGTGCCGGTTGCGTTCATCGGTATCATCACAATACAATTCCATGTATTCAATATGTATTCATAGTTTTGTAAACTTTCCATCGGTGCACAGAAACACAATCCACAATAGAAACAAGTAAAGGTGAATACAATGGAATACAATGGTGGAGATGACTTAAGAGGAACCCAAACACCTCTTCATTCTCTGGATCTCTGCATGTCCGCAATATTGTAAAAAAAAAGATCTCAGTCAGGGACTCAACTTATTGTTGAGAACAAATGAAAACATTTGGTGTGCATCAGCAGTCAACAAACTAGCCCATGTTAGATTGGTAGATTAGTCTAGCGGCCAGCTATCTAAACTTGTAGTAAGCATGTTCGAATTACCGACCAGGGTGGGGCCCATTGATCATCAGTCATCATATTAAAAACTGCAAACATTTGCCTCCACCCTATGGTAAAATGTTTAGAATTGCAGTAAATTAGCTGTAAAACTGCACATTTTTCTCTGTACCCCATGGCAAACTGTGCAGAATTGCACGAAATTAGTTATAAAATGGCAAAATCTTCTCTCCACCCCATGGCAAACTGTATAGAATTGCTGCAAACTTGCTTTAAAACGGCAAAATGTTCTCTACTCTCCATGGCAAAATGTGCAGAATTACAGGTGATTGCAACTTTTAAATAAAAAAACATTTCTTAGATGTAACGAGGGAGGCAGACCCATGTGCCACTGTGGCCCATCATGACGAGTTCCATTTTCTGGTGGCCCCCACCCCCATCAAAATTGCCTTCCCTGGCCTAGATCTTTCCCTATATTGTAATGCACATGGTATGACACTGATGGGGTGATTTAGAATGTTGTGCAGAAGTATTTACTGATTGTGTATTCACTGATTACAATTATGTTTAATGTTTTGCAAAAGGTGGGCTAAGACATGCAAGTCAGGTACTAAGGCAAAAGAAAATGATAGGAAATTCTGTAAATGTATTTGAGCATTTGGTCATTGCGGTTCTGCTGTAGATACGTTTCAACACAGATTCAAAAATGTCTTGTACGCGATTGAGAAAACATGTGATTAGCCCTGCTTGAAAATCATCCACTGCTGTGAAAGTTTTGCTGATTGACTATTGAATGTTAATGAGTTCAATTACAGTCTAACTTTGCCTTAACAAAGTTTCAATACAGCCTTGATTGAAGTTACTTCAGATGAGAAGTACAATGGACTAAATTATTTCAATGTGTAGCTACACAATGATGTGAAAATGTAAGCTACAGTATCTGACTACATACTACTTTTCCAAAGCAGTGGCGGTCGGTGCCATTGAAGATGAGGGAGGACGATTAATTTCTATTACAGCATATTGGATGACTGTCATTCATATTCCATTCACCCAACTCAATGTAACATCGATAGGTTTAGGCTACTACATGATACCAACACTTTCCCTATACCCCATCATGAGGTTACTAGCTACAACCTAGCCTATGAATGAAAGTCTGCAATGTAAGTCAAGAGAAACTTTGAGCAATCAAATCTATTGCCTGCATCTATCTGATATAGGGTTTAATCATTAGTCCAACAGTTGCAAACGAGAGTTTCATGTGAACAAATTCAGGTCTGTTTATCACTGATTCATTCCAATTGCTTCTGTTTAAGAAACAGAATCGGTGGAATGAATACACCCCTAATCACACTCAAACACAGTTCACTTTCATAGCAGCCACATACAAACAGCACGAATGATCCCTTTGATCATAGTATTCCTTCTCGTATCTACGCACTCTCCTCCTCTCCTTTTCCCTTCGCTTGTGGACTTCAGTGTACAACACATCAGCATTCTGTGACCAGGCGAAAAATAGCTAACTGCTATACACGCCTACATCATTGTCACCATATAAACATCATAGTCAGCATAGCTACTAGAACTAACTAGAACATGCAGTACAGTGTACAGTCAGCAGCAAGAAGTTTAGCAGTTACACCGGTGGGCCCCAGTGGCAATAAATTAATACAACCAAAAGCTTACCTTGACTTGGAAGAGTTTCAGCTAACATAGCAGCACTCTCTGTTTAAGCCGGGTGTTTGAGTAGGCTAAACTAGCTAGCTGCATTCTCTAGCTAAATAAGTGGAAGTTAAAAAAAAATACAACAAAATATATCTCTCTCTCTCGCTTGCTTCTCCTTTATTTTTGAAGAAATGAATTTTTTCAAAACTGTTCAATTACTGTCTTTCCCTCTCATTGAGTCAACTACTCACCACATTTTATGCAGTGCTAGCTAGCTGTAGCTTTCAGTACTAGATTCATTACTCTGATCCTTTGATTGGGTGGACAGCATGTCAGTTCATGCTGCAAGAGCTCTGATAGGTTGGTGGATGTCGTCTAGAAGTTGTCATAATTACTGTGTAAGTCTATGGAAGGGGGTGAGAACCACAAGCCTCCTAGGTATTGTATTGAAGTCAATGTACCCAGAGGAGGACGGAAACGAGCTGTTCTCCGGAAACAGCATGGTGCTAACCTACAGAGTGCTGCTGAGGGTACTGTAGACCTTCATTGCCAAACAGTGTGTATTAATCATTTATTTGGTGACATGAATATATTTAGTATAGTTTTATTTAAAGAGGTTAACTTTTTTAATGTTTCACTATTTACATTTTTATGAAATTCACTGAGGAGGATGGTCCTCCCCTTCCTCCTCTGAGGAGCCTCCACTGTTCCCAACTATTATAAAATAGAATGCCCTTTATATAACCATGCATCTTTGGGGAGTGTTGACTTAAAACAATAAAAGTCAGTCCCCATAAATATATGAAATATGATGTGCTTTCAGTCTTAACAATAGCTAGGTGGTGGTATCATGCTGAGGGCGCTTTATTATTGATGGACGTGGGTGTTCACTACTTGTGCACCAGTTTCAATGTGTGTGTGTATGTATGTGCGTGTATGTGTATGTTTTCTTCTAGCCTGTTCCCGAGGAGCTGCAAAACGGGGGAGGGTTTGGCTATGTGGTAGCCTTCAGACCGTACGGCGCCACAGGCTGGATGCAGGCCGCAGTGCCCTCATCGGAAGCCTCCAAATATGTCTTCAAGAACGATAGCATCCAACCCTTCTCCCCCTTCCAAGTGAAGGTTGGAGTGTACAACAACGAGGGGGAAGGCCCTTTCGGACCCGTCATCACCATCTACTCTGCAGAGGAAGGTTGGTAAAGAATTAAGTCATACCAGAGGAGCGGCAGTGCTTCCCGGGCCTCAGTTCACACATAGCGTTTAAAAGCCAATGGAGAGCCGTCTCTGGATAGTTTATTCCCAGTCAATACAGTGATCTTGTTGCCCATGCTCTCCTATCTGCAGATGGTTGGTTCCCACAGCTGCTGGTTTTGGTTCTCTCTGTACTTCTGATGAAAGAGATGGACCCACTTTAAGAGTCATCAAAGCCTGCCACTACTTTTAAACTCATTCAAATTATTTTTACATTTCACCCAGAGCCTGGCAGAGCGCCCACCAGGATCCGAGCCAAGAGTCTGTCTGCATCTGAGATTGAGGTTTCATGGAAAGCCCTGCCTTGGAACACCAGCAAGAGAAGAGTCCTAGGCTATGAGGTTAGTCAAGTTTTTTTCCAGTTTCCCTCTACCTATTTGTGTGTCAAAGTGTTCTTGCATGAGTAAAGGCATGCGTGTGTCTGTGTGTGTAGTTGTGAGCATGTGTGTGTGCATGTGTGTAGCAACTAATGCTGTACGATCTTGTTCCGTTCTATTATTGATGAGTGTTGCTAGCTCATGCACATTGGGCATCTCAGATGTAATAGGTTGTTATGTGTAATGGTCCAGCCAGGTCCCCTGTCTGTTGAGTTGTGTTTCTCTTGTTGCTGTGCTAAGTGCTGTTACTAACTACACTGATTAGTCTAACAGTCTAGTGATGCAATGTACCAGGGGACAGAATGTTTAGCCTATAATCCACACTGTACTGTAGGCTAAAATACTGTGGCTTTGAGCTCAGTTAGTTGATTCCAATCCTTAGTCAGCTCACTATTGACATTCAATATTGGAAAAAAATTATATTTTCATCCATGGGATCCATAAAAGTACTGGAATTATGAATTGTTGACCATTTAAAGTAAACAGGGAAGTGGGGCCTGAGCAAACGGTTCCTGTGAGGGAAGACAAATTATATTTGTGCTGTCAACCGTGCCAGCTATTTCAGCCTAGACACTCAGGCGACAAAGAAAATCTGTTATCATTCAACTTGACAGCTGGGACATTTTACACATTGTGATTTCTCTTTGACCACGCCATTTAAACACTCCCTCACTTCAAGAGCTAAGTAACCAGAACCAAGGCACCTTACCCATGGAAAGACGAGAATATATGAGGTGACACCATACAATGAAATGCTGTTTTTATACCAATTCACTGCAGTTCTAGTTTACAGTTCGTGGACAGTGTCTACCAAAAAAACAGTTTTTTACAATGTTCTCACAAATTAGTGTCTGCATTAATGTCCCTGGTTATCCTCTTTCTATCTGGTCTCAGTTGAGGTACTGGGAGAAGAGAGAGAAGGAGGAGGCAGCCAGTGTGCAAAGAACGGTAGGCAACCAGACATCAGCCATTATCCGAGGGGTGAGAGGAAGCAACACGTACTACGTCACAGTGAGAGCATACAACACGGCCGGGGCAGGGCTTCCTAGTGTTACTGTCAATGTCACCACCAAGAAACCACGTAAGCGTCTACCCCTGCTTTTGGTTCGAGCGGTTGTTTCCATTGACTTATTGGAGATCATGTGATCCTCATCCTCATGTATTTGTGTCCCTCAGCGCCCAGCCAGCCCCCGGCGAAGGTCATGTGGAACACATTGAATTCCAAGATAATCCTGAACTGGGAGCAGGTCAAAGCCCTGGAGAACGAGTCAGAGGTCACAGGCTATAAAGTAAGGAAGCACTGACTGCATGGATTTAATTAGAAATAGTGGCCATTGTCATGGTTTCTCCCGGGTGACCTTCTAACTGTGTGGTCCATCCCTAGGTGCTCTACAAGCGTAACCGACATAGCCGTCCGAGTGTCATGGAAACCAACACAACATCGGTGGAGCTTTCCCTGCCTATGGATGAGGAGTACTTCATCCAGATCAAACCATTTGGGGAGGGAGGAGAGGGGAGCAGTAGCAGACAGATCACAATCCCCAGAATACCAGGTCAGTCTCTAGTGGACTGCTTCCTCATACTTCATTGATCTCAATGGCGTTGCTATAGCTATTGCCAGTACTGCTTTATTGTCTTGACTACAGACTGGAGTTTTTCTTGCCCTAGTCATGTCTTCAAAAGGAACAGATAGAGTAAGGATTATCTATAAAAATGAATAGTGCCAGGATTTAATCCCGGACTAAATTACGTTATGTATTCAGAATTGCGTGTAAATATGCCCAAGGTTTGATCATCAAAGCATTTAATAGCACAAAAGCCTTCAACAATGAATTGCCAACCAGGCTGCTTGTCATTTTCCGTATAAACAGACAGACTATCAAAGCCCATTCCTTTTCATGTTTTTCAGGTCCCAATGCAATTGGCTCGGCGACCAAGGTCTCTACTTTATCAGCCCTCAGTACAATAGCACTGTCTTTCACAGCGCGGACATCGTTATGACAAACCGCTATCAGCGAACATCTGATGTGGAGGCAACTTGACAACGGAACAGGAACACCAACCACCCAGTCTGGTGTAACTAGATCCGTTCATTTAGATTTTAGAGGCAGGAGGATGAGCAACGTTGGAAAACAAAGTCACTGAGATGAGAGGGAGAGAAAGGGCCTCGCTTCAGCACCCCGTCCACCGGCGAGAACAGGAAATCGACCGATGTCTTGACTCTGTTGTTACCAAAGCAGCTTTCATTAAAAAAAGAAAAATGTCTTATATGCATCTTTTGTATGACATGTCTAGCTTTTATAGATTTCTTTTGAAACCAATTCATAATTGGTCTGGGCTTTTTATAAAAGGCAAGGTTGAGGTGAGTTCAGTGCATGGTGCGTACCTACATACAGATCTGACAGTTTTAGAATTTGATAAGTTTTCAGTTTGTTGGAAAGAGCGCTTTTGTCGTCTGAGGTGAATTGCATTTTTTGGTCAAAGAAAACTACCTGTTACTGTGGTTTCATGTCAACAAAAACCATAGTTCAGTCTTCTTAGAAATGTATGCATTTTTACCACCATCTAGACTGATATGTTGAGTATATTGCTTTATAACTATTTTTTTATTACTCCATAAAACATTGCACTGACGCCTGATGAAAAATGAGACTTGATAGAAATGTGACAAACTATGTTAATGGATGAGAGGGACTTTATTGTCCCTTGCTGGTTTGGAGTCCCATCTTCCATAGGTTGCTCTGGCCTTGGCCATTTAATTGCGCTGGCTGTCTGTCTCATCCGCTCATCACCCTACTCATCCTCTCAGTTACATTAGCCGTGTGTCAACTCTAAAGCTATTCTATTCTTTGCCTTGTGTGTGCCTCATCATATCTTCGAAATCCTCAGGTCCTTAAAGAGCCTTAACTTATCTATCAACAACTATTATAAACATAGATGTATGTTGTTATGCAGCTGCTGTATGATGTGTAGCTACACTCTGCATTAATAGACAGGTTATTACCATCCCGTGTATAATCCTACAGTCATTCTTAGGGCCAGGAGTTTTTTTCCTTGTCAGGTTATGTGGTCGGGAAAATCTCCTTGTCCTTGTCGTATATTATAGTTAGGGCCGGGGGGTTTTCTGACCATGTGACCTGACCTGGAAAAGCTCTTTATGAAGGAGAAGTGTGTTTCAACAGTGTCGTGCTGTTCAGCATGGCTTAAAGGTAAGGTGGAAAGCCTGGGACATTTTAGTAGGTCCACTGACTGCTCCCCTACTAAAAGATAAATGCTGCTGACAAGTTTTCCTTTCCCATAGTCTTCTGATGCCATGTGATACTGGTACAGTACAGTACAATACAGTCCCATACATATGTAGCTTGTAATCCAGTGAAAAAGTAAAAAGTGCAGGTAGTTTGTAGTACTTTCGAGGGGAAGTTTAGGCAGACTAATGGGTCTGACTCAGATTCATGCATCGAGAAATGTCTAATATACTTTTTTGTACACTTCAGATCATTTATATCAAATAAAAACCTTTCTAAAGAGCTGATTAACCTGGTTTTTATGTAATAACACAAATGTTTCATACAGTAGCTAAATGTCGTTCAGCATGACTGTATTTGCCCTTCTTTTCTGTCCATTTGCTAACTGACTGAATGGCTTGAGACCATACAAAGAGATAGCAGGTTTGTGTATCTGTAGCCATACAAGTCAAACCACTTTTATGTCTGTGCTTCTGTCTCAAACAGGTGTTCTCCTGTAGGCCTACACACTTTGGGATTTACCGGTACTACCATCCATTTACTCCATGTGAAGTTCTGTTTTTTGCTGTTGTTGGTTGTTTATACTGTGTTAATGAATAAAGTTGATTGATTTATATTAAGTGAGTGAAATTCAATGGACTTATTTCTTAATGCTTATTACTTGTGATCAGAATTAATTATCTTGAAATTCATATTACATCCAGTGGGCGGTGCTGCAAGTTAAAATTCATGTTCAGGGAGCAAGTGTGTATCAGACCCGATTCAGACTTAAGAAATGTATGCCTTTCCTACACGTGCCTTTCCTTCTCAGTAGTTGGATTCAGGCTTACCTTATGCAGGTGCATAACAGGCTTTACAGGCGTGGTTCCCTTGCTCACGCTGAATAAATGTAATTCAACCACTGAAAACCCTCCCACTTGCTGGCCAACAGATTTTCTTGTTGAGTTTTCACTCAATACAATTTTCAGTACATTTTTCTAAAGCAATCCCTTTAAATTTACCATGTGATACTGGTACAGTACGGTGCAATAATTATACTTTTGTTGACAAACTCACTAGAATATATGGACAGAACAGTTCAGAATATTTGGGATCAATGAAAGAAAGCCATGTAAATATGAAATGAAAGAAAGCTATGCATATTTGTCTCCTTTTTAGTACCAATTAGTAGATTTTAAAATAGTCTGATCTTGTGTATTATTTAGGGTTTATGAATAATAATTACAAACAAAATGGTTTAGAGAGCCTTTATGGTGAATCAAAAATACAATGGTTTGATACATCCTTAAAAAGTTGTAATATTCAATTCCACGTGACCGTTTAGTCATGGTAACTACGCTTCTCCAAGCTCTGATATTACTGATGGTCATTAGTAGCCTACCAGACTTGTTAACTGCCTGGTACTCAGCACTCTATTGTCCCTCTAATCACTCTGATGTAAATGCAAATGTAATCAAAAATCGAATCAAACACTTCATGAGAGCCCATGAGCTCATGTTGCACAACATTTCTATAGGCTAGGCAACTGCATGAGAAAACAGAGTTTTGATGGCCTCTATTAAAAAGAGGAGGATCCCATCAGCTTTCTATAGGCTAGGCCTACTACATTTATTTCTCAACTTTCCTAATATTAGGCACATTGCTTCTCTTTACAACAGGAGTATAGCCTACCTGGCTGACATAAAAATGAACCACAGGAAAAGCATAAATGACATGTCTTTTTTCCCCTGTCCTGTTTCGAGACAGGTGCATGATAATGGTCCATTCTAAATCAAAACGAATTTCACCCATATTGTTTAGTATATGTAAAGACAAGATTAAATCAAGAATAGTCTGATGGGTGACAATGTTAGCCTATCACTTGTGAATTATATATTATCACTTGTGAATTATGCCCAGCTTGTGTGGAATAAGGCAAGAAACAGCGCCTGCCTTTTTAAAAAACTTTTTCAAATCATAGTCCCACAACTCATGTAGCCTAGCCCATAGGCTTATATGTTTTGATAAGGTTTGTATAACAACTAAAGTGTCAAAATAACTGAAAATTAAGCACATTAATCCTCATTACAACTGGTGTAGAGCCTAACTGGCATACATAGGTGGCGCGTGAGTTTCAAGTTTGGGGAAGTTAATGTTCACCATAAAAATGCACCTTTATAAGAAATCATCACATGCATAATCGCATTTGCAGTCACTTTTGAGAATGGCGTTTTCCGCTAATTTATTGCATTTTGGAACGTTCGCCCTTATAGCCTACTGCCATGTGCGCTTATAATGTGAAGAAATAGCCTAATATGGGCTCTTAACCAACTGTGCTATTTTTATTTATTTTTTCTTCTTCTTGTCTTCATGTTTCTTCATGTTGGTGCTACTGTCTCTTATGACCAAAAAGAGCTTCTGGACATCAGAACAGCGATTACTTACCTCGCCGACGAGTAGGTAAACCACCACTACAATCCATATTATTGGCCAACAAGCAATCATTGGAAAACAACTGGACGATCTACGATTAAGTCTATCCTACCAACAGGACATTAAACTGTAATATCTTATGTTTCACCAAGACGTGGCTAAACTACGACACGGAAAATATAGAGTTGGCTGGAATCTATGTCTATTTGGGGGGTGTCTATTTGGGGGGTGTCTATTTGTCAATAACTGATGGTGTGCGATGTCTAATATTAAAGAATTCTCGAGGTATTCTTACCTGAGGTAGAATACCGCATGATAAGCTATGGACCACACCAGGAGAGTTCTCATCTATATTTTTCGTAGCCGTCTATTTACCACCACAAACCGATGCTGGCACTAAGACTGCACTCAACAAGCTGCATAAGGCCATAAGCAAACAAGAAAATACTCATCAAGAAGTGGCGCTCCTAGTGGCCGGGGACTTTAATGCTGGCAAACTTAAATCCATTTTACCTCATTTCTAGCAGCAAGTCGCATGTGCAATCAGAGGAAAAAAACACTCGAGACCACCTTTACTCCACACAAAGAGACATATACAAAGCTCTCCCTCACCCACCATTTGGCAAATCTGACCATAATTCTATTCTCCTGATTCCTGCTTATGAGCAAAAACTAAAGCAGGAAGTACCAGTGATTCGCTCAATTCACAAGTCGTCAGATGACGCGGATGCTATGCTAAAGGACTGTTTTGCTAACACAGACTGGAATATGGAATATTCATCCAATGGCATTGAGGAGTATACCACCTCAGTCACCTGCTTCATCAATAAGTCACCGTCTTCATCAAACAGTGACTGTACATACATATCCCAACCAGAAGCCATGGATTACAGGCAAAATCGGCACCGAGCTAAAGGCTATAGCTTCTGCTTTCAAGGAGCGGGACACTAATCCGGACGCTAATAAGAAATCCCGCTTTGCCCTCAGACGAACCATCAAACAGCCAAAGCGTCAATACAGTACAAAGGTTGAATCCTACCACACAGGCTGTGATGCTCAATGGATATGGCAGGGCTTGGAAACTATTACGGACTACAAAGGGAAACTCAGCCATGAGCTGCCCGTGACTCGAGCCTACCAGACAAGCTAAATGCCTTCTATTCTCGCTTCGAGAGAAGCAACACTGAAGCATGCATGAGAGCACCAGCTGTTCCGGATGACTGTGTGATCACGCTCTCCATAGCCAATGTGAGCAAGACCTTTAAACAGGTCAACATTCACAAACCCGCGGGGCCTGATGGATTACCAGGATGTGTCCTCAAAGCATGCGTGGACTAACTGGCAAGTGTGTGCAAACCTGGTCAAGAACTACAGGAAACATATGATCTCTGTAATTGCAAACAAAGTTTTCTGTACCAAATATTAAGTTCTGCTTTTCTGATGTATCAAATACTTATGTCATGCAACAAAATGCAAAACAATTTGCTTAAAAATCATACAATGTGATTTTCTGGATTTTTGTTTTAGATTCCGTCTCTCACAGTTGAAGTGTACGTATGATAAGAATTACAGACCTCTACATGCTTTGTAAGTAGGAAAACCTGCAAAATCGGCAGTGTATCAAATACTTGTTCTCCCCACTGTATGTGTTAACTGTCTACAGCTCAGCATTCGACACCATTGTACCCACCAAGCTCATTTCTAGGCTAGGGACCCTGGGACTAAACACTTCCCTCTGCAACTGGATCCTGGACTTCCTGACGGGCCGCCACCAGGTTGTAAGAGTAGGCAACAACACATCTGTCAAGCTGATCCTCAACACTGGGGCCCCTCAGGGGTGCGTGGTTAGTCCCCTCCTGTATTCCCTCTTCACCCATGACTGTGTGGCCAAGCACGACTCCAACACCATCATTAAGTTTGCTGACGACAACGGTGGTAGGACTGATCATAGACAATGAGGAGACAGCCTATAGGGGGTCAGAGAGCTGGCATTGTGGTGCCAGTACAACAACCTCCAGGACAACAACCTCTCCCTCAATGTGAGCAAGACAAAGGAACTGATCGTGGACTTTAGGAAAAGGAGGCCTGAACAGGCCCCCATTAACATCGACAGGGCTGAAGTGGAAGGGGTTGAGAATTTCAAGTTCCTTGGTGTCCACATCACCAACAAACTATCATGGTCCAAACACACCAATACAGTTGTAAAGAGGACATGACAACACCTTTTCCTCTTCAGGAGACTGAAAAGATTTTGCATGGATCACCAGATCCTCAAAAAGTCATGCAGCTGCACGATCGAGAGCATCCTGACCGGTTGCATCACCGCCTGGTATGGCAACTGCTCGGCATCTGACCGTAAGGCACTACAGAGGGTAGTGCGTACGGCCCAGTACATCCCTGTGGTCGAGCTTCCTGCCATCCAGGACCTACAGTATATTATCAAGACACAAGGCAGACCCAGATGCAGACACAGGAGGCAGATGGTTGGAGTCGTACAATATTTAATTATCCAAATGGGTAGGCGAGAGAATGGTCGTGGACAGGCAAAAAGGTCAAAACCAGATCAGAGTCCAGGAGGCACAGAGTGGCAGACAGGCTCGTGGTCAAGGAAGGCAGAATGGTCAGGCAGGCGGGTACAGAGTCCAGAAACAGGCAAGGGTCAAAAGGACTAGGAAAAAGGAGAACAGCAAAAAGGAGTACGGGAAAAACACGCTGGTTGACTTGACTAAACATACAAGACGAACTAGCACAGAGAGACAGGAAACACAGGGATAAATACACTGGAGAAAATAAGCGACACCTGGAGGGGGTGGAGACACTCACAGGAACAGGTGAAACAGATCAGGGCGTGACAGTATATACTCGGCGGTGTCAGAGGAAGGCCCCAAAATTTTTCAAAGACTCCAATCACCCAAGTCATAGACTGTTCTCTCTGCTACCGCACGGCAAGCGGTACCGGAGCACCAGGTCTAGGACAAAAAGGCTCTTTAACAGCTTCTACCCCAAGCCATAAGACTACTGAACAATTAATCAAATGGCCACCTGGACTATTTGACCCCCCTATGTTTTTACACTGCTGCTACTTGCTGTTTATTATTTATGCACAGTCACTTTGCAAATTACCTCAATGTAGCCTTATTATTGTTATGCCATTTTCTTCTGTTACTTTTTAATTTGATTACATTTTTTAAAACTTTAGTTTACTTAAGAAAATATTTACTAATTATATTTCTTGAACTGCATCTTGGTTAAAAACGTCTTAGTGATCCCTTCCCGCTCGAATCCCGGTAACAGGTTTGATTTGACAACAGCCAGTGAAATTGCAGCGTGCCAAATTCAAAAACAGAAATACTCATAATACAAATTCACTAAACATACATGTGTAATTCATCAAAATAAAGCTTAACTTCTTGTTAATCCAGCCACAGTGTCAGATTTCAAAAAGGCTTTACGGCGAAAGCAGACCATGTGATTATCTGAGGCAGCGCCCAGCATACCAACACATGAAAATCATATTTCAACCAGGCAGGCGTTACACAAAAGTCAGAAATAACTATATAATTCATGCCTTACCTTTGAAGATCTTTTTCTGTTGGCACTCCAAAATGTCCCAGAAACATCACAAATGGTGCTTTTGTTCGATAAATTCCTTCTTTACATCCCCAAAATGTCCATTTATTTGTCACGTTTGATTCCGAAAATATACCGGTTCCAACTCGCCCAACATGACTACAAAGTATCTAATAAGTTACCTGTAAACTTGATCCAAACATTTCAAACAACTTTCCTAATCCAACCTTAGGTATCCTAAAATGTAAATAATCGATCAAATTTAAGACGGGATAAACTGTGTTCAATACCGGACGAAAACAAAGTGAAGCGCGTTCCAGGTCGTGCGCACCAAAAGACTTGAGTCCACCAAAAGACTTGAGTCCACCTGGAGTGACACATGGAAGGAACAGGGCTACTTCTTCATTTCTCAAAAGAAAAACATCAACCAATTTCTAAAGACTGTTGACATCTAGTGGAAGCCATAGGAACATGCAGATTCCTATTAAAAAGGTCTTACCATAGAAAACTAATGGAAAACAGATTGACCAGAAAAACAAAATTCCCAGGATGGTTTGTGCTCGGGGTTTCGCCTGCCAAATCAGTTCTGTTATACTCACAGACATTATTCAAACAGTTTTAGAATCTTCAGAGTGTTTTCCATCCACATCCCAATAATATGCATATCCTAGCTTCTGTACCTGAGTAGCAGGCAGTTTACTTTGGGCACGCTTTTCATCCGGACTTGAAAATACTGCCCCCTATCCCTAAGAAGTTTTAAGGGCTTGTAAATAAGCCTTCCATTGTAAGGTCTGTTGTATTCGGCGCATGTGACGAATACAATTTGATTTGATTAATAGTTTATCAACATTTTAAGTTAAATGTTCTGACATGTTGCATCAGCCTCATTGATTTTAAACTGTGGGGTCTATCCCCTCCCACAACTGTCCCAGACTATCTGGAATATTTCTTTCTCGAGACAGAAAACAATAGAATAGGTCAACTTTTGTACTATGGGGGAGAGTAGATTGACATAGGCTAGTGCTTTGCTGTTTGTTAGGCCTGCTCATCTTGTAGGCTGACGAAAAGTAAATCTGGACAGTTCTTCCAACATCTTCAATATGTGCCTCGGAATTCGATAAGAACTCACGCCCCAATGTGTCTGTCTTCACTTGTATCCTATGAGAAGGACCCCTGAGATTGCCTGTGAGAAGAACCCGATCACGTGACGGGCATTGGCTAATAAGAATTGAGATATCTGAGAGAGCCATGGGAGTGAGAGGTGCTGCGTCATGCAGCCTTGGAATGTCTAAAAAAAAGCTATATAGCCCAATGTTTATATGACTAGTAAAGTTGCATAAATAACTCTGAATTAAGCATACAGCATAGGTGGACCTGTTTCTTTGTTAACCGCACAACACGGAATAGCCGCATGTGCACACTCCCTTGTTTGGAGAAATATCCTTTCTATTTGATTCAGCTTTGTTCATTTGTATTATTCATACTATAAAATAATGCCAAGGTATTCTAAGCAAATATTTACTGCTAAATGAACTAATGTAGCCCACAGCTATATGGTAGAGCCAGATTAGGGCCTAACATTAGGACAACTCAGAGTATACTATTCTGTTCTTCTGAAATAGACCACATTTTCTTCATATCATGTTTCTTTAAACCTGTCTAAAAGAAATCATGGATTATTGTGATGGTGTAGCCTTAATTAAATGGATTTATTAGACTTTTTTAAATGTAGATGTTCCAGAGGTCTGCATCAGTGGCATGTAGGCTATGCGTGTTAGCCAGGAGATGCTACATGTGTTTATGTCAATTAACAGTCACTTACAGTGAGACTGGCTGTTGTTTGCTTGACAATCACCGGCTGACAAAAATTTCATGACAGCCCTACTTGGATGTCAAGATGGCAGCAGGCAGGACAGCTGTGCTAGGCTTTTTTAATGGTAACAACTTTGTTTCAATCATCAATGATTATTTCTACACGACAGTTTAAAGTAGAGGGTAATGAAGAAAATGTGCCTTGTTTTTCGACTTGACCATATAAGTTACAAACATTTTGGCTATGGATGTCAAGTTGTTTATAACATTCTTATCATAGCTATCTGCCTATTACTGTCATGATATACACTCAATGACCAAAAGTATATGGACAGTATATGCCAAAATCATGGGCATTAATATGGAGTTGGTCCCCCGCTTTGCTGCTATAACAGCCTCCAACTCTTCTGGGAAGGCTTTCCACTAGATGATGGAACATTGCTGCGGGAATTTGCGTCCATTCAGCCACAATACCATTAGTGAGGACGGGCACTGATGTTGGGTGATTAGGCCTGGCTTACATTCGGTGTTACAATTTATCCCAAAGGTGTTCAACAGGGTTGAGGTCAGGGCTCTGTGCAGGCCAGTCAAGTTCTGCCCCAACGATCTCAACAAACCATTTCTGTATGGACCTCGCTTTGTGCACAGGGACAATGTCACACTGAAACAGGAAAGGGCCTTCCCCAAACTGTTGCCACAAAGTTGGAAGCACAGAATCGTGAAGAATGTCATTGTATGCCGTAGTGTTATGATTTCCCGAACCATGAAAACAATTTTTCCCCTCCCACCAGACTTTACACTTGGCATTACGCATTGGGGCAGGTGGTGTTCTCCTGGCATCTGCCAAACCCAGATTATTTAATCAGACTGCCAGATGGTGAAGAGTGATTCATCACTCCAGAGAACGCGTTTCCACTGCTCCAGACTCAAACAGCTGAAAGTTTTACACCACTCCAGCCAATGCTTGGTATTGCACATGGTGATCTTAAGCTTGTGTGCGGCTGCTCGGTCAAGGAAACCCATTTCTTGAAGCTCCCAATGAACGTTTATTGTGCAGTCAGCAACGGGTGTGGCTGAAATAGCCGAATCCACTCATTTGAAGGTGTGTCCACATACTTTTGTATCTACACTACCGTTCAAAAGTTTGGGGTCACTTAGTCCTTGTTTTTGAAAGAAAGTACATTTTTTTTGTCCATTAAAATAACATCAAATTGATCAGAAATAGAGTGCAGACATTGTTAATGTTGGAAATGACTATTGTAACTGGAAATGACAGATTGTTAATGGAATATCTACATAGGCATAAGGAGGGCCATTATCAGCAAACATCACTCTTGTGTTCTAATGGCCCGTTGTGCTAGCTTATCCAAGTTTATAATTTTAAAAGGCTAATTGCTCATTAGAAAACCCTTTTGCAATTATGTTCTGATGATTAAAGAAGCAATAAAACTGGCCTTCTTTAGGCTAGTTGTGTATCTGGAGCACCACCATTTGTGGGTTCGATTACAGGCTCAAAATGGCCAGAAACAAAGGTATTTCTTCTGAAACTTGTCAGTCTATTCTTGTTCTGAGAAAAGATGGCTATTCCATGCGAGAAATTGCCAAGAAACTGAAGATCTCGTACAACGCTGTGTACTACTCCCTTCACAGAACAGCGCAAACTTTAAGGACACATCGATCTGTCTGAATGTATCCCACACCAAGAAGAACTGTGATGGTAACATGTCTTTGGACATGGTGAAGGAGGGAGACACGGACATCCAGGACCTGCTGGAAGGAAACGCTGCCCTCCCGGAGCACGGGGCTGACGACAGCGCTCAGGTCAAAGGAGGCCACATCCCCCTGCACAATGCAACCTCATACGGGGTGAGTCACTACATAGATTAAATCAGGCCTTTGAAGATGCTTTAACTGCTGTTACATAGACATGGGCAATGCACACAAACACATGCGCTGTGACATACGTCACATAAAATAACATTTTAACACCCACACTGTGATGAAAGAGACCTAGTGGAATGTCTGCATGCATGTATTGGAGTGGACGTCCTCTGTCTCACTCCTCTCCATCACTCCTCTCTTCTCTCCTCAACCTGGTCTCATCATTTTGTATTATTCTGTATGTAAATACAAGATTAGGGCTGTTGCAGTGACACTATTACCACCACAATGGCAGTCATGAGTCATGACCCAGTCAAATTCCATGTGACCGTTGAGTCATGGTAATCTCCTTTTATGCACTCTGGACATGCTTTGGTAGTACCCAACTTGCTAATAACCATCAGGTTGCTAATACCCTGGTACTCATCACTCTATTCTCCCTCTAACCACTCTGACATCAATGCAAATGATGAAATCACATCGTGGCGATTTTAGCATGTAAATCTTGGTGGGGCAAACTCCCCCAAAAAAGTTTTAGATGCATGCCATAGACAAACATTGGCAGCAGAATGGCTTTACTGAGACATGACACTGTCAAAGGATGCCAGCTTTCCAACAAGTCAGTTCGACAGACTGTGCCCACAAACTGTTAGGGCCTACATAAAGCTGTCCCAACAACAGAGCTTTCTTTTCAGCACCATGGAGTGAATCCTTACCACCAATACACCTGGCTATCAGCGGAGCCTTGTCTGGCAGCAAAACAGTTCATTCAGCCTCATTTACTGCCTTTTTAAAAAACATAGCTGATAAGCCTGACTTGCTTAAACAAATGTGGTCTCTACTGACAGTTGAGATCTACAAACTATCCAGAAGGCAAGGTCAGTACAGGTGCATCAAAGCTGGGACCGAGAGACTGAAAAACAGCTTCTATCTCAAGGCCATCAGACTGTTAAACAGCCATCACCAACACAGAGAGGCTGCTGCCTACATACAGACTTGAAATCATTGGTCACTTTAATAAATGCATCACTAGTCACTTTAATAATGCCACTTTAATAATGTTTACATATCTTGCATTACTCATCTCATATCTATATACTGTATTTTATACCATCTATTGCATCTTACCTATGCCGCTCTGTCATTGCTCATCCATGTATTTATGTTTATATATTCGTATTCCATTCCTTTACAGAGATTGCTGTGTATTAGGTAGTTGTTGTGGAATTGTTAGATTACTTGTTAGATATTGCAACACTGTCGGAACTAGTAGCACAAGCATTTCGCTACACTCACAATAACATCTGCTAAACATGTGTATGTTACCAATACAATTAGATTTGATTTGATTTATAAGGGGACGACGAGCGGATAAGAGACAATCCGTAATTTCGATTAAGACATCAATGAGAAAGCTAGGCTGGACATTACAGCTTTATTTTAAAATGGATTTCAAAAATCCTCAATGTACAAACAGTACCCATAAAGACAAAGCGAAAACAGGTCAAAATGTTAAAAAACATTAAAACAGAAATACCCTTTGCTATGAGACTCAAAATTGAGCTCAGGTGCAACCCTGTTTCCATTTATCATCCTTGAGATGTTTCTACAACTCGATTGGAGCCCACCTGTGGTAAATTCAATTGATTGGACAGGCTTTGGAAAGGCACACACATGTCTATATAAGGTCTGACAGTTGACAGTGCATGTAAAGAAAACAAGCCAGGAGGTTGAAGGAATTGTCAGTAGAGCTCCGAGACAGGATTGTGTCGAGGCAGAGAACTGGGGAAGGGAACCAAAATATTTCTGCAGCATTGAAGGTCCCTAAGAACACAGTGGCCTCCATCATTCTTAAATGGAAAAAGTTTGGAAGCCTCTTCCAAAAGCAGGCCGCCCGGCCAAACTGAGCAATCGAGGGTCACTCTGACAGAGCTCCAGTGTTCCTCTGTGGAGATGGAAGAAACTTCCAGGTGGACAACCATCTCTGCAGCACTCCACCAAATCAGGCCTTTGTGGTAGAGTAGCCAGACGGAAGCCACTCCTCAAAAAATGCACATGACAGCCCGCTTGGAGTTTGCCAAAAGGCACGTAAAGACTCTCAGACCATGAGAAACAAGATTCTCTGGTCTGATGAAACCAAGATTGAACTCTTTGGCCTGAATGCTGTGGGGATGTTTTCTCAGCGGTAGGGACTGGGAGTCTAGTCAGGATCGAGGTAAAGATGAACGGAGCAAAGTACAGCGAGATCCTTGATGAAAACTTGCTCCAGAGCGCTCAGGACCTCAGACTGGGACGAGGGTTCAACTTCCAACAGGACAAAGACCCAAAGTAAACAGCCAAGACAATGCAGGAGTGGCTTCGGGACAAGTCTCTGAGTGGACCAGCCAGGGCTTGACACCGATCGAACATCTGTGTGCTTGATTTATACACCTGTCAGCAACAGGTCTGTCTTCTATAGAGTACCAGTCAAAAGTTTGGACGCACCTACTCATTCTAGGTTTTTTCTTTATTTTTTACTATGTTCTACATTGTAGAATATTAGTGAAGACCTCAAAACAATGAAATAACACATATGTAAAAAGGTGATTATTCAAAGAACCCTTTGCCTTGATAGTTTTGCACACTCTTGGCATTCTCTCAACCTGTAATGCATGTGCCTTGTTAAAAGTCCATTTGTCAAATTTATTCCCTTGACAAGGTAGAGGTGGTATACAGAACATAGCCCTATTTGGTAAAAGACCAAGTCCATATTATTGCAAGAACAGCTCAAATAAGCAAAGAGAAACGACAGTCCATCATGACTTTAAGAACTTTGAAAGTTTCTTCAAGTGCAGTCGCAAAAAACTAGCGCTGTGATGAAACTAGCTCTCATGAGGACCGCCACAGGAAATGAAGACCCAGAGTTACCTCTGCTGCACAGGATAAGTTCATTAGAGTTACCAGCCTCAGAAATGGGCAATTAACTGCACCTCAGATTGCAGCTCAAATAAATCCTTCACAGAGTTCAAGTAACAGATACATCTCAACATCAACTGTTCAGAGGAGACTGTGTAAATCAGGCCTTCATGGTCGAATTTCTGCAAAGAAACCACTACTAAAGGACACCAATAAGAAGCGACTTGCTTGGGCCAAGAAACATGTGTAATGGACATTAGACTAGTGGAAATCTGTCATTTGGTCTGATAGTGTCCACATTTGGACAATTTGATAAATTATATAATAAGGCAGTAACATAACAACATGTGGGAAATGTCAAGGGGTCTGAATACTTTCTGAAGGCACTGTACAGTGTACTTTCTCATCTTTTGGTTGCTAGATTAGGTTTTAGCTTTTATTTATTTGCACCAAAGAAAATAACTGAAATACAAAACAGTACAGATAAAAACAAACTAGCAAAAATGGTGTACATGTGAGGTTGGAAGCCCAAATGGGCTTATATGAATACCACACCACAAATATAAGTACAAAAAAGAAGTTACATCCAAAAAGATGCCAAGAGCGTATTCATTGTTGTTTCGGGCTGTAAAGATTTTAGTTGCTACACTTGCAAAAGTGCCATATCTTTGTGCTCATATAGAATAGTGTTGATTTAAATTTTTCGACATTAAATGTTTGGACAAATCATTTGTAAAATATTTTGGATCTCCAGTTTTATAGAATGGGATATCTTTGGCAATTTTCAAATCTTTAGGAACAACATTTGGTAAAGATATTATTATTATTATTGCTGGGGCTCTCTCATGCCGTCCCTGGAGGGGGTGCGTCACCTGAGTGGGTTGATTCACTGTTGTGGTCATCCTGTCTGGGTTGGCGCCCCCCCCCCCCCCCCTTGGGTTGTGCCGTGGCGGAGATCTTTGTGGGCTATACTCAGCCTTGTCTCAGGATGGTAGGTTGGTGGTTGAAGATATCCCTCTAGTGGTGTGGGGGCTGTGCTTTGGCAAAGTGGGTGGGGTTATATCCTTCCTGTTTGGCCCTGTCCGGGGGTGTCCTCGGATGGGGCCACAGTGTCTCCTGACCCCTCCTGTCTCAGCCTCCAGTATTTATGCTGCAGTAGTTTATGTGTCGGGGGGCTGGGGTCAGTTTGTTATATCTGGAGTACTTCTCCTGTCCTATTCGGTGTCCTGTGTGAATCTAAGTGTGCGTTCTCTAATTCTCTCCTTCTCTCTTTCTTTCTCTCTCTCGGAGGACCTGAGCCCTAGGACCATGCCCCAGGACTACCTGACATGATGACTCCTTGCTGTCCCCAGTCCACCTGGCCATGCTGCTGTTCCAGTTTCAACTGACCTGAGCCCTAGGACCATGCCCCAGGACTACCTGACATGATGACTCCTTGCTGTCCCCAGTCTACCTGGCCATGCTGCTGCTCCAGTTTCAACTTCCACCTGACTGTGCTG
The DNA here is from genome assembly GCF_002021735.2 of Oncorhynchus kisutch. Classification (NCBI taxonomy): domain Eukaryota; kingdom Metazoa; phylum Chordata; class Actinopteri; order Salmoniformes; family Salmonidae; genus Oncorhynchus; species Oncorhynchus kisutch. Next base: position 32,044,218 of record NC_034178.2, on the reverse strand, counting down.
CTGCTCTAGTTTCAACTGTTCTGCCTTATTATTATTCGACCATGCTGGTCATTTATGAACATTGAACATCTTGACCATGTTCTGTTATAATCTCCACCCGGCACAGCCAGAAGAGGACTGGCCACCCCACATAGCCTGGTTCCTCTCTAGGTTTCTTCCTAGGTATTGGCCTTTCTAGGGAGTTTTTCCTAGCCACCGTGCTTCTCCACCTGCATTGCTTGCTGTTTGGGGTTTTAGGCTGGGTTTCTGTACAGCACTTTGAGATATCAGCTGATGTACGAAGGGCTATATAAATAAATTTGATTTGATTTGATTTGATTATCAGGGATCAAGGTAAGACCCAGGTGCAGACTGTCGAAGTAGCAATGTTTACTGTAGCACCAGGGGCAGGCAAAGACAGGTCAAGGCCGGCAGGGGTCAGAAATCCAGGGTAAGGCAAAGGTACAGGAACGGCAGGCGGACTCAGGGTCCGGCAGAGAGGTCAGGCGGGCAGGTACAGGGTCAGGACAGGCAAAGGTCAAAAACCAGGAGGACGAGGAAACAGAGGCTGGGAAACAAAAGGAGCTGACAGGGAAAATGCTGGTAAGCTCGAACGAACAAGACGAACGGGCAACAAACAGACAGAGAACACAGGGCGTGACAGATATACGTTAGTGGCTCAGTAAGCGAGGAAGACACTGATTTCACCAAGGAGACACCAATCTCATGACCTGCTGCTGAGCTCTTTAAGTTACCAATTACCTCCATCCCTAAGGACACATCAGGAGGAAGTAGGGAAAAGGAATTGTCAGTTAATGTAATCCAAGGGATTTCCATCAGTTTTCAAAATGTTCTTTGACAGAGAGGAACCCACATTCACAAAAAAGATATTAAATTCACATGAAATAACATCAGGATCACTGTCATTCTTATTTCCAACAATACATTGAGATGAAATAGTTGTAGATGCCTTTTTATTATTCAACAGATGATTGATGATTTTCCAAGTTGACTTCATATTATTTAAGGATTCTTGGAATTTGTTAGTCAAATTTATTTTGGGGGATATGCAAAGTAGGTGAGTAAATTTGTTCTTATACTTTTTGTAATTTGCAGAATTCAGGGGAGAGATCTGTGAAAAACTTTTAATACAACTTCCAGAATCCTTCTGCTGGTCTCTTACGTGGTTCAACTAAGGGAAAGCAGTGATGAAATAAAGAATGAAAAGATGTGAGAAAAGTCTGATAAGCAGACTCCACATCGGCCTGATTACAAACATTTCCCCATAAAATACCATCAATTGACATCTTAAAGCACTCACAATTCCTTTTGTTAAATATTCTAAAATGAATGCTACTAATCATTCCCATCTGTTCATTTCCAGCTGCCAAAGAGAAGTGGAATATTGGAAAGCGGTTAGAAATGTCAGTAAAAAGTAAGTATTAGCCACATTATTCAAAGAATTTGTTAAAATAAGATCAATAAGGGTGGCAGATGAAATGGTTTCTCTTGTGGGCTTATAGATGATGGGATACAGATTGTTGGAATATGAATTATAAAAAAAAAATCTGATGTCAGTGAGTGGTTCTATAAATATTTGTTGTAATCACCCAGTAGAAAACACATGTTATCTTCATTAATAATCAAATCCAAGGTTGGTGCAAGGATATCAATTAAACTAACAATGTCAGAATCGGGTGGCTGATAGATGCATCCAATTACCCCTTTTTTTACCAGCAGAAAATGAACAGGAGGGAATATCTAATGAAAGAGATTCAACATCAATGTTATCAGATGTGAGTGTGAGGTCCTCTCTTACAAAGAATTGAAAACGTTTACGAACAAAAATGGACACTCCTCCTCCAGTGTCCTACAGTGGTGAACAGCATGATAAGGGGACATGTCATAAAGCACGGTTGTCTCTTCAGTCAACCATGTTTCTGAACGGGCAACAATGGGAAATTCACGACTGAGAGAAGACAGACAATGAACAAGGTGGTCTTGATTTTTTAGGAAGACCAGAACATTCAATCGAAAGGCAGAAAATAAGCTTGTCTTGGAATTAGATCAACTGCTTTACAGGTTGTTAAATTGCTTAACATTATGGTAATCACAAGTTGTAGACTAATTTCTGGTACATTTCAGGAAATTTCAATCTGGATCAACACAATCATTATATTTATCATACGCTTTATTAATATCTATTGGGTTAAAGACCATGTTATCGGGGTTGATATCCTGCCCAACTAAGAGTGATACACAGTTGAAATCATCCAGATAGTGGAACGGAAACATGGAAGTGCATGCCTCACATGTCCAATACAACAATCCATTTGTGTTAGTTTTATCAATAGGGGTGCACTTCCTATGGAATGCACATTGAGACAGTCCACATAACGCCACTGAAGAATTCAGAGGGTTATGACATTTAGAGCAATGTGTGTTTTTTGGTCATGAGGATAGGGGAAACACATGAACAAAGTAGAGCAAATATATGTGTATGTGTGTGTGTGTGTGTGTGTGTGTGCGTGTGTTAAATTAGTGGACTATAGCGGAGTTACTAGACCTATGAGGAGAAAGGGGGGGGGGGGGGGTAAAAGACCAGCTGATCATACTTTAGGCATACAATGTTGCCTTTTTGTAATTATTCAAGTAGTCATGGAAGCAGCTCCTTTCTTTTGAGGCGTACCTTTTCGGAGAAATCTTCATTGATGAAAATTTTGGTTCCTAGTCTTTGAACCTGAGCAGTTTCACCACTATACTGTAGATCTGGGCTGTCCATCAGGGAAGAAAGTGCCGTTCCTACACACCCTCTCCACCTCAATGAGTTTAGGGTCCAGTTTGTGATGATCTGTCAGGCGTTTCTTGGCCTTGACTTCTGTGTCATGCCAAGTTTCAGTCTTTACGTCCTCAATTCCATCGATTAAAATGTTATTGCACCTCCATTGGTTTTCTACTTTGGAAGAGTGCTTGTCAAGTGTTGTTTAGAAATTTGCAAAACTCTCACAGAATACCACCCTGCATCCCACTTCTGGCTTGTTTCTGAAGCTAAGCCAGGTTGGTCCTGGTTGGGACACCAGATGCTGCGGAAGTGGTGTTGGAGGGCCAGTAGGAGGCCGGTCTAAAAAAAAATCCCAATTCCCCAGGGCAGTGATTGGGGACATTGCCCTGTGTAGGGTTCTGTCTTTCGGATGGGACGTTAGATGGGTGTCCTGACTCTCTGTGGTTGCTAAAGTTCCCGTGGCACTTATTGTAAGAGTAGGGATGTTAACCCTGGTGTCCTGGCTAAATTCTCAATCTCGCCATCATGCTGCTCTCTTTGCTGAAAACCTGCTCCAGAGTGTTCAGGACCTCAGACTGGGGCGAAGGTTCACATTCCAACAACACAACGACCCTAAGGACACAGCCAAGACAATGCAGGAGTGGCTTCAGGACAAGTTCCTGAATGTTCTTGAGTGGCCCAGCCAGAGCACAGGCTTGAACCCGTTTGAACATCTCTGCAGAGACCTGAAAATAGCTGTACAGCGACGCTCCCCATCCAACCTGACAGAGCTCGAAAGGATCTGCAGAGAAGAATGGGAGAAACTCCCCAAATACAGGTGTGCCAAGCTTGTAGCGTCATACCCAAGAAGACTTGAGACCTTAATCTCTGCCAAAGGTGCCTCAACAAAGTACTGAGTAAAGGGTATGAATACTTATGGAAATGTGATATTTCAGGGAGGTTTGTGTTTTGTTGCAAAAATAAAAAATAAAAACAGTTTTTGCTTTGTCATTATGGTATATTGTGTGTAGTGTCGTGTCTTTGGCTATGCCGGATTAAGTGATATGACATGCTATTCTATAAAATAATTTCTCTGTATTTAATATTACCTGATTAAGCTAATCCGGTAGATCATTAACTAGAAAGTCGGGGCACCACGAAATAATGGTTTATAGAGCTGGTATCTTCCGAATAAACTCTTAAAGACCTAGTAATCTTTTACATCAATAGGAGTCAATGTTAATAGTCACCTTATTTCAGTCTCGTCTGAACATTGTAGAATTCTTCACAATCCCTGACTAACACGTTGAATCAGCAATACAAACTTTGTTTAAATTATTTATTTACTAAATACCTAAATAATCACACAGAATTACATAAACACAGAATGGATATTATGTCATACGCAAAACGTCCCTGGTGGACGGAGCCGACATGACAGCTGATTACACAAAGGAAAGGGGGTTGGGTTTGAGTGAAAGAGAGGGAAGACTGAGGAACAAAGGGAGAAGCTATGCTATCGTAAATATGCATTCTTATGCATTCTAAATTACCGGCCATTTGGAAAAGGAAAATGCAATAAATATTTCCTCAGAGCTGTGCTTCGGTAGGTTGGTCGTAGATGCTGGTTGTGTTGCCCAACAGAGATCTTCCTGTCCTCGGAAGAATGTCTCTGGTGGTAACTGGGTAATTTGTAGTATCGTCGTTGTTTGTTAGACTGGATCCGACGTCCGTCCTTTCCTAGCCCACGTTTACAGCGGCCTCTGCTAACTCAACGGCTAGGAGGTATCACTTCTCTAGTGAATAAGAGTTCAAAGTTCATACCATTTGCAACCAAAGCTCACGCTGAGGTTGGGTTAGTTCTGTAGTATACATGTTAGTCCTTTTAACGTGGGACTGTCGTCCTCACGTCCTCGGAACTGCTTATTATCTGAATCCTTCTGACATCGTACCGTCGCCCTAATGTATCCGGACAGAAAGTTATATTTTTTGCAAAGGGCTTATAGAGTGGAGGGAGAGAAGGGTGTGTTTCATAGTTTATAACCAATGTCTCTTCACAGGGGCGGGCCACTGATTGAGCAGAGCTTTAACCCTATGAAAATCCAATTATCTTATTTGGAAGCTAAAATTACATTTAATCTTTCCACAAATAGTTTCATATTTAAACATTTTAATTGCACAACAATTCCATGTGAATCTGATAACTATAATGTGTACACTTTCCAAGATACAGTTTATGTCATCCTATCATTAATAAGAATGTCTCAGATGACAACTGAGCTGACAGTACCAACGCATATTTTCAACTGGTTGGATTACCGAAATATGGTTCCTTTCCCCCCACCTTTTGATGTTCCCAGACTCTCTATGTTTAACAAAGGTTCTTCAAGAGTCCTTCTGTAGAGAGAGAGGGAAGGGAGAAAGGTATTTATGGGGGGAGGTCATAAACCTACCCCCAGACCAACGTCATGACAGTAGATTGATGAGGGAAGAAAATCATTTAATACATTTTAGAATAAGGGTGTTGCTTAAAACTAGTTAGGGATAGGCGGGACGCAAATGTCTCAACTGGCCAATTGCCAGTAAAAATGCAGAGCGCCAGATTCAAATAAAATACTATACAATTCAAACTTTCATTAAATCACACATGTAAGATACTCAATTAAAGCTACACTCGTTGTGAATCCAGCCAACATGTCAGATTTTTAAAATGCTTTTCGGCGAAAGCATAAGAAGCTACTATCTGATAGCCTGCACCATCTGCACCAGCAGTAAACAAAGGAGTTAGCATATCTCAACCCTGCAGGCGCTACACAAAACGCTGAAAAAAATATATAAAACATGCATTACCTTTGACAAGCTTCTTTTGTTGGCACTCCAATATGTCCCATAAACATCACAATTTGTCCTTTTGTTAGATTAATTCCGTCCATATATATCCAAAATGTCCATTTATAAAGCGCGTTTGATCCAGAAAAAAACAGCTTACAAAAAACGCAACGTCACTACAAAATATTTCAAAAGTTGCCTATAAACTTTGACAAAATATTTCAAACTACTTTTGTAATACAACTTTAGGTATTTTTAAACGTTAATAATCGATCAAATTGTAAACGGGGCAATCTGTGTTCAATACAGGAAAGAAAACAAACCAGTGCCACTTTTCACATCAGCGCAACTCACAAAAGTGTACCCAGTTCCGAGTTGGCCTACTTCTTCATTGCACAAAGGAATAACCTCAACCAAAAGACTGGTGACATCCAGTGGAAGCGTTAAGAACTGACAACTGGTCCCTAAGAAATATCCCTTGGCAATAACAAATCAGGGAACAGAGAGAGGCTAAAAATAATAATCTGAACAGTTAGTCCTCGGGTTTTGCCTGCTACATAAGTTCTGTTATGCTCACAGACATGATTCAAACAGTTTTAGAAACTTCAGAGTGTTTTCTATCCAAATATATGAATAATATGCATATCTTATATTCTTGGGCATGCTATTTATCCAAAAGTGAAAATTCTGCCCCCTAGCCCCAAGAAGTGTGGAAAAAGTCAAGGGGTCTGAATACTTTCCGAAAGCACTGTACATATCCAATAATGTGCTGATGTATAATTTGCAGTCCGGTTTTAGAAAGTCACATTCAGCTGATTCATGTTGCCTGTATTAAACCGACCACATTAGGAAAGATATTGATGATGGAACATTTGTGGGATGGTGTTACTGGGCCATCAGAAAGGCTTTGATATAGTAGAGCACCAGATATTACTCTACAAGCCAAGGGCCCTAGATTTTAGCAGTGGTTCAAGTTGTAACTGTCAGGAAGGTATTAGAGGGTTGATGTCAATGGCACCTCATCAGGTGCAAGGTTAATCAGCTGTGGAGTGCCACAAGTGTTTAGGGCCACTACTTTTCATGTTATATGTCAATGATATCAAATCAGCTTGTTCCTGTCAGCTGTTTTCATATGCAGATGTTTCCGCTCTTTTGGTCTCTCATAAAGAAAAGAGTATGGTTGACAGCCAACTTAGTGCAGAACTGATGAGTATCACTAACTGGCTGTCAGAAAACAAGCTGTCTCTTCTTTTGGGAAAAATAGAGAGTGATATTTGGCTCTAGGCTAGTTAGATCACCAGGCTTTAGAGTCACAGTTGGTGACACAGCGGTTACTGCCAAGAACTGTGTTAAATACTTAGGCTGTGAACTAGACAGGTTCCTGACAGGGGAGTGCACGGGGCATAATGTAATTGTCAAGGTTTACCAGAAAGTGACATCTCTGGCCAGAAAAGCCACATTTCTAGATAAAGAACCCTGAAAAACACTTGCAGCAGCTTTAGTGCAGCCTCACTTTGACTATGCGTGCACTACCTGGCTCAGTAGCTGCCCTAAGTTCCATCAAGAACAAGCTACAGACAGGGTCATTCTGAATCTTAGCCCTTGGACTCCTTCTCAGCTCCTTCTCAGCTCAGTGAACTACAGTGGCAATTTGTTAGAGCTGTATATGACCTTTTTTGGTAACACTTTACTGCACACCAAGCATCATAACATGTTAGGACACGGTCATAACCATGTCATAATATGTAATAACAGCTGACATAACTTGTCATAACCTGCTGTAATATGGTCATAACACTGTCATGAACCATATATTTAGCCCTGTTGTGACATATATTTTGCGTTATTTTATGTCTGGTTATTAAGTTATTTAAAATATGATGAAACCAATATGACTGTTAAGAATTAATTACAAGCAAAAAACACATTTGAATAAATGTGGGTTTTGACAATTATGTAGGTGTCATAACCAGACATAAAATAACGAAATATACAGTACCAGTCAAAGATTGGACACACCTACTCATTCAAGGGTTTTTCTTTATTTTTACTATTTTCTACATTGTAGAATAATAGTGAAGACATCAAAACTATGAAATAACACATATGGAATCATGTAGTAACCAAAAAAGTATTAAACAAATCTAAATATATTTTATGTTTGAGATTCTTCAAAGTAGCCACCTTTTGTCTTGACAGTTTTGCACACTCTTGGCATTCTCTCAAACAGCTTCACCTGGAATGCTTTTCCAACAGTCTTGAAGGAGAACCCACATATGCTGAGAACTTGTTGGCTGCTTTTTCGTCACTCTGCGGTCCAACTCATCCCAAACCATCTCAATTGGGTTGAGGTTGGGTGATTGTGGAGGTTAGGTCATCTGATACAGCACTCCATCACTCTCCTTGGTCAATTAGCCCTTACACAGCCTCGAGGTGTGTTTTGGGTCATTGTCCTGTTGAAAAACAAACGATAGTCAGTCCCACTAAGCTCAAACCAGATGGGATGGCGTATCGCTGCAGAATTTTGTGGTAGACATGCTGGTTAATGTGCCTTGAATTCTAAATAAATCGCTGACAGTTTCACCAGCAAAGCACCCCCACACCATCACATCTCCTCCTCCATGCTTCACGGTGGGAACCACACATGTGAGATCTTCCATTCACCTACTCTGAGTCTACTCTGTGTCAAAAATCTCAAATTTCACCAGTCTAATGTCCATTGCTCGTGTTAACTTTGCCCAAGCAAGTCTCTTCTTCTTATTGGTGTCCTTTAGTAGTGGTTTCTACCACTTTTAAAAGGGGGAGATCCAACTCATTTAAATAATTATAGGCCAATATCAAAGTTGTCACCCCTGGCGAAAATACTTGAAATCCTTGTTAGTGAACAGCTAAAATATTTTTTTATATACTAACTCTATTTTCTCAATGTACCAATCGGGCTTCAGGAAGAAGTATAGTTACAGCAGGCACAAAGGTTTTATATGATATCACTGAAGCCCTTGACAAAAAACAGCACTGTGTCTCACATTTTATTGATCTCGCTAAGGCTTTTGATACAGTTGATCATACTATACTGAGGCAGAGATTGTCGAGCACAGGTCTTTCGGAGCATACAGGTGCATGGTTTGCTAACTATCTGTCTGATAGAACTCAGTGCACTCGATTTGATGGGTTCATGTCTGTTAAATTGTCTGTCTGTAATCGTGTACCCTAGAGCTCTGTACTTGATCCCCTCTTATTTAATATTGATAGAAATACATAAGACATGAAATGCTCAATGCTCAACTTCACTTTTATGCTGATGATACTGTTATTTATTGTTGTGCCTCATCTCTCACAAAAGCTTTCCAGAACTTGCAAACTGCTTTTTATTCTGTTCAACAACTCTAATGAACTTATCCTCTGCAGCAGAGGTAACTCTGGGTCTTCCTTTCCTATGGCGGTCCTCATGAGAGGCAGTTTCATCATAGCGCTTGATGGATTTTGCGACCGTACTTGAAGAAACTTTAAAAGTTCTTGAAATTCTCTGTATTGACTGACCTTCATGTCTTAAAGAAATGATGGACTGTTGTTTCTCTTTGCTTATTTTAGCTGTTCTTGCCATTATATGGACTTGGTTTTTTACCGAATAAGGCGATCTTCTGTGTACCACACTTACCTTGTCACAAGACAACTAATTGGCTCAAACGCATTAAGAAGGAAAGAAATTCCACAAATGTACTTTTAACATGGCACACCTGTTAATTGAAATGCATTCCAGGTGACTACGTCATGAAGCTGGTTGAGAGAATGCCAAAAGTGTGCAAAGCTGTCATCAAGGCAAAGGGTGGCTACTTTGAAGAATCTCAAATATAAAATGTTTAGATTTGTTTAACACCTTTTTGGTTACTACATGATTCCATATGTGTTATTTCGTAGTTTTCATGTCTTCACTATTACTTTACAATGTAGAAAACTGTAAAAATAAAGAAAAACCCTTGAATGAGTAGGTGTGTCCAAACTTTTGACTGGTACTGTATATATTTAAAAAAAATATATATTTATATGTGGGATTGTAAATGATGCAGACAATAACATTGATGGAAGCCACTATCTATCTGCAATATTAAAGCAAATTTACCCCCCTCAACAACAAAAAATAATTAATAAATACAAAATCAACAACCAATTTGACAGAGCTTGATGAAGGTTTAAAAGAATGATGGGCAAATATTGTACAATCCCGGTGTGCAAAGCTCTTAAAGACTTATCCAGAAAGACTCAGCTGTCATTTCTGCCAATGTTGATTCTAACATGTATTCATTCAGGAGTGTAAATACTCATGTAAATAAGATATTTCCGTATTCCATTTTCAATAAATTTGCTAACATTTCTAAAAACATATTTTCACTTTGCCATTATGTGTGTGTGTAGATGAGTGAGATAAAAATGTGTTTTAATCCATTCTGAATTCAGGCTGTAACACAACATGTGGAATGAGTTAAAGGGTATGAATACATTCTGAAGACACTTCACATATGGTCTGCATTCCATAATGATTCAAATAGACTAATAGGCTAATTATTGTAATATTTCTGCCTGATTTCATCCACTCAGGAACAACCAAACGAACGTGACCGAGGAAAGAAATGTAAACTAATGATGGAATGGAATGATGCAAAATGTAGGGAAACCAACACTAAAGTGACAGTTATAAATGTTTGTGGGTATAAGAGACAGTAGCTACCGATAGTGGCTAATATTCAACATGACACAGTGAAAAGTCCAGGCTTATAATTAAAATAGTTAGAAAATCAGAAATCAACTCGGTAGGTTTTGTCGCTATACTATCATGGCTACAGAAGTACAGCATATAGCTCGGGTCTCCAAATTTCATCCCTGCAAGGTATAAGGCCAGCATTTTATAAACTTCACTGTGAAAAAGGTGATATTTTGATATGCATCAGTTTGCTGCCATACGATTGGTTTCACATTTGACTCCAGCGATCATCAGATAAAATAGATCAAAAACAATTGTCACTGCAGAGGTCACTAGTGGATCTTAAGTTAAATGGGTCCCATGACCCACATTGAAATGAATTTGTAATGAATAGTTCCTTCCTCCAAATATCTTGGTATCTGGCTTGATGACAAACTGACATTTAAAAAAAAACATTTCACTGAGCTGGTGAAGAAGATGAAGTTCAAGGTTTGGTTTATTTGACAGAAACAAAGCATGTTTGACTTTTGGTAATAGGAAGGAAATTGTCCAGGCCACTTTTATGTCAATCAATCAATCAAATGTATTTATAAAGCCATTTTTACATCAGCAGATGTCACAAAGTGATTATACAGAAACCCAGCCTAAAACCGCAAACAGCAAGCAATGCATGTCTATCTTAGATTATGGGGATATTATCTACATGAAGCAGCATCTACACTTCAACCACTAGATGCTGTTTTCCATTGTGCCCTTAGGTTTATTACTGGTGATGGTTATAGAGCTCACCATTGTGTTTTGTATTTAAAAAAAAGAGTTTGGGCCTCTTTGTATGTAGAGAGCAACATTTTCTTGTGTATCTACAAAGCACTCAGGCAGAAACATACGATTTACCTATCATTAATTAAATTTAGACTGACAAATTAACAATCCCGGACTCAGAATTGGAAAACACTGGAGGCCCCTTCGGTCTCCACAGAGTTGTGGATAGCTGATTTTAGTTTTTGTTGCGCTCTTTGTGTGGAACAACTTACAGAGCTCTCTGAAATGAGATGTTCTGGTCCCCCTTTGTCAGTTCAGAGTAGTGATCGGAGACCTCTGTGTTGATAAATGTGTCTGTCAAGATCAGAATCTGTAGACACACCTCTGCCACGCCTTCATTTCGTTGATCTCCACCTCAAACGAATAGCGGGCGAATAGCATGCTCTCCTCAAGCTTAAGTTCAAGGTCAGAATACTCTTCGATAGAAAAGTGTAAAGGGAAAAGTCCATAAAAAGGGAATTATGTAACATTTATGAAGGGCTTAATTAACTCGGTTCAGAATTCCCCCCTTAGAGCCTAGATTGTATATATAAAGAGTTAGAGATGTCCAATGACAGTCAAAATGTTCCAAATACAAAGCAACAATAGAACAACTGGCACGTGGCAGTAATAGTAGAACTATAACCATTAAGCGATATTTGAATCAATTTGAGAGGAATGATGATTATGCTTGACTGAGTATTGTCCTTCTGTAATCTTATTCCCAATTGCAATTCTCTTAAGGGCCACAAGATGGCAATGCAGGATTCCAAAGAAACTAAATGTAAACGCCTCACCAAGCCCTTTACCGGTTTCCATAACATGGTCTTGCAGCATTTGTCTTCCTCATGAAAATCGCAGAGACAATGTGAATAGCATTGAGACATTTATTTATTTACGTATGTATGTTTTCCATTTAGACTGAACGCAAATACAGCAAACACACACCACCAAGCACTAGGGGGAATGTAGAACAGACAGGTTGAGGTGAATTGAAGGGTGGAAGGAGAAGAGTGGGATGGACAGTGCCTCATGTGAGCCTATGGAATCTGCTTTCTGCTCTTCAATATATTTTTGTTCCAATTCGTATTATTACTACCACTGAAACAGTGTATCGTAGCTAATCTATAGTATTAACCAGTTCTTCTAAGAAGAGGTCATGACCTTAACACCACACGGAGAGTGGATGGCACACAGCTAGGCTAAATAATTACTTCCATGGTTTCAGTATAACAAGTGCACTGTATTAGCACTTACACTTAGTCGGTAGTCGTAACATTGCACATTTGTGAATCCTCTATTACAAAATGCGCACAACCTCATACCACTCTTCCAGTATATTTGTAACTAAATGCACACATAGAAGTATTTATGTTCATACATACAATACATACATACAATATCCACCCTTCAAAACAGCACATCAAGATATACAGAGCAACTTCTTTCTCAATGTCTATACTGTACAGCAAGTAATCATTTTCAGAGGTGTGTGTCCAGTATAGAGAAAACACACATTCCTAACAATATCGTTGCTGCCTATCACTGCAAGCAAGTGCCTTAACATGAATCCAGTGTCATTTGACCAGATAAAATGAAATAAAATATACAAAATAACTGTTAGGGACTCTGTTCACAGCGACTGAACTCTACAGCAGATAAAGACAAGGTCGAAGGATCTTCTCCGTTACTTCAGGGTGAAGTGAGAGTGGAGTAACTATGCCAAGCACGGTAACAAAGCCATGGGAACACGGTGGCAGAACTCAACTTTAGATTCAACTCCATCTTGGAACGGTTTTGGTAGTGCTTTTTATATGCATAAGAGCTCACAGTTCTCTTTTAAATAGATTGATAATGGATTACAATAGCGAGGTGGCTACAAAAAGAGACGGTTATTGCAAGTCTCACAAGCAGTTAAGATTGACCGCTGTAATAAACAATATCATATACTGTAGGAGATGAGAGCAGAGCGGCACACCATAAAATGAATCGGGTTCTCCTCTGTAATATTTTCAAAGTTAGTCCGCACAGGAAACAATGCATAGTATTTATTCAACAGTATGTTCCAGCATATCGTTTTTGTTGATTTTTCAGACTGACTGACGAATGTATACGCAGCTGTTGAATATAGCTTTAGAGTTATTATCCAGAGAGTATACAGATTTGGCCAGGCAGGGCTACGGAGGCCTTTGCTAGGTGTTCTGGAACAGGTTCACCGCCTGTCTATCTGTCGAAGGTGATGGGAGTTTGGCCTTAAAACGTGTCACACTATGAATCCAGGCTTTGTCTGTGAAGTTAACAGAAAAAAGAATCCCACACTTAATAATCGTTTTTAGGGAAGGCAAGAAACCCGCCGGCTCACATTCACCACCACTCTTATAAATACAAATGTTGAACTCACACACCATAACTTAAAAACAAAAGTTTAAAAAAAATCCAAATCAAACATATCCTCACACTTCATAAAATTAGATACTGTAAAACATTATATTAAAACTGCTCATTTGACCAGACTATAGCTTTGTCTCAAATGACACCCTTTTCCCTGTAGAGTGTACTAGTTTTGACCAAAGTAGTGCACTACATGGGGAAATGGGTATGATTTGACTTTTGCCCTACGTGACCAGCATTTGCAAATTAAAGTATAACAGTATGATGAGTGAAGGAGAACAGGATGAGCAGAGGAGCACAGAAGGGGGTGTGGAAGGATTCTGTTTGTTATAATCCAGAGAACGAGCGTCAGAGCCTGGAGTAGTAACGCACCCTGAATGTCAAGCGGAGTCCCAACTCATAGTCTCTTGATGTTGTAGAAGTGTCTGTCCACGTATTTCTTCCGTTGACTCTCCTATCAGTATAGGCCCGTCAGCTTTGTTTGACATGCAGTGTCTACACGCCGCAGAAGTATATTCCACAGAATCCTCCTTGAGCACTTCCCGTGGACGTCAGTTCCACGACAGCTCTGTATCGTATCGTTCATTCCCTCGACTACTTAGAATCATGCATGTGAGTATGAGACGCTAAATCGACCCATTTGATTTTTATTTTCAGAAGATAAGCAAACACTGGACTTTAAATTAGATTGTTCTATTGTTAAAAATGTTTAAAAAGCTAGTAAGACAGCTGTTGACTATATATGTGTCACGCTGGTGACAACAAGCATTAAAGGCTGACCCTCACTACTGGCCCCTGCAGAGCACCCCTCCCCCCCCAAACCCCTTCCTCACACTCCACTCACCCAGTCCCCATGCTTCATGCATGATGTCAGCACAGAGCAGGCATCTCCATGGTGACCATATATGACAGCAATTTGTGGGGGTGGGCTATTGAGTTCCTTAAGAATAAATGACCAGTACTTACAGGTAAGTCAACGTGTTCTGGGGAAATGTCGATCCGTTTTTTTTGTGGATTACATCGTGATCGCTAATAATTTAATTGAACTATGCCGATCAGGGGTGATGAACCATTAACATGCCATTATGTTTGTACTGTACATACAGAGTCTGTCTGGGGATGTAAAATACCAGAACCATTATACTGATCTCTCACAGATCCCAGAGCTAAACAGCCCTATTCGCGACCAAATACAGGTGTAGGAACTTCATTATGCGCGCACAGACACACACAATTAAGATCCTACACCTGTAGCCCTATTCTTTACAAACCATGAGTCAGTCCTCATGGGGGTCTACTGTACAAACACCGAGCATTTTCTAGGGCATTTTCCAGAGGAAGAGTGGTTGGTGGGTGAGGATGGGTCAGAGGCGGCGTCACAGTCGGTTCTGGCTAAAGGGACAGGAGAGGAGACGGAAATTATTTCAAGGAGAGCTGTCTATTGTATTGTAGTATACACTGTGGGTAGGTTACTGTAGTCCTCTTGCAACGGTTGAGTGGGAGTCAGGGAGTTGATGGGCTCCTGTCCCCACTCCCAGGAACCACCATGGGTTATCAGGACTGAAACAGAGAGAGAACACAAACACAGCTCTGTGAAACTGACACTGGGATAAACAAGGTGGTTTAAACGCAAGTTGAGGTTTGTCGTCATTAATCTTTCCCTGGAGGCAGAACTGAACGATTTCCACTAGATGGGCCAGCTGAAAAGTCAAAATTGCCCATTTCGTAAAAATGTTGGTCTAAATTTAAGGTTAGGGTACGGCATTAGGGTTAGCAGTGTGGTTATGGTTAGGTTTAAATCTGATTTTAGGACTTTGTGGCTTTGCCAGTTAGTGACCACTCTGCGAGTTGCTTGCAGTGCAAGAATCATGACAATAGATTGCAACCTGCATTTTAAACAACGTGATTGACTTCCATGTCCAACATACTGTACGCGTGAGCTATGGCATATTTAAAGCCACCTATAGCCTGTATAGCATACATTCACAAATAAATGCATACGCGCACACACACACACACACACACACACAAACACACTGTCTATCACTATCTCCCTACTTATCGAGGCAATACTATGGTGTCTTGTTTACATTGCAGCTCCACATACCTCCGATTTTCTATGTTGCTCTTCAGTGGGAGACTCTGTTTCCCTGACAACCACTGCTTTTGTCACCAGCATGTCGGGGTGTTGCTGCTTGGCCTCCTGTATCGCCATGGCAAGGGCCTGTGTGATAAAGGTCACTGTTCCCATTAAATGGACACTATTCATTTGCACTCAATCTACAATATTAGTGTCTTTGAGTGTCCATGAAAGATGCCATACAAATGACATGCATTTCTACAGTGCTTCTAACTTAGTAACGGCTGTAACTGTTGTTCCTCACCTGATGCTGGTCCACGTCATCATCTCCCGTGATGATGATCCTTTTCTCAATCCGGGTCTCGGAGTAGCCACCTTTCACTGTCTGAAACACAACACACACACACACAGTCAACATCAATCAGATCAGATAATAATTGTGTCCTTTCATAGCGCTATAGTGTATATTAAGTGAAGAGGAAGTGTCAATAACTTTTTTTAAAGGTCACAGAGGAGACACGAGGGGTTACCTTGGTAACTTGAGTTGTGGTTGCTGAGGTGACATTGTCGGCGGTGACAGTCAGCGGGGACACTACGGCCTCTCTCCCCAGGGTGCCCGCCTTCACCTGCAGCACGGCCATTAGGAGAAAGAAGGGTCACATACATTATCAGCACAGCTGCTACAAACACACACACATCCAGTGGTTAAATTGAACCGGAGCAAGGGTCAAAGAGAGCCAGATGGAGCCTAGTTCCAGCACCTTATGGGTCCAACAAGGATTTTTTATTTAATTTATTAGAACCCCCATTGACTGACACATAACGAAAAATACATTACAGACAAAAGAATTTACAATTTAAATACATTTAATAAACATTCATATGAAGTGTGTGTGTGCGCGCGCATCTATCAGTTAGTACATACACACAACAAGTACTGTAGGTCACATTGACGTTTTGCCATGAGGTGTTGCTTTATTTGTACTTAGTCCAACAAAATAAATCCAACAGTTTGCATAGAGCAGGCAGCAAGCTGATAGGCTGCTTTACCTGAGGACAACGATTTTCCTCTATTCTCCGATTAAATATATGTCATGATGTGGCCCTCTTTGGGTATAGCAAGTACCATACCCTTCTCTCTCACTCTGTCTCTCTCCCTCCTACACCCAGGTTCTGTTATCTCAGGTCATAAATTCCTGGAGGAGACTCTCTCCTCATGGCCAGGCAGTATATAGATAGAGAGAGTTTCACAGTAGAACAAAGGAACTTCTACATCATAGAACTTGAGAACTGAACAATATCCATGTTTTGGAGAATGTGTAAACAGTCGGTGGAGTAGCCAGCTACAACCCGGTCCATTTTGTTTCATGTTGTGACCTCATGAAAGACAATACAGCCACATTACCATACCTCTGTTTATACAGGAGCCTCCGTTATGAGGTTTGCGTCTAATTATTGTATAAAATGAATGAGTAAAGATGAAACTATTTGTGAAATTATGTAAGGTGATGTTGAACCGTTAATGTGAGAGTTTAACTAAGTTATTGGCCCACCCCCGTGAGCACAGACATGATCTGGCGTCATGGGACAACCCTTTTCTACTGTTATGAATAAAAACCCCACCTGAAGAAACCCCTTCAGACCATGCATACCTAGGTCAGCTGAGGGAGCGAAGGTTGAGTAGAGACCACAAAAACCTCAGTACAAGCTAAGGTTGTAATGATTGTTGAAACTCTGAGACTATCGACTCCAACAGAATAAGAGCAAATTTTCGATACTAATTACTAGTCTAAAGCGAGAAATCGACCTGAAATGCGAAGACCAACAACTGCCGCAACATCTATTCTACAAGAACATTTCTGAATGTTACTCTGAAGTATCCAGCTTACCACAAAAGACTTGATGGAACAGAGAGACGATCAGATGAACTTTCCAACAGAAAGACGGACGATTCCAACAGATATCACAACGACACACTGAGCGTAAATATATATTGATTGCAGTTATTCCCGAATGAGTGAGCGTTCATGTGCAAAGGATTAGCATTTCAGTTAATATAATTATCAACTGTGTAGTGACTCTCGTCTTTCCCGCCCTTCTCAGTCCACACCCACTTCCCTTTGTCTGGCAAGCCGTCATATCGGCTCAGCCCACTAGGGAACCTCCCCTATCATTTACTTGTAACCATATCTACTGTTTGTTTGTTTACATTTACACGATTAGTTTTATCACGTAATAATAATTACAGAGAATTGATTTGATAAAATAACAGCCTTCAATTTAATGATGCCAAAGACACGACAGATATGACATATAGGAGTGGCTTTGGAGTCAGCTACCATCCTCAGTAGCTCTCCATCTAAGTTGTTAATGCCAGGACGTTTGTCATTATTGATCAATGACAGTAATGTTTCCACCTCGCACACACTAACTTCACAAAAATATCAAATTCAAACTTGCAATGCTTTTCTTTTCATTATTTCGTTTTTTTATGCACGAGTGCGATGGCTCACTGTTCGTTGTTGGCATTTCCTGCCTAAGTTTGCTCACTTTGTCAATTGAGTAATGATTAAAATAACTGGCAACATCAAATCGTTTTGTGATGAATAAGCCATCTGATTGGATGAAAGACGGAGTTGAAATTGTATTTCTGCCCATACATTTAATAGAAAGTACTCCAAAGTTTTTTTTACATCATTTATCTTGGCTTCATAATACAGTTTCTTATTTTTTGTCGTTGTGTTTAGTCACATCATTTCTCAATTTGCAGTAAGTCAGCAAGTAAGATGTGCAGGCAGACTTATTAGCCACTCCTTTTGCCCCATCTCTTTCAACCAGACATTTTTTTTTTTAAATTCCTCATCAATCCATGGAGCCGTAACAGATCTAACAGTCAGTTTCGTAACAGGTGCATGTTTATCAATAATTGGAAGAAGCAATTTCATAAATGCATCAACTGCACCGTCTGGATGCAGATCATCATCCACATAAGAGTCACAGCCAAATCTTTTGTATGATCCTCTTATGCACTATTTTAGGCCCAGGTTTTAGAAGTTTGGCTTTCCTGGATAGAGCCACTATATTGTGATCACTGCATCCTAAGCGTGCAATTTTAGAACAAAGTTCTACACGTGTGGATGACCTTGTTCCTGTAGTGTTTGTAAACACCCTGGCAGGTTGATTAATAACCTGAAACAGATTACAGGAACTGGTTACAGTAAGAAGCTTCTTCTTAAGTGAACAACTTGATGAAAACCTGTTAATATTCAGGCCCCCAAGTAAGTAGACCTCTCGGTTGACATCACATACACTATCAAGCATTTTACACATATTATGTAGATACTGACTGTTAGTACTTAGTGGCCTATAGCAACACCCCAAAAGAAAAGGCTTAAGATATGCCAGATGAACCTGCAACCATAACACTTGACATAAGATCTTCTCTACGCACATACAGCAACACCTCCCTATTTGCATCCCTGTCTCTTCTATACATGTTATATCCATGTATAGCTACTGCTGTATCATCAAATGAATTATCTGATGTTAGCAAGTTATTGATTTCATTAACCTTATTTCTAAGGCTACATATAGTAGTAGGATAAAAAGTAGAATAAAGTACTAACCCTCCCCCTAGAATGGTAATGCATTATACAGCAGTTAACATTACCCTAGACACTTTCCTAACCCTAGCCCTAACCTTGTCTTAATGTCCACACCCTGGTTCAACCCTAACCCTAGCAATACCCTAACCTTGTCTCTGCCACCTCCAAAGTCCCAATTTAAACCCTGCACACACACACACACACACACACACACACAATGCTGCTGATTCAAGGTATAGTCCAGCCAAAATACAACTGCATCTTTACCCACTTCTCTCTACATGACAACATACAGTGAATCACAGACACCGCTTCAATTCAACAACAAACAAGAGCATTGTTTCATGGGAACCTTTATCACTGCGTCAGCTACAATTAATCAAGCGCTACAGTATAGGACTAAATGTCTGGAGTCAGAGTACAGTAACATAGTCTATTGAGTGAGATGAGGGGGTGGAGGATGGTAAGGTGAATTATGTACTTACATGGGAGCCATTTTCTATACTGGGGAGAGGAACTTCCTTCCTACTGCCAACTTCCTGGTTCTGGTTCTGGGATAACAGGAAGGATGAGGAGAGGGAGGGAGGAAAGAAAATGTCACTTGGATGAAGGGATGAAGTCATCATGTTCATGATGATTCAACTAATCAGGGAGAAGAGCAGTGTGTCCATATGGGAACAAGCAGTCCACAAAACCTGATCACCATATTGCATGCAGCTACCATGACCGTAGTGAATCAGAAGCAAGGTATTAGGATGAATTTATAAAGCAACTTATAAGCCAATAGGCAGCCAAGCAGGAGCGTACCAACTACTGAAGTTCAACCCAACAGATCCTCCTGTCATTATCATTACAGCATGTTTGTTGGCACTGTGATACAAACTGGAGCTTATTTAAATATTAAGTGCCATAGATAACCAAAGCCAATTATGTGGTAGCAGTATGACATGTTGTAAACATGTGACTCTGCACAATTTATAAGGGGGAGAAGTCTTTATAGCAAGCCTATTTTAAAAGGATGCACATGCAAAAATTGTGAGGCAATATCATATTAAGGCAGAAAACTAAACAATCTGGCAAAATATATTCTCTAAATGTGCAGCCCATTATTTGCACATGCAAAACCTGTCATGGCAGATTTGAGTGATTCTCTATACCCTTATCCCCCATGAGCACCATATTTACACCAGTCCAGTTCCTTTCAAATCCACCAGGGGGATTGAATTAGTGTGCAGTTCAGGGAGAAGGGTAGTGAATCAGACTGCAGATAGAGCTTGCATAGCATAGCCTTCAAGCCTTTCCGCTATTGTCAATAGAGTGTATGATACATACCAGGTCGCCCTCTGGTGGCTTAGCCATGTCAGTGCTGCTGGAGACCTTTGTCTCGTTACAGTTGATGTCAGCCTCCATTTGCTGCAGACACACACAAAACGCTACTGTATTTTTGCTTACTCCAAATCAAGAGCACATCTGCCAAAGAGGCTCAACACACGAGACATGGCTATTTGTCATCTAGAAGACTATGTACCTACACGTAGTGTACAAAACATGAAGAACACCTTCCTGATATTGTGTTGCGCGCTGAAGCGTTGCAGTTCTGGACACAACCCGGTGCACCTGGAACCTACTACAATACCCCATTCAAAGGCGCTTAATATTTTGTCTTGCCCATTCACCCTCTGAATGACACAGACATACAATCCATGTCTCAATTGTCTCAAGCCTTAAGCATGCTCTTTAACCCGTCTCCTCCCCTTCATCTACACGACTGAAGTGGATTTAACAAGTGACATCAATAAGGGATCATAGCTTTCACCTGTTCAGTCTATGTCATGGAAAGAGCAGGTCTTCCTAATGTTTTGTACACTCAGTGTATTCAAGGTCAATCCATTTCTCTGCTCAACACACACTGACTTGAGTTTTCACTTCAAAGAAACCCGCTCCAACACAGCTCATCCTCATCATTATATGAATGACACACCAGAGGCACCAATTACATTTTAATCAGGCACCTGTGGGACTGACACAGCTCCATGCTCTGCCTTTAGAGATGAATGGAACTCCCGCATGCTTTCATAATTCTCTTTAATGTCCTGTCAATACTTTAATCCCTGTATAACAACGTTATTAAAGTCCCAATGGATTAAAAAACATGATTTGATTTTGGCCTTCCATGGTGACATCACCATGCGGTAAATGTGTTAATTGACCAATAACAAAGAGAGTTCCAAACCTCTCTGTAAAATAACAGTGTCACGTTCTGACCTTTATTTCCTGTGTTTTGTATTTAGTTAGTATGGTCAGGGCGTGAGTTGGGTGGGCAGTCTATGTTTGATTTTCTATGATTTGGGGTTTTCTATGTTTCGGCCTAGTATGGTTCTCAATCAGAGGCAGGTGTCATTAGTTGTCTCTGATTGAGAATCATACTTAGGTAGCCTGGGTGTCACTGTGTGTTTGTGGGTGATTGTTCCTGTCTTTGTGTTTTGCACCAGATAGGGCTGTTGAGGGTTTTCACACATTTCTTGTTTTGTTGTATCAGTTGTTCATGAGTAAATTTACATATTAAAAGAACCTTGGACACTTACCACGCCGCATATTGGTCCTCTGATCCGTTTCGCCTCTCCTCTTCGGAAGAAGAGGAGGAAATCCCTTACAAACAGCTCATTTTCAGTTTTCCCCTTCCTACTCAGACCACTCCCAGACAGTCCTAGCAAAATCCTTGCTTGAGAAATTGCCCTTTGCTAAGAAGAAGCTATTTTTGTTTACTTAAAACATTCACAGTAAGGTGCTTAGTTGTTACCCAGAAATGATTTGATATTGAGATTTTTTTTTAATGGCTCCATTGGACCTTTAACTCCCTGTGGTCGTGAGAATATGTCACTCAATCGAATCAAGAGCTGCACTACAGCAGAGCTACGGAGAGAAAATGTCTCATCTATATTAGGATTATATGCTTCCTCTTTAAATGACTAATTACATTTCCCTCTGTTTACAAAAATATCAAACTATATTGGTGGGGTAAAAATGAACCTAGAAATGGTCTTATTCACCATAAGACAGTGTTTCCATTTCCTGCTGAGGATCATTTCAGATGCCTTCTGGTCAAACTGTAGGGCCACTCTGCTACATTTGTCATTTGATCATTAGTATGCACTAGCACTGGTAACACTAATCTGCACTGGTACTAAAGTGACTCTTATCAACTGGATGCAAGGATTTCCTTTGTGTTGTCGTAGGAATGCTGCATTATCTCACCAACCCCCTTGTCACACCTCTGGGTAGCAGAGGTTCTGTTGCGATAACATCCTTTAAGTCTGATATCACTTTGTAATGCTATTGTTCAACAACTCAAAATGTTGAATCCAAACTTTTTAAAAAAGGGGCCTCGGATTCATTGTCTCTTTCTCTTTTGTTCCTGACCTGCGCTGGTGAGATTCATGCGCTCTCTCGTTCTTTCTTTCTCTCTCCACCTCATGGACTCTTGGGGCATGCCCTTTCAGGCTATGACTTCTCCCACTCTCTCCCGCTCTGATCAATCCGATAATAATGCCGTGTAATGCGTGTCAAAGCTTTGTAACTTAAGTTTATGCCTTGTATGTGATTTCAGTCATTTTACAATGTTAATTAAATTAAGAATTCCATTCTCAGACCTTTCTTGATTGCCTATTACTGTATCGCAACTGTAGTCTCTTGCATATTGCAAACATATTTTTATGGAGTCAGAAAACTTTTTAAATAGGCTAATTGTATAGTCCCGGATCGCATGTGAGGCATATATGATCAATATTACAACACAAAACTGATAGCACTTATCTGGTTTGTGCTTTAGACAACTCATCTGTCATGTTTATTGTCAAAGGACTTGGCTAGAGCACAAACAGATTTGACTACTTTACCAGGCTAAATCATCAAACATCAAAACACAGAGGGACATGAGTGAGTCCATATGCATAGACTGATCTAGTGTACCTGCTCAGACATGTCCATGATGTTGGTGCTGGTGACCTCTGACCCATTGGTATGTGTCTCCATCTTAGTGTCGGCCTTCCTCAGCATCTGGGCAGCGCTAACAGCACTGGGGTCTTTCCTGGCTACTGGGGGCTGCAGCAGGAGGACACAGACAGGTACACTAAGATTTCATAGACCATAGACAGTCTATTCTTCTCCAACGTCGTCAATATTACCTGACGGTATACAAATCTTTAACAAATGTCCTAAAATTGAGCCCCGAAGTACAGTACCAGTCAAAAGTGTGGACGCACCTACTCATTCAAGGTTTTTTCTTTATTTTTAATATTTTCTACATTGTGAAAAAAATTGTGAAGACATCAAAATGACGAAATAACACATGTGGAATCACGTAGTAACCAAAAAAGTGTTAAACAAATCAAAATGCTGTATGTCGTTTTCTATGTTTATATGTTGGAAATAATTATGGGCGAATCGCTTGAAAGACACATGAAAATCCATCAAATTTGAATCTTACTTACGTGATGTCTAAATACGGTATATTCTGTCAGGTACGTGCTGTGGCCTTGACGTGTTACTGACCGTGCTTATCCTTAGTTCAACTACAATACATTTCTTATTCAAAAACTACAATACTGTTCAAACAGACAATGAAGCAATACAAGCATAGTCATACACTGCAGTATCAATTGGTGATTGTACATCACTTCATTTCAGACCAAACATTTAGTAACGCAAGCAGGACTGACAATGGAAGGGAAAATACCAGAGAACATACACATTTCACAATAATCTGAAACAACGAAAACAGCAAATGGACAAACCATAGGAAAAAAAATAAACAAAAACCAAAAGACTAAGCAAAAATATAACTAATAATTGTATAACATGTAAACATAAAATTAAAACATCAACAACAACAAAAAATGGCAACTGAAAATGCTCCAACAGAAAAGGTGACTGGTGATTTCATTAAAGGAATGACGTTATCTACTTCCCCAGAGTCCGATGAACTCATGGATACCATTTTTACGTCTCTGCATCTAGTATGAAGGAAGCTAGGGGTAGTTTCGCGAGCTAACACTAACTAGCGTAAGCGCAATGACTGGAAGTCGATGGTATGTACTAGCGTGCTAGCAGTTACCATGGTCTTCCAGTCATTTCACTAACCCTAGTTAGCAATTGCACTAACGCTATTTAGCAACGTCCTTCAAACTGCATGCAGAGACATAACAATGGCATCCACGAGTCCATCTGACTCTGGGGAAGTAGATAAAGGACTTCATTGAAAAAAATAATGAAGTTTCCCTTTAAGGGCAGGATTCGCTCTCAGAAGCAGGAGGGAGGAGACAGGGAGTGGCAAGGATCAGGGATGGGGTACATTGTGTCTACCTCATGGCGCATACGTTCCTCACGGTGCACAGGGGGCATCTCCTCTACAGCGGACATGTCATGGGAGCCCATGAGACGGGCCGAATAGAACCTGGAGGTCTCCTCAAAGTCGTCCCGGCCCACCTCGGGCAGCCGCTCGGGCAACCACTCCCTCTCCCCCAGCTCAGACAGGCCCTTGGAGAAATCCTCCACGCCCGTGTGGAGGTCCATGATGACGGTGAAGTCCACCTCGGCCTCCAGGCTGGACGTGGAGCTGACCGTCATGCTGGAGCACTTCCTCTCAATGCCCAACTGGGTCTCTTTCATGAAGACCACCGTGTCACGCTCGTGGTCTTCCTCCGAGGTGGAGCCCGGCCGAGGCCTCCTCTCCCAGTGTTCCCTCTGGGTGAGAGAGGGGGTTACAGAAAGATGGCCGCCACAACAAAAATCACAACACACGGCCAGTCTGGCCGCAGCTCAGGGCAGGGAGTGACCATGAGAGAGGGGATGATGATGATGATGATGATGATGATGATGATGATGATGACAGTGGATGAATGATCCTCTAGAAGGGAATATGTCCTGGCCTGGAGGTGTGCATAAGTATTCATGTAGGATCTTTCCGAGGCCCTGATATCTATTATACATGTATATATTATCATAAAAATCGATCATAAAAATCTTCTCCAGGCATGCAATTTGCCACATCGTATATAGAGAAGAAAGGAGATAAATGGGGAAGTCTTACACAGAGGAAATTACTTTTAACATAACGGAGGATAAACGCCTGTGGCATAGTCAGGGTTCAGCCTCTATGTATGCTGCTCATATGACAGAGTTACCCATGTGTGACGGTGAGGGAGACAATGGGGAGTGAGGGACTAATTTACCACAGGGGAGAAATGGGAAAATGGTGAGGCATGTGGTTGAATTCAAAATGTAAAAAGTGACCTTGGCATCATCTACTGTATCTTCATAAATGGCAAGAGTGGAGAGAGGCTCCTGCGGAGGGAAAGCAAGGGAGGAAGGAGAGCAGCCAGAGGTTATTCCAAGCTGGAGAGACAGACTACTAGACATCAGTAGAGAGACTGGGTCTCTGCTAAAAGGCTGTTAGAACAACAAAACCGCACGTTTCTAGCATAGAAGGGCAGTTCCCCCTTCTACCTATTAGTGAGTACAAAAAAACAAGTAAGCTTACTACCAGCTTGGACAAGAGAAATTAACCCAACATGTAAAGCCAGTTGTCATACTTGGAATTAGTTTAAGCTAGAGTGTCATACAGAATGTTCTATGGACAGGTTGTACGATTTGATCATCTCGAACAGCCGTAGCAGCATGGCAACAGTCAATCATTGGCCAAGGGCAGAATCATAGAATGCCGCAAACCACGCAGACTGAATTTCAAGGGGCTCAAATGGCCAAAGAATAGTGTTTGGTTTTCAATGACATCAAAGGCAGTTTTGGAAGTCAAAATAAGGAGGCTCGTTATGATTTTATAACATGCTTGTGAGCCCATTCAACTTTTTTCACACCCAGTATACAGAATGGCGGTTGCTCTCACACTGCTGTTTGTCAGTTTTTGGGTGAGGCAGCTTACAAAGTGATCTCACACCTCGTTCCATGCCTGATCGTGCCAATGTGTCCTGGGCCTACAGACTAAACGCAGGGAATGATTTAAGCTGTTTGATCCCAGTCCTAATTTCTAATGATTATAATTCCACTGGCAGATACATTCAAGCACCTAATGACACTAACTGTGGAATGAAAGTGGCGACTCTCTTTCTGAAAGCTAGTCTGTCTGTGTAGCTACAGTACAGCAGCCTGGGGATTGCTGCTTGAGGGCTTGTTGCCTGCCTCTTTTTTTCCACAGTCTGGGTGGGTCCTTGGCTTTACAATAATGCATATAGCATCCAATGTATGATCCTTGTAAAGCATTTTGATCTGGTTTCTAAATAATCACTAACCAATAAGGTACCATTATTCATTTTCATGCTAATGAAGTTGATATTTTGAAGGGGGAAAAAAAAACATGTCAAATCACAAACTACTTACATTTACATTACACAAACTTTTTTTCTTTAAAAAGTATCTTTGAGGTCAGGAGATTAATGGCCGACATTTGACTGATGAGCATACTGTACAGTATATGTAACAGAGTGCCTTTATGGGTGATAATGACATGTTTCTCTCATTTTCTCATACAGTTCCTGTCACAGTCAATTGAGCTGTAAAAACATGTATGAAACCATGTCTGAAGTCCATGCCTTCCTCCACATGTCAGCTTGGAAACAGCATGGAGGAGAAGTGCAAAAGAAAACTCAGCGCCATGGCAATATGCAAGAGGCTTTTTTTCCCTTGCAACCCTCTGCGAAAGAGACTTGCTTGGGGGGGGGGGGGGTTAGTTGGAAGGAGCGTCACGGTTCAAATGTGAATAGAGGGGGAATAGAAGCCAAGAGCAAAAGCATGAAAAGTTGTGTTCGTCTTTTTGACAATCTCTACCATAGCCCTGTTGTGAGTTTTACAGACTTGCAAGCAGTTGTGTTTCAGGTTTGCTGTGAAGCATAAGGGTGAAGGGAGGCAGGGAGGAGTAGGGGGGCTAAACGGGGAGGATCCAAACTCATGGCAGACAAAATGCATTGATGGCGGCATCAGCCAATGAGACGCAGCCAAAAACAAGTGTCTCATAAGTTACACTCCAACCCCTTCTTCATATACAGGCACATATATATATATATGTATATTCAAGTCACTGAAAACAGGAAAATAAGAAAATGGGAGTGTACGGGTCAGTCTGAAGCTCATGCGATGCTTTTTGCTTCCAAATGACTGAAAAGCCAAGTTACCGAGTGTCTCTTCTTGGCAGCATCCAGGCCAGGCTCCCTGCTAGCATTGCGGTTGATGTTCCGGAGTATGAGTCCAGACTCTCTGGCTTTCCGTGTTTTCACTGGAGGGGCAGGAGGAGCTGTTCTGGGAATCGCTGAAGCTGGAACTGAGGCCTTAAAGCTGAGAAGGTGATGACTCTCTATGGCTTCTCGAGCCACCTGAAAGGGATCGTCACAGGCAGTGCTGCTCTGTTCCAGCTCTTCAGTTTTAGCCTCGACTCTCGTCAAGCCTTCCAGACCCCAGAAGCTGCCCTGTACCTGTGTAGCTTCTCTGTGTGATGTGGTCGGGGAGTGAGTCTGTCTTGCTGGACTAGTGTTGGTTGTTACGAATGATGTAGGCAGGGTGAATGTTGGATGAAAGGTGGGTGCGTCGTTCCGGTTGATGTCTGAGGGTCCCTCTGAGGAACCCCCTGACCATCTGTACTCTCTTCTAAAAACTCCAATCAGCTCAGACTCAGTCTCCTGGCTCCCTTTGTCGTGCTCATCTTTACAGGCCAAGCTCTTTGACCTTTCGGGTTTGAGAGGAACGATCCTTGTTATTTCTGACTGACTGCGGCCTGATAGTCTTTGAAAAGACCTTCTCTGACCCCTGACCTCTGACATGAGAACTTCCATGTCCTCCCCTCCAGAGTTACTGGATTTTCTCTCATGGGTCTTGACCACCCTCAGTTTGACCTCTGCTATGTGTTCTTTATTGTCAGTCATGCTCCTCTCTCTACGATCAAACTCTTTAACCATTTCTGCTAAAGTATCCCATTCTTTCTTATCAGGACCATTGACAGAGCCCAGCACTTCATCTGCTGGCTGGACTTCATCGTTGATGAAGCTTTTAGCCTGGTCGTTTTCCTCACACCCTGCCGGATCATCCACAGCACTTCCCGGAGTCTCCTTGTCTTCTCCTATTGATGTAATGTGTCCCTTCTGGTTATCTTTATGCACAGCGGCAGACACCACTTTCTCCGTCCACTTTCTCCGTCCACTCGTCCCCCAACACTGGTCGTCTGGCTCCTCTCTCGCTGTACTGTCTTCAGGGTGGTCTATTAGTCCCGCCTTTGTCTTCTCTGTAGGACTATCCTCCCAGTCTGATCCCTCATGGTCTTCTTCGCCATTTGAGCCGTCGCCCTCTTTCTCATAGACAAATTCTGTTGACATTCCCAGGTTTAAACTATTAGGCCTCTTCTTTTTTCTGTGTCTGTTGAGTTGATGATCCTTCTTAGAGTCTCGGAATGGGACTGGGGCTGGGGTTGATACTGGGTCTGGGTCTGAGACTATGTCATTCTTTGCACCAGAGTCATCTGCTGGAGGTACTTTCCACTGTGTATCATCATCAGAAGATTCAGTGGTTTCAGCTAATTCCACCATGAACCGGCTGTTGCTAGTCAGCCGCGGTTCAGAACATTCATCATGGGCTTCCCTTGTGGCTTTGGGCAAAGGAAAGTTATCAATATCTGTTATCATTTCTGGCCCATCCTCTCCTGTAGCCTTGACATGAATCATCTTGGCTCCTTCTCTCTCTTTTTCCAGTTCTTTCTTTCTTTCCCAATAGATATCAGGGACTAATGGGGGAGGTGAGGTGGAAGCTTTGTTCTGTTCCTCGGCCTTCCAGTCATGGTTATGTTGATAAGTGTCTTGTTTCTCAATCAATACCCACTCCTCAGAGCCCTACATGTTGATATAGATTAAACACAGTTAGAGGTGCCAACTGAACTGTAACATAGGTTAACAGCTACAGTACAGAAATGTGTTTTTATTGTACAAATAGATCCTCTACCATCCTCCATGTAGATGGTAGGTGCATGCTCATAGACTGTAATCTGCTAATAATTTATGCTTCAATTGCTGCAATCATACATTGAAATGTTACATTTTACATAAAAAATGTATATGTTGGTTATTGCTTTTCTTAAAAGATTTTCTCAGACACAATGACTGCAGCTGGTCAGATTAAAACAGGATGCAAGGGATATCAGCTATAGCTGAGTGAGCAATATGTATATGAAATGGTACCAGGCCACAGATTCATTACAGATAAATGGCCAACTACAGTACAGTCAGTATGTTATGAGGTAAAAGTTAGAAGAGAGAGGAAGAGGAAGTGAAGAGCAACCTCTGGGGAAGTCACCAAAGTCTTCTGGAAGAAGAAGTCCTCTACAGAGAAGCTGTTTACTGGGTCCTTGCCCCCCACCTTATGGGGGGGACGAGCGTTACCCGCCAGGAGAGGTGTGGAGGGGGAAGAGAGAGGGAGGAGAACAGCTATTAGATGAGCCCCAACTGTATGGTTCTTTGTCACAGCATACTATCCAACGTTTGGTAATTTCATGCAAAAGGGGAAAAGGAAAGTGAAGGATAGAAAGGGGGAAGAAATATTGATTCAATGGGCTAGGGAGACCAGGGATTTTCAAAAAAATACTGTACGACTCTCCTGAATCAAAGTCCTAGCTGAAATCTAAGAGCCAATCCAGATTAATCTTGAATCAAATAACGAGACATGGGCCTAGTTGGCGTCCACCTGCACATTGCGGCTCCCACATCCACATAACCAACTGAGGAGGTATTTGCAATGCAAAAATAACATTTGCAACTACATCAAAGGCTATATGATTTCCTCTGAATCGCTCCGAGTTGGACTCCTCCAGGATAGAGAGATTTCTCAGGCCACACGTTGTCGTTGTTCAATCGGGACAATAGCGTCACTCCCTCAGATCTATGTAGGTGCATGACAGATGGCGTTTTCATGCCCTCGAGGAGGTCTGATGAGAATCTCTATGGCTATAATTTGATTGTTCTCAAAGAGCAGATGTGAACGCGTCGGTAGACTACATAAATACCTGGAAACAGACTGCATTGACAGAGCTACACTAGAGAGGACTGTCATATTATTGTCTCTTAACAGTATAATCACAATGTGAAAGTGATCAAAGTGGCAGGGGCTATTGCGTTCTGACACAAAGGGAAGATTTGTAATTGTCAGGCAATCAAGGTGGGTAGACGATCGAGATGGTTGTTCCTCTAGGGCTTCATAATCTGAATATGTCCAGATTTTGCACATCTTCTCTTCAAGTTAATGCAGAGTCACTTTTCTACCATCTCTAAATAAACTGGGATTTTGCTACAAGTGAAGATCCGTCATCAATAAAGCGGTGAATTGGGAGCTTCGACAATGTGCGGGCCTTCTTGTTCTTTACTAGGTGTTCTTTGTAAGCCCAGCACCTATGTTTTTAAGGATGTGCGTATGACCACAAACACCCACCTTTAATGATAAACGCAGGACATGATTTCAGTTTTTTCAAATTCAATATGTTCTTATGATCTAGACTGAACAGAAATATAAACACAACATGTAAAGTGATGGTCCCATGTTTCATGAGCTTAAATAAAAGATCCCAGAAATGTTCCATATGCACAAAAAGGTAATTTCTCTCAAATGTTGTGCACAAATTTGTGTACATCCCTGTTAGTGAGCATTTCTCCTTTGCCAAGATAATCATTCCACCTGACAGGTGTGGCATATCAAGAAAAGTGTGCTGGGGACAATAAAAGACCACTCTAAACACAACACCATGCCACAGATTCCGAAAGTTTTGAGGGAGTGTTGGCATGCTGACTGCAGGAATGTCCACCAGAGCTGTTGCCAGAGAATTGAATGTTTGTTTCTCTACTATAACGTTGTTTTAGAGAATTTGGCAGTAACCGGCCTGACAACCGTGGACCAAGTGTAACCACGCCAGCCCAGGACCTCGACTTCCGGCTTCTTTTGTGGGGAAAAACAAATTCTGATTGACTGGGCCTGGCTCCCAAATCGGTGAACCTAGCTCCCAACTGGGTGGGCCTACTGTATGCTCTCCCAGGCCCACCCATGGCTGAGCCTCTGCCCAGTCATGTGAAATGCATAGATTTGGGCCAAATGAATTTATTTCAATTGACTGATTTCCTTATATGAACTGTAACTCAGTAAAATTGTTGAAATAGTTGCATGTTGCGTTTATATTTTTGTTCCGTATATTTTAGCAGTACCATCACACTATCCAATAGATTGGGTCTGAGTCTGCAGCAGTATCTACAGTTGAAGTCAGAAGTTAACATACACTTAGGTTGGAATCATTAAAACTCGTTTTTTCAACCATCTCCACAAATTTCTTGTTAACAAAAAAATCGTTTTGAGAAGTCAGTTAGGACATCTATTTTGTGCATGACATAAGTCATTTTTCCAACAATTGTTTACAGACAGATTATTTTACTTAATTCACTGTATCACAATTCCAGTGGGCCAGAAGTTTATATACACTAAGTTGACTGTACCTTTAAACAGCTTGGAAAATTCCAGAAAATTATGTCATGGCTTTAGAAGCTTCTGATAGGCTAATTGACATCATTTGAGTCAATTGGAGGTGTACCTGTGGATGTATTTCAAGGCCTTCCTCCAAACTCAGTACCTCTTTGCTTGACATCATGGGAACATCTAAAGAAATCAGCCAAGACCACAGAAAAAAAAATGTCCACCAAAAGTCTGGTTCATCCTTGGGAGCAATTTCCAAACGCCTGAATTACCACGTTAATCTGTACAAATAATAGTACGCAAGTATAAACACAATGGGACCACGCAGCTGTTAAACCGTTCAGGAAGGAGACACGTTGTCTCCTAGAGATGAACGTACTTTGGTGCAAAAAGTGAAAATCAATCCCAGAACAACAGCAAAGGGCCTTGTGAAGATGCTGGAGGAAACAGGTACAAAAGTATCTATAGCCACAGTAAAACGAGTCCTATATCGACATAACCTGAAAGGCCGCTCAGCAAGGCCGCTCAGCCTGACTATGTTTGCAACTGCACATGGTGACAAAGATCGTACTTTTTGGGGAAATGTCCTCTGGTCTGATGAAACAAAAATAGAACTGTTTGGCAATAATGACCATCGTTATGTTTGGAGGAAAAAGGGGGAGGCTTGCAAGCCAAAGAACACCATCCCAACCGTGAAGCATGGGGGTGGCAGCATCATGTTGTGGGGGTGCTTTGCTGCAGGAGGGACTTGTGCACTTCACAAAATAGATGGCCTCATGAGGAAGGAAAACTATGTGGATATATTGAAGCAACATCTCAAGACATCAGTCAGGAAATTAAAGCTTGGTCGCAAATGGGTCTTCCAAATGGACAATGACACCAAGCATATTTCTAAAGATGTGGCCAAATGGCTTAAGGACAACAAAGTCAAGGTATTGGAATGGCCATCACAAAGCCCTGACCTCAATCCCATAGAAAATTAGTGGGCAGAACTGAAAAAGAACTGGGCCAACATTCACCCAACTTATTGTGGGACGCTTGTGGAAGACTACCCGAAACATTTGACCCAAGTTCAACAATTTAACGGCAATGCTACTAAATACTAATTGAGTGCATGTAAACTTCTGACCCACTGGGAATGTGATGAAAGAAATAAAAGCTGAAATAAATCATTCCCTACTATAAGTCTGACATTTCACATTCTTAAAATAAAGTGGTGATCCCAACTGATTTTTTCTAGAATTAAATGTCAGGAATTGTGAGTTTAAATGTATATGGCTAAGGTGTATGTAAACTTCAGACTTCAACTGTATCTACAATAAATAACCACCTACAATACCTTGAAGAATTTTTATTATCCTTAAAAGTAATTGTCAAAAAGACAGTTATTGGTTTCACATCAGACTGTAGATTATTCCAAAAGCACACAAACACCAGTACTGTCTGTTTCCCTATGAATAATGGAGAAAAACATGTTCTCCGGTGTTGACCTCCAAGCATACTGGGTTCTAGGAGATTGAACTGTAAGAGGTGCTACAAAACTAACCTCAAGACTGGAATATCAACGCTGTCGGTCATACACAGCCTATTTGTCAAACGCTAGGGCAGTTTCAACAGAAGTATTAAAAAGGTGCACTACGCAGAAACCATTTCCTGGTTGCTAAAATTATAATAGTTTCAGTTTACGTGACAAAACAAGCAAGTATAGTGTAGAGAACCATTGTACAATCTAAACTGCTGTGAAATATATTTTCCATAACCAAAAATATAATATTGTAGCTGATAAAACCGTAGCCGAAAGTACTTGCTTGTACTAAGAATGAAAGATCTAGAACTAACGTTTCTATGTGAATTTGGTCGGGGTCGCCCAAAAAGTGACATATTGCAGCTTTAAGGCATTATCGGTGATATATTCATGGCATACAGTAGAGAATCTGTACATAGGTTAAAGATTGTGAAATCTCTCAACCTCCACCCGTGCGCCAGTGGACCGCTGGTCCTCACCACCCTTATCCCACACTCACAGCTTTCCTCTCGGGCGTGCCTCCTGGGGGCGTTCCTGACAGACGCTTCTCACGGTTCGTCAGCTTGCTGTTGGGTCCCCTCAGAGCTTTCTTCAGCTCATTGATACTGGCCTGGTGCTTCAATAAGACATCCTCCGACTTATCCAAAAACTGTATTGAATAAAAGGGGATAGATAATGATAATTAGAGAGGATTGGGAGAGAAGGAGAGAGAAATATACATTAGTTTGACATCTATATCAATTACCACATGTAGTAATCACACTGACACTCAATTCAATTGCATTATGACTTGATATGCATGGACAAGCGGAACGTGATCTGAAATAACACATCAAAGTGACATTAATATCGCAGGCAGCACACAAGAAAAGACACAGTGACTTAGACCAATGTGTCTTAATACTTAGTGATTCAGCACATGCATCAAGTGCATTGTTTGTGGGCTGTTATCGCATTGCTATTCTGTTCAGTAGTCTTTCTAAAGCCTGTTAGGGAGGCTGCGAATTTTCGCAGCTTTTTGTTAAAACTCGCGCAAAATTTCAACGTCCTGCTACTCATGCCAGGAATATAGTATATGCATATGATTAGTATGTGTGGATATAAAACACTCTGAAGTTTATAAATCTGGTTAAATAATGTCTGTGACTATAACAGAACGTGTTTAGCAGGCAAAATCCCAAGGAAAACTGTTCACAAAAAAATATCCATCCGCCAGTCTCTGTATTGTCTATGGCAAGGGAAAATAGATAGCGACCAGTTTGCAATGCCTACAGCTTCCACACGATGTCGCCAGTACTGGCATTTAGACTGAAGTTAATCCTTGGTCAGATGAGAAATAGGCACTTCCTGTTATCGAGTACACAGGCGGAAGTTTGGAGAGAGAGAAAATGGAGCATCATTTCAAAACGTGCTGCTATTGAATACAGATCGCCTCGTGATCAATTTGATCGATTATTAACGTTTACTAATACCTAAAGTTGGATTACAAAAGTAGTTTGAAGTGTTTTGTCAAAGTTTATAGGCAACTTTTTTAATTTTAAAAAATGACGTTGCGTTTTGGATCGGTGCTTTTCCATGGATCAGACGGGCTTCATAAATGGACATTTTGGGTATACATGGACGGATTTAATCGAAAAAAAGACCCAATTGTGATGTTTATGGGACATATAGGAGTGCCAACAAAGAAGCTCGTCAAAGGTAATGAATGTTTTATATTTTATTTCTGCGTTTTGTGTAGCGCCGGCTACGCAAATTATTCTATCAGATAATAGCTTCTCATGCTTTCGCTGTAAAGCATTTAAAAAATCTGACATGTTGGCTAGATTCACAACGAGTGTAGCTTTAATTGAGTACCCTGCATGTGTGTTTTAATTAAAGTTTGAGTTGTATCGAGTACTATTAGTTGTCACTCTGAAATTTCCGCTGATGTTGATCCCTGTACAGGGACAGCAGCCGTAATGAACATGGCATTTGGGATGCTATTAAGACCCACGGAAGTGAAATTATTATCTGACTTTTTGGATTGTTTATTAAGATGAAACACAAAATTAAAACAACTGAGTGCCCTAATAAATCGTCTTAGTGACTAGCTAGCTAGTCTACTTTTGCCCAATATTCATTTTCATTGACTGTATCTGCCTATCAATTGAAGGCTGACTTAAGTGAATGCTGTTAATTCATATGAAGGCTGGTTGCATCTCCATGCAACAATAGGGCCATCACATTAATGCTACAGGCACCTAGAGAGGAAATGGAGCTTCAGTGCAATTTCTCCCCTAGTCCTAGTCATACATTGCAGTGTTCCATGATGTTCAATACTCTGCAAATAGTATCGTGAGATATTGGTAGATACCACATGTTCAGTTGAGGGGGTCACAAAGCACTGGGACAGAACCAGGGTTGAAATCAATTCCATCTGAATTCCAGTCAATTACAGAGCTGATTTTAACTGCTGAAGAAATGAAGGAAAAAGGAAACCGCACACTGCTCTTGATAGTATCACTGATATTTAATCGGCCTTTCGGCCTTCGTCAGAGCTTTTGTCAGAACTGCTGAAGAAATGCAATGTCCAATTGAATAGACAGGAATAGACCTGGAACAGACTCCAACTCTGGATAGATCATCAGCACAATGAGCTGTACCTCCTTGTGTCGAGGGGTTGTCTCCTGGTCCAACTGAGAGGGCAGAGTTGGGGCAGGAGCAGGGACAGGGACGGGGGCATGTGGAGTGGGGGAGGGGGAGTGGGGGAGGATGCAGAGACAGAGAGGAAGAGCAGAGATGGTGAGTCAAGGAGGTCAGGCAGGCAGACAGACAGGGAGACTGAGCAACCCGGACAGGACACAAGACAGGGAGCCACAAACACACAGAAGCACAAACCAGGAACACGAACATACACAACCATGCTGGCTGACTTAAGATTTTCACATTGAATTGCCTGTAAAATCCTTGTAGTTAGGCTCTTTCTCTGATAGTTGAATGATCATTGGGGAACTTTGTCATGTCTATTTGATTTGAGCAGCACCTCATGCAAAAAAAATGTTACAAAAATTCTACCCCCGAAGCACTATTTAACAACTAAAAATACAGCTGTACCAAAACCGTAGTTCATTCTAGAAGGAAATAAAATATTGCATTACCAGCATAAAATGAAGGCTTTGCAGCTTCAATGTAATACTTTGGGTGCAAACAAATATAACATGGTGCAGAAGATTACTCACTGTCGGTCAACCACTGCTAGTTTAACAGGAATATGTGGGATTACTAAACAACAAGACAGGTAGGCAAAGAACAATCTCACTGACCGACAGACAGACTAACACAGAGACAGACGGGGCACAAGACACCAAATACCTCCTGGATATTGTCAAGTGGGGACCCAGCATCCTCCTTTTGCCAGCGAGGGTTAAAGAGAGAGAGCATGTTAGTGAATGACAGGGAGAGAGAGCAAGGAAGAACAGCAGCAGGAGAGGTTAAGTCGGCTTGACATTATGAGAGAGAAGTGAAGGACCGACACGACAGTTAGTGGTGGGGATAGTGAGCCATAACGGTTAGCCTATAAGCCACTGAGTGGCAGCAGAGTTAGTTCTGACAAATCTTGAACTTTTTAAACCCCAGCAGGGAGCGTCACAGCGACCCCAAAAAAGTTCCAGCGGTACACTCCTGCACCCTTGCGGTCACGACCATCTGCCCTGAGACATACAGATCCACCCTGACAAAAACATGAATCTCCACACAAGCAGTGTGACTCTCTAAGCGTCCATACAGATGCAGGATCCTAATTTGATCACCCTGTTACAGGATTTCCTGCATTGCAAGTGGGGACAAGTAGGCTGAGCCTGGGTCAACAGTTCTGTTTGTGCTTTATCCAACTCCTATGTCATGTAGCCTAAGGAATGTTAGAGGAGTTGGCTAAAACATATAGATCTGTCAGCCATGCGAGGTTGGGCCATTTACCCTCTGAACCAGATATGACAACCGCGGTATCATAAATCTACCCTATCAACCCTTCCTCCCATCCGCCTAACAGTACCTTGATCTCCTTCTTCTTGCTGGGGGTGGTGACACCCGCCTCCTCTTGGTCCTGGTCTTCCTCAGGATCCCGTTCCTCATCCTGATCCTCCTCATGGTCCTCTTGGTCCTGCTCCAGACTGGGTGGTTCCAGTTCAGTCTCCTGTTCGTCCCCAGAGGGGCTGTGGAGGTTGGGGTGTTCACTGACACAGCGCCGGGACAGACCATCCTGGTTCTCACACATGGCCGACACTGGCCGGGAGAACTCTGCTGGTTAGACAAAGGTACAGTGGGACTGTTTTATTTTTTTACAGGGGAACAATCCAGCACTAGATAAACAGTGCCTTGCGAAAGTATTCGGCCCCCTTGAACTTTGCGACCTTTTGCCACATTTCAGGCTTCAAACATAAAGATATAAAACTGTATTTTTTTGTGAAGAATCAACAACAAGTGGGACACAATATGGATATTTCAAACTTTTTTAACAAATCAAAAACTGAAAGATTGGGCGTGCAAAATTATTCAGCCCCTTTACTTTCAGTGCAGCAAACTCTCTCCAGAAGTTCAGTGAGGATCTCTGAATGATCCAATGTTGACCTAAATGACTAATGATGATAAATACAATCCACCTGTGTGTAATCAAGTCTCCGTATAAATGCACCTGCACTGTGATAGTCTCAGAGGTCCGTTAAAAGCGCAGAGAGCATCATGAAGAACAAGGAACACACCAGGCAGGTCCGAGATACTGTTGTGAAGAAGTTTAAAGCCGGATTTGGATACAAAAAGATTTCCCAAGCTTTAAACATCCCAAGGAGCACTGTGCAAGCGATAATATTCAAATGGAAGGAGTATCAGACCACTGCAAATCTACCAAGACCTGGCCGTCCCTCTAAACTTTCAGCTCATACAAAGAGAAGACTGATCAGAGATGCAGCCAAGAGGCCCATGATCACTCTGGATGAACTGCAGAGATCTACAGCTGAGGTGGGAGACTCTGTCCATAGGACAACAATCAGTCGTATATTGCACAAATCTGGCCTTTATGGAAGAGTGGCAAGAAGAAAGCAATTTCTTAAAGATATCCATAAAAAGTGTTGTGTAAAGTTTCATCTTATCTGGTCAGATGAAACCAAAATTGAACTTTTTGGCAACAATGCAAAATGTTATGTTTGGCGTAAAAGAAACACAGCCCATCACCCTGAACACACCATCCCCACTGTCAAACATGTTGGTGGCAGCATCATGGTTTGGGCCTGCTTTTCTTCAGCAGGGACAGGGAAGATGGTTAAAATTGATGGGAAGATGGATGGAGCCAATTACAGGACCATTCTGGAAGAAAACCTGATGGAGTCTGCAAAAGACCTGAGACTGGGACGGAGATTTGTCTTCCAACAAGACAATGATCCAAAACATAAAGCAAAATCTACAATGGAATGGTTCAAAAATAAACATATCCAGGTGTTAGAATGGCCAAGTCAAAGTCCAGACCTGAATCCAATCGAGAATCTGTGGAAAGAACTGAAAACTGCTGTTCACAAATGCTCTCCATCCAACCTCACTGAGCTCGAGCTGTTTTGCAAGGAGGAATGGGAAAAAATTTCGGTCTCTCGATGTGCAAAACTGATAGAGACATACCCCAAGCGACTTACAGCTGTAATCGCAGCAAAAGGTGGCGCTACAAAGTATTAACTTAAGGGGGCTGAATAATTTTGCACGCCCAATTTTTCAGTTTTTGATTTGTTAAAAAAGTTAGAAATATCCAATAAATGTCGTTCCACTTCATGATTGTGTCCCACTTGTTGTTGATTCTTCACAAAGAAATACAGTTTTATATCTATATGTTTGAAGCCTGAAATGTGGCAAAAGGTCGCAAAGTTCAAGGGGGCCGAATACTTTCGCAAGGCACTGTACATACATAGCGGCTTCTAAAAAATATCCCATAGCCACTGATATTTCATAATATAATTCACTTTGAATAATTGTCACTTGTGTGAGTAGCCTTTGAGGAACACAACCATGGTACCTACCTCCATCCAGACTGCGGGACAGCAGGTACCTCTTGCTGGTGGATCGTTCAAAGTGTGGCGCGGGCCGGTCTATAAGGGCACTGGCCTGCCGGGTCTGGGCCTGTGTTCGCCCACTGTAGCGGAACTTCGAGCCCATCACCAGGAAGCCCTTAGGAGGAGGCTCTGGAGACACTAACCTGGAGGTGTTATAGTCCACAGACAGAGAGGAATTTGTCAGCCCTAATTCTGGAGACTTTAACCTGGAGAATCCAGATTCAGGAACATCTTCATTGTCTGATTGCGGTTTTAACGGTAAAAAAAAAACACAAAAAACAAGGGTTAACTTAAAAATACTGGTGAAAGAGAAATTCACCATCCTTGCTTTACAGCAATACAATTAAGAGAAATGCCAGATATAAGTATGAGAGTAATTACTGGATGTAGTAGACGGCTTTGTAAAATGCTGAGAACTTTGGACTTGTGTTAGAGCAACAGGACCTGTTTGAACACATTGCTCAATTCAGTGGTTCCTAAACTCGGTCCAGTTTTAAACGTACTCTTGAAAGATGTGGTAGAATGCACAAGGTCCAATTTCAAAATTGGGAAGTGCATCATCAGGTCCTCTTGTCACGTTAGTCAGAGCTAATTATAATTTGTCAGAAATGTCCAGATCAACTAACCCATGTCAGCTAGGTTTTTTTGCACATAGATTTTCAGACTTTCAGTCCCTCAAATATTACACGAATACATATCGGACATGGCAAAATGTATAGGATGGCAAAACTGCAAACTTTTCCATGCAACCCATGACCAAATGTGTTGTATTGCAGGAAATTCTCCCCACCAACAAAAGGGCTGTGAACAGTTTGCATCATGAACAGTGCTTGTGCCCGTAGAAAAAGGCATCGTGCATGAGCTCGCCCAGGATGTTCCCCAAAGCTGGAAGGGGGGCCCCTAATGAGAAAGTTCAGGAACCCTTGCTCTTACCTTTGTTTGCTATTTAACTAGGCAAGTCAGTTAAGAACAAATTCTTATTTACAATGACAGCCTACTGGGGAACAGTCATTCAACTGCCTTGTTCAGGGGCAGAAAAACAGATTATTACCTTGTCAGCTCGGGGATTTGATCCAGCACCCTTTCGGTTACTGGCCAAACGCTCTAACCACTAGGCTACCTGGTGTCTTACTACCCTTGCAGTGAATTTCTCAAAACCCGAGGCAGCACAGGCAGAGAAACACCAGAGACACAAGTCGTAACATGAAGACGAAGACACAAAACAGAGAAGGAAACACCTCGAGCCTAACTATAGTGCTAGCTGCTGTGGAACAAAAACGCTGCTGTGGATGATGCCTACAGGGAGAAAGAGCCCTGATCAAAGCTGTGCTCTAATCACTCCTGAGCTTCCCCGGCAGTGGGATAGCAGGTGCTGGAAGCGGCTGGGGAAAAAGCTATAGAGAGATGGGAACACGATTGAAGCGAGTGGTGTTTGGTTATATTTGGCTGCCTAAAGATCAAGAGGATCTAAGGAGAAATGGCTTGCATGGGGTAACGTAACAGAGGTACAAGAGGGCTACAAGTGAGGGGATTAGATACCTGAAGTTGCTCTTACCTGAAGAAGGTGTGGTGCTCGATGCAGACCTTCCATAGTCTCTTAGCCGCCCGGTGGTTGGGAAGCTTGAAGCCAATAGTGCTCTCAAACTGCTCGTACTGGTTCGTGAGAGAGAGATAGAGGGAGAGGGGAAGACCGAAAGGGAAGGAGGGAAAAGAGAGAGGAGCAGGTGTTTCTTGGGGTTACATTTACTGCATGAATGCATCATGTTCCATTCCGTATGAGGAAGAGACTGCAGTTTTGTATGACGTGATACATTCTTAAAAAACTACTTTGTAATGCATAGTCACTTTATTTCATATTCCAAACTGTCACAATTTGAAGTTCTATGCTTTTCAGATAGATTTGCTGGATCGGCCTGCTTGTCACTCAGGAGATGAAACAAGCTCTAAGCAAACAGACAGTGTGAAACTGTTCACTTCTGTAAACCCACAGACACCTGTTCCAAAGCCAAACGGCTGACAAGCAGGGTTAAAACTCCCAAGTATGGACACTAGTAATCTGTTCTCCCTGAAATTCCAGCCCTGTAACCACCAGACAGATTCCTGCGCTGAGCCGAGAAAACGGCTAAGAAACGACAATTTTCAAACAGTGGAGACAAACATGAGGGTAGCGTTTCAATTTTCATGACTATATTTATACTTTTCATCCCTCTATTCTGGGTGCTGCTGCAGCTGCACTGGCAGTGTTAAAGGCTCTCTTTATCCTGCTCTTCCACAGGCTCACTGTGGGCCTCTTGTCACTTTAGCAGCCCTGGCCAGACAGCCTGTCACACTGGGCAGAGCTTCTGAGCTGCGTCTGAGCTCAGTAGGCTGCAGAGTTTGAGGCTGCAGTGCAGCAAAGAACTGAATAGAGACGGGGCGAGAAAGGCAGGCTATAGAATCTAAGCCTGTGGAGCAGC
Organism: Oncorhynchus kisutch; assembly: GCF_002021735.2. Lineage (NCBI taxonomy): Eukaryota > Metazoa > Chordata > Actinopteri > Salmoniformes > Salmonidae > Oncorhynchus > Oncorhynchus kisutch. The sequence goes on along the minus strand of NC_034178.2, from coordinate 32,002,526 downwards.
TAAATTAGGGGGAACTAAATATTTTCCAGTTCTCTGGTTAGTCGAACTGACCACACATCCGTTTCCTCACAATCTTTAGCTGGACGTATTCCCAGTTATAACAGAAATTATGGGGTGCATACTGCATAAATGCTCATGTTTCATGTTCATTTTGAAAGGGGCCAAGACTTGATCTACACCCAGAGGAGAACCCTTTGAAGAACCCTTCTTGGTTCCAGGTAGAACCCTTTTAGTTTCAAGTAGAACCGTGTTATGTTCCATGTAGAACCCTTTCTAACTGGAACCTAAAAGGATTCTCTATGGGGACAGCCAAAGCTTTTTTTCTAAGAATGTACAGAGAAGCCACTAACTTGGTTCAGCTTACCTCTCCAGGCCGGATCTTGATGTAGAAGTTGCTCCTCTTGTAGGAGATCTTAAGGATCTTTGGCCAGGCGAAGCGGTTGATCCTCAGGCGGTCGCGGTAGATCAGGAGCCCGTTGGCACACACGCCCAGCATGATGTCAATCCCTTCTGAATCCTGGAGCAGCCAAAGACAAAGCATGGCAGAGGAGAGGAAGATGAAAGGAGAGGAAAGAGAGAGGGAAGGAGAGGAAACATTCAAGTAATAAAGTAATATGTTGGTAAAATAAATAATCCTGCACAGTCACATAGAAATTTTGACTAACAACATGTCATATGTAACAGCATACCTTGGCATGATGAAGGTCCACCCCATACATGGATAGCTTCTTAGCATTTTCCAGGAAGTTGATTTCTGCGTCAGCTGGAGTCATACCCCTGAAACCAAAAATGGGAGAACGGGAGAACCAATTGAATACTCAAAATGGTAAGATTGATATTTTCAAACCCATGTCTCTCCCTCCACCTTTCTACCATAACTCCTTGGGCAAGAGCCAAGTGCAGGGGCCATGCCAGGAAAGGGATGGGGGAGACCCTGAGACTTGGGAAGTATTGACAGTGTTGGCAAGGCCTATTGTATACAGCCATGACAGACCAGGGCAATGTGGTGGCATCTGTCAACATATGTATGGTATGTTGTTGGACACTGTCTGAGCAAAGGTTCATCAGCAGGCTCCAATGGTTCCATATGAATGGGAGATGTAACTAAAATGGATTTACTATATAAAATGCTGAACTGAACTGAAATAAACCTAACTGGGCCTAGAGATTTCTCTGACCATGTGACCTGACCAGGAAAACCTACAAGACCCCTATCATTTTCTGGTGGTCAGATTATACTCTTGGACATAACCGTAAGTCCTACCTGTAGTTACGATGGAGCTCCATGACCCTCTCCTCCAGCTCTCGTGTCTGATTGGGTGCGAAGCGGAAGTCGCTGACGTAGTCAGGGCCATGGTCGTCGGTGTCATAGTCTCCCAGCTCGGCCTGCACGGCGTAGGAACCCAGCAGGGCATGGGTCACGAAGGAACAGGGCAGACGGCCCGACAACATGTCATCTCTCAGCTGCAGACACAGGTAGTACCTGTGAAGGAGAGGGAGACGTTAAAAAAGGCCATAGCTCCAACAAGAATGCTGAGGAGTTAATCCATAACAGTCAGTGGAATTCCAAATGTAGCTAATCCTTCTAAGTAGAGTGGGATTTTGAACTATTTGACAGCTGTGAAATATGCACTGAAATGATTACAACTGTACAAAGTCTTTCAACACAAACTTTTGTTATTTGACAGCGATATTTTAATGTGCAAACCGACACTGTAAGTATGAGAGACTGCATGCTGCGAGTTTATACAGTGCATTCGGAAAATATTCAGAACCCTTCACTTTTTCCACATTTTGTTACGTTACAGCCTTATTCTAAAATGGATTAAATAAATGTTTTCCTCAATCTAAAAACAATACCCCATTATGACAAAGCAAAAACAGTTTTTAGAAGAAAACGGAAATACCTTACTTACATAAGTATTCAAACCCTGTGCTATGAGACTCGAGCTCAGGTGCATCCTGTTTCCATTGATCACAACTTGATTGGAGACCACCTGTGGTAAATTCAATTGATTGGACATGATTTGGAAAGGCACACCTGTCTATATAAATCTCACAGTTGACAGTGCATGTCAGAGGAAAAACCAAGCCATGAGGCTGAAGGAATTGTCCGTTGAGCTCCGAAACAGGATTTTGTTGAGGCACAGATCTGAGGAAGGGTACCAAAACATTTCTGCAGCATTGAAGTTCCTGAAGAACACAGTGGCCTCCCTCATTCTTAAATGGAAGAAATTTGGAACCACCAAGATTCTTCCTAGACCTGGCCGCCCGGCCAAACTGAGCAATCGGGGGAGTAGGGCCTTGGTCAGGGAGGTGACCAAGAACCCGATAGTCACTCTGACAGAGCTCCAGAGTTCCTCTGTGGAGATAGGAGCATCATCTAGAAGGACATCCATCTCTGCAGCATTCCACCAATCAGGGCTTTATGGTAAAGTGGTCAGACGGAAGCCACTCCTCAGTAAAAGGCACATGACACACTTGCCAAAAGGCCCCTAAAGGACTCTCAGATCATGAGAAACAAGATTATTTGGTCTGATGAAACCAAGATTGAACTCTTTGGCCTGAATGCCAAGCATCACGTCTGGAGGAAACAAGGCACCGCTCATCACCTGGCCAATACCATCCCTACGGTGAAGCATGGTGGTGGCAGTATCATGCTGCGGGGATGTTTTTCAGTGGCAGAGACTGGAAGACTAGTCAGGATCGAGGTAAAGATGACCGGAGCAAAGTGCAGAGAGATCCTGCTGAAAACCTGCTCCAGAGCACTCAGGACCGCAGACTGGGGCGAAGGTTCACCTTCCAACAGGACAAAGACCCAAAGCACACAGTCAAGACAATGCAGGAGTGGCTTCGGGACAAGTCTCTGAATGTCCTTGAGTGGACCAGCCGGAGTCCGGTCTTGACCTGAAAATAGCTGTGCAGCGACGCTCCCCATCCAACCTGACAGAGCTTGAGAGGATCTGCAGAGAAGAATGGGATAAACTCCCCAAATACAGGTGTGCAAGCTTGTAGCGTCATACCCAAGAAGACTCGAGGCTGTAATCACTGGCAAAGGTGCTTCAACAAAGTACTGAGTAAAGGGTCTGAATTGAAGAACAATTAAATCCATTTTAGAATAAGGCTGTAATGTAACAAAATGTGAAAAGGTGAAGGGGTCTGAATACTATATGTGTGTGTATACTTTATATAGGGCCCTATTAAATCTGTATTATTAGTAGCCTGAATCCGTTTTCCCAAATTTCATTTTCTGCATTTTGTTTTTCCAGGTTTCCGCCCCCACCATCATCGCTAACAGCAACACAAAGTGGTAGGCACCCGCACCACAGATACACAGACGGGGAATTCTCGATGCCTCTTCAGAAAGTCGCACGAAATACGAATCACTGATGCATTCTGTTCATGTCTAATGATGAACTTAGGCTAATTAATTACTTTTCAATACATTTAGTTGATTCCTACTAAGTGCAATAATTGTTGAATTCTGTTTGGTCACACTTTATTTTTGTACATACTCTACAGATGGTCACACCATCAACAAACCATCTGTTGAATAAGCAATTGCTTGCTGAGGTTACAGCTAGATTTAGGGCAATGTTTAGGCTCCTGAACAGCTTCTACCCCTAAGCCATAAGACTGCTGAACAGTTAATCAAATGGCTACCCATACCATTTGACCTTTTTTTTTGCATGGACTCTCTTGCACTGACTCTATCCATATTCACTGGACTCTACCCACACACTCACACCTTTTTACAATGTCACTCCAACACACACGCTCATACACCCACACATGCATATTGACGCTGATGCTGCTCTGTTTATTATCTATCCTGATTGCCTTTCACTTTTGCCCCTGCCTACATGTACATATTACCTCAACTACCTCGTACCCCTGCACATTGACTCGGTACCGGTACTCCTTGAATATAGCCTTATAATTGTTATTTATTTATTAACCCTGTATTGTTGGGAAAGGGCTTGTATGTAAGCATTTCACAGTAAAGCCTACACCGGTTGTATTCAGTGCATGTGACACAGTTTGATTGATGTTAAGAATAAGGGTTAAGTTCAGGGTTAGGATAACGTTTAAGGTTTAAGGTTGGAAGAAGTTAACTGAAATGTTACGGATAGTCTGTAGAGCAACTACAGAGGGACTATCCAAATATAGTGTTATCTGGATTCCGTGATTCTGGCTATACTCGACCCTGCTCTTCTGGTGTCCACAGATGCATCAGATTATGACTTGGGTGGTGTGCAAATACATCCAGACGGAACAGAACGGACAGTTCTGCATGCCGTTCCTTCTCCTCCGTATGGTAGAAAAGGAACCGCTTACTTGCGTGTGGTCAGTTGAGCCGTAGCGAACGTTCCTGTGGGGTACAACCTTTTATCCTACGAACTGATCATCAAGCCTTTTCTACCCGTATTGGCAGTGGTGTAAAGTACTTTAAGTAAAAAATACTTTAAAGTACACTAAACTAGTTTTGTAGATATCTGTACTTTACTATTTATCTTTTTGACAACTTTTACTTCACTACATTCCTAAAGTAAATAATATACTTTTTACTCCATGCATTTTCCCTGACACCTAAAAGTACTCATTACATTTTGAATAATTAGCCAGACAAGACATTTTTTTTTACAATTCACGCACTTATCAAGAGAACATCCCTGGTCATCCCTACTGCCTCTGATCTGGCGGACTCACTAAACACAAATGCTTAATTTATCAACTATATCTGAGTGATTGAGTGTGCCCCTGGCTATCCTTAAATAAATAAATAAAACAAGAATAGTGGCATCTGGTTTTCTTAATACAAAGAAATTGAAATGATTTATATTTTTAAGCATGTTTTAGCCATTACATTTACTTTTAATACTTAAGTATATTTTAAACCAAATACTTTTAGAGTTTTACTCAAGTAGTGTTTTACTGGATGACTTTCAATTTTTCATGAGTCATTATCTATTAAGGTATCTTAACTTTTACTCAAGTATGACAATTAGTTCCTTTTCCCACCACTGCCTATTTGCATCGAAAGGTAATGGAATGCCCATTGCAAGATGGTCTGCTCGCTTACTGTGCTTCAAATATGACATTCTGTACAGGCCTGGATCAGTAAGCGTAATTGCAGTTACTGTTGTTTTGGTTACTACGCTGTGCATTTTAACAGTGCTATTATTCTGTACTTTGAATAAGAATAACTGTTCAATTAAAGAATTGTGAAATGTTTTATTTGGGTAGTTCTTAGAAAGCTTTCACAAGGGGGAAATATGTTGTGTTCTGCTGCACTACCCACATTTACCACTAGAGACAGGTATTCTACCCTACCTATTCTGACACAGAACGGAAGTACAATGAGAACAGGATTTCAGATAGGGAGAAGAAGAGTATGCATGTGCTGATGATGTATGCTGTGATGGAGCGCTAAGCTTGCTGAATAAACTTGTCCTTAATTTTACCCATTGTGTCCTCATGTTATCCTCTTGCTCTTTTGCACCCCAGTATCTCTACTTGCACATCATCATCTGCACATCTATCACTCCAGTGTTGATGCTAAATTGTAATTATTTCTCCGCCATGGCCTATTTATTGCCTTACCTCCTTACTCTTCTCTATTTGCACACACTGTACATAGATTTTTCTATTGCAATATTGACTGTACGTTTGTTAATGTGTAACTCTGTGTTGTTTTTGTCGCACTGCTTTGCTTTATCTTGGCCTCAACTGGCCTACCTAGTTAAATAAAGATGAAATAAAAAAAATTAAATAAAAATGTTACTCAGGCTACACTAGAAGCTGATAGGATTGGAACGCGGTGTGGTCGGCTGTTGCAATAGCCCATCCGTGAAAGGACAGACAAGTTGTGCGTTCTGAGATGCCATTCTGCACATCACTGTTGTACAGCGCCGTTACTTACTTGTTCGTGGCCCGCATGTTAGCTTGCACGATTCTTGCCATTCTCATTTGACCTCTCTACTCAACTAACTGTTTTCGCGCACTGAATGTTTTTTGTTTGTCGCCCCATTCTCTGTAAAACATAGACACTGGTGTGCATGGAAAGCCCAGCAGGCCATACCACGCTCAAAGTCCTTTAGGTCACTCGTTTTGCCTATTCAAACATTCAATCGAACATTAAGTTACATACACTAAGTTGACTGTGCCTTTAAACAGCTTGGAAAATTCCAGAAAAGTAGGTAATGGCTTTAGAAGATTCTGATAGGCTAATTGACATAGTTTGAGTCAAATGGAGATGTACCTGTGGATGTATTTCAAGGCCTACCTTCAAACTCAGTGCCTCTTTCCTTGACATCATGGGAAAATCAAAAGAAATCAGCCAAGACCTCAGAAAAAAAATTGTAGACCTCATCCTTGGGAGCAATTTTCAAATGCCTGAAGGTACCACGTATAAACACCATGGGACCACGCAGCCGTCATACCGCTCAGTAAGGAGACGCCTTCTGTCTCCTAGAGGTGTATGTACTTTGGTGCGAAAAGTGAAAATCAATCCCAGAACAACAGCAAAGGACCTTGTGAAGATGCTGGAGGAAACGGGTACAAAGGTATCTATATCCACAGTAAAACGAGTCCTATATCGAAATAACCTGAAAGGCAGCTTAGCAAGGAAGAAGCCACTGCTCCAAAATCACCATAAAAAAGCCAGACTACGGTTTGCAACTGCACATGGGGACAAAGATCGTACTTTTTGGAGAAATGTCCTCCGGTCTGATAAAAAATAGAACTGTTTGGTCATAATGACCATTGCTATGTTTAGAGGAAAAGGGGGAGGCTTGCAAGCCGAAGAAAACCATTACAACCGTGAAGCACTGGGATGGCAGCATCATGTTGTGGGGGTACTTTGCTGCAGGAGGGACTTGTGCATTTCACAAAATAGATTGTATTATGAGGCAGGAAAATTGTGTGGATATATTAAAGCAACATCTCAAGACATCAGCCAGGAAGTTAAAGCTTGGTCGCAAATGGGTCTTCCAAATGGACAACGACCCCAAGCATACTTCCAAAGTTGTGGCCAAATGGCTTAAGGGCAACAAAGTCAAGGTATTGGAGTGGCCATCACAAAGCTCTGACCTCAATGCTATAGAAAATGTGTGGGCAGAACTGAAAAAGCGTGTGCGAGCAAGGAGGCCTACAAACCTGACTCAGTTACACCAGCTCTGTCAGGAGGAATGGGCCAAAATTCACCCAACTTATTGTGGGAAGCTTGTGGAAGGCTACCCGAAACACTTGACCCAAGTTAAACAATTTAAAGGCAATGCTACCAAATACTAATTGAGTGCATGTATCTTCTGACCCAGTGGGAATGTGATGAAAGAAAGAGAAGCTGAAATAAATCATCATTCTCTCTACTATTAATCTGACATTTCACATTCTTAAAATAAAGTGGTGATCCTAACTGACCTAAGACAGGGGATTTTTACTTGGATAAAATGTTAGAAATTGTGAAAACTGAGTTTAAATGTATATGTCTAAGGTGTATGTAAACTTCCGACTTCAAATGTAGCAAGCCATGGCCACGTGAATCACTGTTTATTGGAGCAAACCATTTTGGTGAATGGAGTGGTGTACCTAATAAACTGAGTTTTTATACAGTGTGAAAATGATATGGGTGCCTCTTCATGCTGCCCTGCTGGACCACAGTACCTGGTGATGTCCTCTGTGAGCTGGGAGGGGTCTGGAGGGTAGAACTTGACAGAGAAGGCAAAGTGCCAGGGAGCAGCTGAGGACAGACAGAGGAGAGGGGATGAGTTTACTGCCCATGTTGACTGGACATCACTGATGTGATGTATTTGTATTTATAATGGATCCCCATTAGCAGCATCTACTATTCCTGGGGTCCAGCAAAATTAAGGCAGTTATACCATTTTAAAAACATTACAATACATTCACAAGAGATTGCACAACACATTAAGTGTGTGCCCTCAGGCCCCTACTTTACTACCCCATATCTACAACACAAAATCCATGATGTGGAATAGAGTTCCATGTAGTCAAGGCTCTATGTAGTACTGTGTGCCTCCCATAGTATGACTTGGGGACTGTGAAGAGACTCCTTTCTTGTGGCATGTCTTGTGGGGTATGCACGGGTGTCCGAGCTGTGTGCCAATAGTTCAGACAGGCATTCAACATGTTAATACCTTACAAAAACGAGTAGTGATGAAGTCAATCTCTCCTCCACTTTGAGCCAGGAGAGATTGACATCCATCTTATTAATGTTAGCTCTCTGTGTACGTCCTGTTCTGAGCCAATTGTAATTTTCCTAAGTCCCTCTTCGTGGCACCTGCACGACTGAACAGTAGTCCAGGTGTGACAAAACTAGGGCCTGTAGAACTCACCTTGTTGATAGTGTTGTTAAGAAGGTAGAGTAACACTTTATTATGGACAGATGTCCATAATATGTTTTGACCATTATATCAATATGTTTTGACCATGATATCAATATGTTTTGACCGTGATATCAATATGTTTTGACCGTGATATCAATATGTTTTGACCGTGATATCAATATGTTTTGACCGTGATATCAATATGTTTTGACCGTGATATCAATATGTTTTGACCATGATATCAATATGTTTTGACCGTGATATCAATATGTTTTGACCGTGATATCAATATGTTTTGACCGTGATATCAATATGTTTTGACCGTGATATCAATATGTTTTGACCATGATATCAATATGTTTTGACCATGATATCAATATGTTTTGACCATGATATCAATATGTTTTGACCGTGATATCAATATGTTTTGACCATGATATCAATATGTTTTGACCATGACAGTTTACAATCCAGGGTTACTTCAAGCAGTTTAGTCACCTCAACTTGCTCAATTTCCACATTATTTATTACAAGATTTAGTTGAGGTTTAGGGTTTAGTGAATGATTTGTCCCAAATACAATGTTTTTTAAGTATTTAGTACTAATTTATTCCTTGCCACACATTCTGTGTTGCAGTCATTTCAGTCGTTGTAGTAGCTGACATGTATAGTGTTGAGTCATCCACATACATAGACACACTGGCTTCACTCAAAGCCAATGACATGTTGTTAGTAAAGATTGAAAAAGTAAGGGGATTGATTCTACCTGTGTGTGACACAAATCACCAATAAAAGTGTCTGAGAACATTTAATTACGGCAACAGTACGGCTACAACAATAGCATAGAAACAAGCTTGTATTAAACATAAACTCATTATATTGTCTTAAATGGACCTATAGCTTCTCATTGTACTGCATAAGTACTTAGCAGATTCCATTTAGAAACAAACAGTATTTGAATAATAACTGTGTTTTCGGTCACTGTGTGTGGATGTGATGTGTCTGTGCTATGTGCTACGTATACTGCGTGTGGGCCAAGGATACTCACTGCGCATCTGCTTCTTGATTTCCTTGGAGGGGTCCAACCAATTCTGAAAGACAGACAGAAGAGAGAGCATTCACAGGCGTCTGTGAGAGACGTGGCTAATGCACACCCTGTTGCCATGCTCTGATTCACTCCGCAGCTCTAATTACAAATGGTGTTTCTAATGAAAGCCTTCACTGTACATGTGGTTCAATGGAACGAGGAGGAGAGGGAGGAAACAGGAGGAACCCTCCCCCACTGAGACTTTCAGCATGAGGAAATGAGAGTGTCAGTCCCAGCATCTGTTAGCCCATTTTGACAGTGAATTACCACTGGCCAGTTATCCTAGCTCGTATCACACCAGATATGTACATTGACATCGCTCGCCACAAGAGGCGCAGTTTTGTACAGCTACTCTCCCTCCTGCCTTGTGTTGATAAAGCTTTCTCATTCAATGCACACCCTCTTGTCGGGTGTGAAATCTCTCAGGTTATGGCCTGCTCTTTGACAATCACACCATGCTTATGTGCTGTTAGTTGAACAGGAAGTGTGAATATGCCTATTGCATGGATAATAGTGCAGGCAGGCGTGTGCCTGACCACTGACAGTGAGCTTCCCAGCTTTCTGAGCCTGAGTGGCACATCCCAGCTGCCGAGTAATGGTGAAAGTCTTTTTGGCAGCTACTACAGTATCACTATATCACTGTAAAATCAGGAGTGGAATAGGTTGAAACAGCACCGCAGTCTCCAATACTATCTTTGGAGTGTTCCTGCCAATTTCACAGCATCGCATTAGTGGAAACCAAGTCTGTTCTCAGGGCAGGCCTGGTTGTAATTAGATATGTTAGTTGCATCAGGGACAATTTTAACATTTTAGCTAACCCTTTTCAGAACCTGAACATTATTCTCCTAACCTGCTAGTAGTCAAAACGATCAGATCTGCCATGAGAACAGTCTTGGTTTCCACTAATGCGATACAGTGGCAATTTCAGTACACACAACCTGAAATATTCACCCACACCTGCACACTAACATGCTGACTACACCGGCAATCCGCACATGTTGATTTTGTCTATCCCCACCAGACACAATCATGACACGCAGGTTAACATATCAAACCAACTGTGAACCAACTTTAATCATTTAGGGACAGGTCGAAACATACATGAAACATTCAAGGACATTTAGCTAGCTAGCTGTTGCTAGCTGTTGCTAGCTAGTTTGTCCCATAGACATTGAAACCGGTAGATAGTGATAGCGACGATGGCACATGAAGCCGGAAGTATTTGAATTTGAAGCACCCCATATTGCTGAATGGCACCAAATATCAGAAACGATCATGGTTGATGTAGTCATTTTTATCATGCCAGAGAGAGTTAACCCAACGCTGCTGGGTGCACATGCAAAGAGCATGCAAAGAGCATGCATGAGGGCGCAAGTCTCCTTGTGGCCTGCTGGCCCGTGATACAAATACAATTATTAAATTACGAGCCTTGTTGGTTAAGCCACAGAAAAAGTCAGCAACCTTCCTACTGGCCATGATTGGCTGAGATAATGAGTTGGCTGGACAAGCCAAGAGAGGAGTTCAGATTGGTCTGCCATATAGAAGGCTTCTCTTCTGTCTATTTGAGCTGGTCAGTCTGTGTTTGTAATCTTGTTGAACGCGGCTTTTTTTTAATGTATCGTGTAGTGGAGCAGCAAAAGTGTTGCTCTCCACTTTCTGGAGGTTGAGTTTTGAAAATCTGTGGAATTAGAGTGTGATAGCTAAAGAGATGGAGAAAACATCTTCAAACTAAGGATAACATCTTCAAACTAAGAGCAACCATGGCATGGCATCCGTGACAGGGAGATGCGTCCATCATGCATGATTATGTATACGGGTAAGATAGTCTGACTAGCTACATTCAGATATTACACGTTTCTAATTTTGACAGAAAGTGGTTTCATTTCAAGAGAAAGTGTACTGTTAGCTAGCTAGCTTACGTTAGCTGGCTGGCTCCCTAGCTGATGTTATGTGTATGACGTTATTATTAGTATCCCAGAACCGTTTGCTTCGCTAGTTAGAGCCTAATGTTAGCTAGCTAACATTGAACCTGGTTAGTTAGCTCCCACCAGGTTCATGCAGGATAGTAACGGCATGATTTGGCACTATGTTCATTGTTGTTTAACTAGCTAACATTTGCTGGCTGGCTCGTTAGCTAACGTTACGTGACGTGTGTGATCTTACACGCTGTTTACCTAGCCAGGTTTATTATTTACCTAGCTAGCTACATGACTCATCTAAAGTGTACAACACCTGTTGAATATGGCCGGTGTCAGTAAACATCTGCAAAAAAGCGTAATATAATTGTTGCCAGCAGAGCTGGTTAGCATGTTTTCATGTTATCCAGAGGTAAACAAATCATCGTCCAGAGCATCAAGTGTGTGCTGTGAACTCACCGAGAGCGAAAGGAGATGGGTGGGGCTAAAGCTTAAGAGGGTGTGAACGATGCTGAATGGGTGTAGACAAAGAAGAGCTCTTCACTAGATACCAAACCATTCAAAGGCCATTTTCTCAGCAGAAATACTTTCCCATTGTTCCCCAAATATGCAGTGTGTGATATACTATTTTGTAGCACTGAGCCTCTGCTTTAGTCCAATGTAAAAAACATAATTTTGCTACAGAAGACCAAATCCAGGTGGTGAGTCACAAATGTAGTAGTCAGAATGGATCACTATTTAATTAAATATCTCGATTTGTAGCGAACTTTCAAATAATTCACTATGAGGATCAAACTTGATCATAGTAAACACATTTTACAGGCCAAAAGGGCTGTTTAAAAAAACATTGTTTTGCCATTCTAGTGATTGTAATTTACATAGGCTTTCTAGGGCAGACCAGTGCTTTTGGCACCTCTAACTTGCTATGCAGTAGCCAACCAGCAGAGCTCTGGGCTTCACGCTCCAGACTGGACACTGTGGGCCTGGTTTGTCCTTAGAGATAAACATTGGTTTGTTATTTTACCTGTTATGCACATGTTCCTCTTTTTAGATGGTTCTTTGTAGAATTTTGACCCAGAGCCATATAAAATCATGTTTCTCTACTCCAACGATTAATCCACACATAAAAAGAGAAGCCTAGTTCGTTTTTTAGTTAGTTCTTGAATTAATCTCTCCTTGTTTGTCTTATAGGCATCAACGTGGGTTTGTAGCTTACCGATATCCAATAAGGAGGGGACTTGCAGCGTTTGGCATGTCTCAAATAGGGCCAAATTCTATTTTAGCACTTGGTGCTGGTGAAATTATTTTGCAGCGCTCACGCACACAACTTGGCCGGTGAGGTTTGCATTTAATGAACTGAAATCCACTCACACAGACACTAACAAGCTCTCACTCACACACAACCTGAGTGAGGTCCTCTGGTACTTAATCAGCGTGCTAAGCACCATAATCAACAGCAGTCATTTATTATCCTCCTGAATCTCTCTGATGTCGGCCTGGGCCAAATACCACTCAATAACTAAAAAGGCACTGTCTCATTTGTCTCCTCTCTGTAGAGCAGTCCAGCAAGAATAGCAACTGTTCTCACTGTTCTGCTGCCAGGATGCACTGCAGTCAAAGTTCACAAAGCAATCATAACACAATAGATGTTCTCCCCAAATGGTGTGGACATAATATCCTCAAAGAGAGGCAGAGAGGAGTTTGAGGAAGACATTTCAATCAAGTATTGTTTGGCTTAGAGTCACCGAGGACCCCATACAGTAAATGCTGCCCTGGTATTGAAGAGGGGGCCTACCTTCTCTCAGAGGTACCTACAGTTGAAGTCGGAAGTTTACAAACACTTACAGTGCCTTGCGAAAGTATTCGGCCCCCTTGAACTTAGCGACCTTTTGCCACATTTCAGGCTTCAAACATAAAGATATAAAACTGTATTTTTTTGTGAAGAATCAACAACAAGTGGGACACAATCATGAAGTGGAACGACATTTATTGGATATTTCAAACTTTTTTAACAAATCAAAAACTGAAAAATTGGGCGTGCAAAATTATTCAGCCCCCTTAAGTTAATACTTTGTAGCGCCACCTTTTGCTGCGATTACAGCTGTAAGTCGCTTGGGGTATGTCTCTATCAGTTTTGCACATCGAGAGACTGAAATGTTTTCCCATTCCTCCTTGCAAAACAGCTCGAGCTCAGTGAGGTTGGATGGAGAGCATTTGTGAACAGCAGTTTTTCAGTTCTTTCCACAGATTCTCGATTGGATTCAGGTCTGGACTTTGACTTGGCCATTCTAACACCTGGATATGTTTATTTTTGAACCATTCCATTGTAGATTTTGCTTTATGTTTTGGATCATTGTCTTGTTGGAAGACAAATCTCCGTCCCAGTCTCAGGTCTTTTGCAGACTCCATCAGGTTTTCTTCCAGAATGGTCCTGTATTTGGCTCCATCCATCTTCCCATCAATTTTAACCATCTTCCCTGTCCCTGCTGAAGAAAAGCAGGCCCAAACCATGATGCTGCCACCACCATGTTTGACAGTGGGGATGTTGTGTTCAGGGTGATGAGCTGTGTTGCTTTTTTGCCAAACATAATGTTTTGCATTGTTGCCAAAAAGTTCAATTTTGGTTTCATCTGACCAGAGCACCTTCTTCCACATGTTTGGTGTGTCTCCCAGGTGGCTTGTGGCAAACTTTAAACGACACTTTTTATGGATATCTTTAAGAAATTGCTTTCTTCTTGCCACTCTTCCATAAAGGCCAGATTTGTGCAATATACGACTGATTGTTGTCCTATGGACAGAGTCTCCCACCTCAGCTGTAGATCTCTGCAGTTCATCCAGAGTGATCATGGGCCTCTTGGCTGCATCTCTGATCAGTCTTCTCCTTGTATGAGCTGAAAGTTTAGAGGGACGGCCAAGTCTTGGTAGATTTGCAGTGGTCTGATACTCCTTCCATTTCAATATTATCGCTTGCACAGTTCTCCTTGGGATGTTTAAAGCTTGGGAAATCTTTTTGTATCCAAATCTGGCTTTAAACTTCTTCACAACAGTATCTCGGACCTGCCTGGTGTGTTCCTTGTTCTTCATGATGCTCTCTGCGCTTTTAACGGACCTCTGAGACTATCACAGTGCAGGTGCATTTATACGGAGACTTGATTACACACAGGTGGATTGTATTTATCATCATTAGTCATTTAGGTCAACATTGGATCATTCAGAGATCCTCACTGAACTTCTGGAGAGAGTTTGCTGCACTGAAAGTAATGGGGCTGAATAATTTTGCACGCCCAATTTTTCAGTTTTTGATTTGTTAAAAAAGTTTGAAATATCCAATAAATGTCATTCCACTTCATGATTGTGTCCCACTTGTTGTTGATTCTTCACAAAAAAATACAATTTTATATCTTTATGTTTGAAGCCTGAAATGTGGCAAAAGGTCGCAAAGTTCAAGGGGGCCAAATACTTTCGCAAGGCACTGTAGGTTGGAGTCATTAAAACTCATTTTTAAACCACTCCACAAATTTCTTGTTAACAAACTGTTAACAAAAGGACATCTAACCGACTTGCCAAGGAAAATGATGTGGATATTAGGTTATGTGGATAATTGGAAGGAAGATTACGTGGATATATTGAAGCAACATCTGAAGACATCAGTCAGGAAGTTAAAGCTTGGTCGCAAATGAGTATTCCAAATGGACAATGACCCCAAGCATACTTCCAAAATTGTGGCAAAATGGCTTAAGGGCAACAAAGTCAAGGTATTGGAGTGACCATCACAAAGCCCTGACCTCAATTCTATAGAACATTTGTGGGCAGATCTGAATACGCGTGTGCGAGCAAGGAGGCTTATAAACCTGACTCAGTTACACCAGCTCTGTCAGGAGGAATGGGCCAAAATTCACCCAATTTATTGTGGGAAGCTTGTGGAAGGCTACCCGAAACATTTGACCCAAGTTAAACCATTTAAAGGCAATACTACCAAATACTAATTGAGTGTATGTAAACTTCTGACCCACTAGGAATGTGATGAAAGAAATAAAGCTGAAATAAATCACTCTACTATTATTCTGACATTTCACATTCTTAAAATAAAGTGGTGATCCTATCTGACCTAAGAAGATCATTTTTACTGGGATTAAATGTCAGGAATTGTGAAAAACTGAGTATAAATGTATTTGGCTAAGGTGTATATCAACTTCAGACTTCAACTGTATGCTGTGAGATAAATACTCCAGCATTTATCGTGTTTGCCTCACACACACACTACTTTCTCTTCCCCAGACAGAATGGGCTCAAAAATCTCAACCACTTGTGACAAATCAGGTCACAACATGTCATTCTGTATCTACTGAGACCTATACAAGCTGTTATTAGTGACAGGAGACAGGTGTGTTTGTCTCACCTTATTGGCCGTTCTCTCTCAACATGCCAAATCCTATCTTTACACAATCACTGCAATTTGCAATACCTGCCCTGAAGGTGAGGTGTACACAGGAAGGGTAGACCCAAAACACACACATCCTCGAAACAACCCTAATACCAGTTAATACAGGCTGACTGTCATGGCCATTCAATTTGGTCTCAGAGCTAAATCTTAGCCAGTTGCGTAATAACCATAATTACACCCGTTCTACTCCAATTACCCTTCCTAGTTCCATTTGGAGAGTCAAAAGCACAGACGTCAGTGGAGCACTAATCGGGCTATCTAATGTAGGCTGATGATGATTAAGTGTTCAAATGTGTTAAGGAGTTTAGGGCGCCATTTTATCTTAAATTGTATAAATTGCTTGTTGATCTGAATTTGACCTAGCATGCACATTTTCATTTCCAATCCTGAAGGGAGTGGCTCACTATTGCCAGAGCCTGCTGTGTCTTCTGTTGTTATTCGTGAGAGGAATGGTGATTGTGCCGAAGACAGTATTTCATGAGAAGAAGGGGGAAGGGGAGGGGGGTACATGAATGGTCAGAGGCTACATGACAAGGCACTAACCTTTTGGCTGTCCGCCTCGCTGAATGTCAGACCAAAGTAGTCCTTCTCCAGGAGGTTGAGGTGCTCACACACCTTGTCCAGCAGGGCCTGTCCTTTGCAGTGCTTCTGCAGAAACACAGACACACGTGTCATTCAAATCAAGGGTCAAATCAAGGGTCAGGAGATTTCTGACCATGTGACCTGGCCTCACTGATTAAAGCATAACGACACCGCATGGTTTTGTTGACGTGCATACATTTGTATTCTTGGAAGTGTATTGAGAGTGTCATGTAACTGCAAATGTATCAATCAACACAACAGAATGTGTCTCTCTCCCCAACCAGATAGGGAAGCCATCTTGACACCAGCTGCTATCTGTTGCTGTCTACAGGCTAGAACAGTTCTGCCCTTGAGTGCTGTGTTACAGTCAGAATTGATCAAATACTTGACAGGGAAAATGAACACTGAATTGTAGGAAGATTGCTTTCTGCATGATAAGCGGTCTGAGCAAACAGTGCAATATCCAATGCCACTCAACCCTATCCAAATGGTTCATCTTCTTGTCACATTCCTGTGAAGGACAGACCGAAGAAGTGTGCAAATGTAGTTATCAAAGCTACTCAGATGTCAAAAGGAGAGACAACGGATGGGATGGCATTTTAGCAAATCATTCTAGCGATGATATACAGTACCTTGATGTAACTTTAACAAATAGAGGGGGAAAAACTATTGTGTAAATTCAAGAAGACATTCACACATAAAAAAAAAACATTACTCTGACTCCATCAGAGTAACATGGTGCCCCGATATTTCAATCCCAGAGTCCAGACTATGGGTGGAGGTTGCTGCTGCACACACACTCACGCGCACACACACACACTTTTCCCTGGAGTACGTAGCTAGTGAGCTGTGTGTGTGAGCTGTGCATGCTGCTCTCCGGGTAGTAAGCGTCTGTGCGGCTCAGAGCTTTCCCTGGAGCCTGGTTTCCGCGGTGACAGGGAGACAGAGCAAGCCGTTGCCAGGGAAACAGATGCAGATGTGTGCACCATCCCTCTAGTTTTTGGTTCCTTATTATCTCAAGGCCAGAGCTAGGAGGAGTTTTAGTATTCAGTATTTATTAGGATCCCCAGTAGCTGCTGCCAAGGCAGCAGGTACTTTTCCTGGGAGTGTGTCTTTTGGCTCATTAGGATTGAAAAGATTGTGGGATAATACTCTGGAAGCACTTAAGAACTCTCCCCGTTTCATTCAACACAGTCCCCATGGCAAGGTTGTAGAGAGAAGATGTAGATGTGGATGTAGGGTCTGTCGGAGTGGACAGTATGGCATAAAGATGAGCTATTAAAAATATACATTCCGGGCATGTTAAGGATCTTAATACGCCGGTGACTAAGACACTGAGGGGTTTGTCCGTGGACACTCCCTTTCACGGTGTAATTACTTCAACTCCACCTTGCCAACTTCCTCACAAGTGTTTTCCCTCAAAAGAAGCACAGGAGACAGTAACACATTTAAACTATTGGCAAAGAGTACAAACAAACTCATTGTCAGAGTCACAGAGTATTCTATAAAACATATGGCGCCAGAAATAGCACCATTCTGCACAATAATACAGTGCAGCTCATCCATGCATGGCCTGATAGAGTATGCACTAGTGAGCAGAAGGAAGGGGTGAGGGAAGTATGGGAGTGTGCGGCCCCCTCTCCCCCTGCAGCCCCTGGGGTGCCAGAGCCAAGCAGTCATGACGAGACGGGCTAATTAACCCTTGGATGGGGCACCTCCTCCAGTGAGAGTTGTCACAAAGTGGTGCCTGCCTTTCCTTAACACTATTATTATCAACTCCTGGAGCATGGAGGAGGTTTGATAGGACTGGCTTGACATTCCAACCCACCAATTAAACACCGGAAGGGGGTCGGAGGCAAGCCGGGAGCGAGGTAAGGGTTTTGGATAAACACTGTACTGCAGCAGCTTGTTATGTCAATATGATGAGTAAAATGGGGGGGGGGGGGGGGGGTCGATATGTACATCATTCTGTAGTAATGAATGGAAGTACAAAGGGAAGCAAAGGACAATACATTGCATAAAGGCTTTGGTAATCATAATTTGGAGTTTTATGTCGAGTGTTGAGAGCAGCAAAAGTTTTGCGAGTGGCTTGAAAGTATTGCTTTACCTATTTTTGCTATTTTTTCTTTTGAGAATGGTTGGTGAAAGCGAGGCTAATGTTCTTGAGATTCTTACATCAGAGACACAGACACACGCACATACCTTTGCATGAAATTAAGTATCATAAGGGCAGCTCACGATAACACAATATTCTATTTTCTGCTTGACTGCACCTGGGTCGCAATGTAATGAGTATAGATTTCCCATTGTTCTGTCACTGGGTTTTGTTGAGGGATTTTATGTGGCAGAAAGGGAGATATCCTCTGACCCTCAAAGTGTACAGTATTTCTGCTCTGCCATGTTGTATATTTATGTCTAGGAGGGGCCCTGGAAGAGGGGAGCGAGGGCAGTGGGGTGTGGCAAAGCCTGCCTTCCTGGCTGACACTAGCTGCTTTTTTTCCTACATGCACTAGCATTGCTTTC
Organism: Oncorhynchus kisutch; assembly: GCF_002021735.2. NCBI lineage: Eukaryota > Metazoa > Chordata > Actinopteri > Salmoniformes > Salmonidae > Oncorhynchus > Oncorhynchus kisutch. The sequence goes on along the minus strand of NC_034178.2, from coordinate 31,983,627 downwards.
AATTGTATTTGGTTGCACAAAAAACAGTCCGCGGGAAGCCAGAAGTTAAATACAATTGCATTTCAACTTACTTGGGCAGGACGGTTGGTCTTTATGAAGTGGGATCATTTGAGACAAAACATCTAAACAATCGTATTATGACATAGACTTTTCAAACATGGGTCTGTTGTAGACCCACTTCATCTCTGCTTACCTCATGTCAGGCTATACAGGGGGAGGTTGAGACAACATATCTAAACGGTCGTATTATAACTTGGGGGGGGGGGACACTTTTATTTGGAGATGGGATAAGCAGAGGGGAAGTGGGTCTACAACAGACCCACGTTTGAAAAGTCTTTTTAAATAATACGATTTTGTCTCTAATCCCCCCTCGTCATAATGACCAACCGTCCTGCCCACCGGCACAGAAAGTTGAAATGGAATTGTATTTAACATCTGGCTTCGCGGTGGACTGTTTTTGTGCAACCAAATACAATTGAAAGTAACACTAGTGTACTGTATGTAAATACATCCGCATTGCTAAAAGGTAGGCTGGTACAGATTAGCCAGGGAGAGGATACTGACTACAGTGACCATTCTCTACCAGCATGAAGACGTGTCTTGTTTGGTGATGAAGCTGTAATAACAGCCACTGTAAGCGAGAGAGCCTGCTTTTCCTTCACTATATTCTCTGTGTCACTACACCTAATGATTGGAATGTGTGTCTGTGGCAGAGAATGGTATAACCTTGCCCCACGGAGAGCTCCCAACATGACACCCTGTCTGTCATCTGCTTTACGCCGGCCTTATCTGCACTCTGCAGCTCCATAACATAATCACAACAAAGACCTAACGTCCGAAAGTAAAGAAACTAGTCGCATCTGCTGGTAAAACCACACAAACATATTTTGACTGGTTCCTTCCAGGACTTGGAAATGTGGCCTGCAATATTAAAACATAGCACTGCTCTGGAGGGAGGTTCCTTACCTCAATCCCCGCCTCATAGTCAGAGGTGTCCAGTAGGGTGACCTTGAAGGGAACAGTCTTTGGCCGTTTGGAAGTCTTCTGGGGGGACTTTGGGGTCTTGCATGGGGTGGTCTTCTCTGAAACGTCGTCTGTTTCCCTGTGGTCGTCGATCAGTTTGGAGTCCTGGTCCTACATAGGGGCGTTACATAGTCACAGGTGAAATTCTAAGTAAATTAATGATGTCCATTATAATTACGACTTAAAAAACATGAGCTGGCACACACCCAGAAAAAATAGTTTGTGTGGAGCTGCTGACTAACAATAAACTATAAACTATCAAAGTAAAGAAAGTCGCACATTCCATTATATAAACTCCCAGCAATTTAATGGGTATTTATCAACGTTTCGGCATCACCCTGAAGAAGGCACAGTGATGCCGAAACGTTGGTAAATACCCATTAAATTGCTAGGAGTTTATATAATGGAATGTGCGACTTTCTTTACTTTGATAGTTTACATTATAATTATGACATCACTGAATGTGTGTAAATGTCTGTCAATGGTTGATGTAGGACGAAGATTACACGTGATCTCACCAGAAAAAAACACAAGGCCCTAATTATAGTGTAGATTGAACTTCCTGTGCTCTCCTACGTACCTGTTTAGCCATCTTGCCGTCTGAAGCAGAGTCTTGCATGCCTGCTGCTGCCCCCTTCTGCTGGGAGGACACTTCTGCTGCGTTCTTCACCTCTGACTCAGGGCCAGGCTCTGTTGGCATAGCAACCTCTCCTTAACCTAAAAAAAAAAACACACCAAAAATACATTATAGTTTCATTCTTAAAACAAAAGCAAAGTGACCTGCATGACACAAAAAGAGAGTTTTCCAAACAGTATGCAAGTAAGTGCCTGTACCAACTGGGTATATCTCAGGCAGCAGCGACAGCAAGGTATGACATCGCAAAATTACATTTCAAAATGCCATAGGTTAATGTGATTCAGCTCTTTGGTGGTAGCAGTTATTCTCTGGCCTCCAGAGCCATATACAACAAACAGAGGCTGTAACAGATAAACAGTGCTGCAGAACGCCACCATCGTTCTGCTTCCTGTGGTGACTGTCTGCTAAAAACCACCTTGTCATCAAGGACATTCACTTCATTTAAGACATCTCTCATTCAGGTAATCATCTTCTACTTAGGCAAGCAGTGCTTCAGCAGCAGTTGAGACGATGCAATCACCAGAGAAAGTCCTGCAATTCATTTAGCTGCATGCAAGATTGTGGACTGAATATTGTTCGCTCTGGGAGCCGCTGGTACTTTCAATCGAGTTATGATTGTGAGCATGTAGAATTAAACAGTGAGATATCCTCGCTAAAGATTAATGGTAGTGGTCATTACTAGGGCTGTGGCGTCATGACATTTTATCAGCTTGTCATACAAAATGGCTGCTAAACGTGTTAATGAACATAAACACGTTTAGCATCTCCAGGCCTCCGCGCATACCAGCAGCTGATTGATGCTGATCCTTTGGAACATCTACATTTCAAAAAGTCCAATCAATCAATTCAACATACACCATCACAATGAATCTTAATTTAAGCAGGTCTAAAGAAACACTATGATATGATGAAAATGTATTTCAGATGAACAGAACAGGCGTACTATATGTTATCTGACTATGTGAAATGCCATGGGCTGTATGCTAGTTCATTTAGCAGACAAGATATGCTTGTCTCCTGCGCAATTATTTAATAAAATAGAAAGGACATTTTGAGTGTAAAAGGGATCATTTGAAACAGGTCCTATAGGGTAGATGTATTTGGCAACTTCAGTTGCGAATGATACAAAACCTTAGAATGTCTAAGAAATCCAAACGTATATGGGCTGCATGATGCATGAGGCTATTGATGACTTGAAGAAAAAAAACGCCAAAAAAAGCTTGCGCTCCGTTCCTTGTCTCAGGCTGCACACGCTGTTCTCTCATCAAGTGATCATATTTTCACCCATCAGACTATTCTCAATTTAATCTTGTCTTTACTAATATTTCAAATCAGTTTTGATTTAGAATGGCCCAAAATCAAAATGGGCAGGAACAGGGTTAGGGTAAAAAAAGAAATGTAATCCGTATGCACTCGAATATCGAATGGAGGCCGCTTTCCCATTTGATTTCAATCATGCTGAGCTGTGATTAACATTAGCAGCTGAGAAATAAATATCGTAGCAGCTGGGATCCCTCTCTTATTAGTGGCAACCATCAAAACTCTGCTTCACACGGGATTGCATATGGAAATGTCTGGGTTAATAATACACTTATTTTTCACTCCAACCACTGTTTGAGGAGCATGCAGCCTCTCTCTGTGCAACAGGTGATATTCCACCCAAACTCTGTATGCCGTGGGTTATCCAACCCTGTTCCTGCAGCCAAACCAAGTGAAATCTGTTCGGGAACATCGATATCAACATCTTTTCACAACAAAACACATTTCATTAAACTGTTGAGAGCACCTCTCTCTGCATAATGGAGAAAGGAATGAAGGAGAGAGAACAGGAGATGGAAACGCACAGTGGTGAGATATTCTGTAGCTAAAAAGGTCATGTGTCAGCTTATTAATTTTGAAAATACAAAAAATGCCCTATTACTAGGCTTTCAAAATCAAATACAAATTCACTATAATTGTAGGCTAATTCTGTAAGCTGCCCTGCGCAATTAATGAACCAACAGCATTGTTTAATGGTTTTCTGCCATGCTTAATATGTGGTAGGCTTTTAGACTTTATACAACAGGTGGGTCTAATGCGGATTGGATAAAAGCACATTCCGCCTCCCGAGTGGCGTAATGGTCTAAGGCACTGCATCGCAGTGCTAGCTGTGCCACTAGAGATCCTTGTTCGAGTCCAGGCTCTGTCACAGCCGGCCGCGCCCGGGAGACCTATGGGGCGGCGCACAATTGGCCCAGAGTCGTTAGGGGAGGGTTTGGCTGGCAGGGATGTCCATGTCCCTTGCAACTCGCTCTGGCAACTCGTGTTGCGAGCCGGGCGCATGCACGCTGACAAGGTCACCAGGTGTACGGTGTTTCCTCTGACACATTGGGTTAAGGCCACATCCAGGTTAATGCCAAACATTCCCTCATTGTGAAAAGTAACTAAGGTCTGGGTGAAGCGGGCATTGTGTCAAGAAGCCGTGAGGATTGGTTGGGTTGTGTTTAAGAGGACGCAAGGCTCTTAACCTTTGCCTCTCCCAAGTCCATACAGGAGTTACAGCGATGGGACAAGACTGTAACTACCAATTGGAAACTAACCCTTTTTCTCCCCAATTTCATAAAGAAAAAAATATTTTAAAAAGTGCATTCCAAAACTTAACACCGGCTAAATCTATGACATTAAAATGCCCATTTACTCTGTTCCATCTGATTGCGCAATACACTGTCTCATCAGCCCAGCCAGGCAATTTATAAACTTGATTTCCACTATAAAAATCATTATCTCACATTTCCTTTAGAGTAACATTTAGTTTTCAACAGCGGAGAATTGTATAAACATTGCTGTCTGTCTGTCCAACATTTATAACATTCCTTCAATATTCAAATTTTCTCCAGCTGCCCAGCTGCCCCATATTAATGAACTTGTCGGGATGAGACAGACAATCAGGCAACTTTTCTCAGCCAGTCAAAGTCATAAATCCGCATCATTTTTATGGATATATACAAAGAACTATTAATAAAAAACAGGTCAAATGAAATGAAGTGCAGCTAGTTTGTTGTCTTTCCAGCTTCAGTTTCAAGGGATTGTTTTAGTTGTGTTGGCTAGCTCCTCTGAACAACAGTGTCCTGATGAGAGAGGACATTTTCTATGGCAGGCAAAATCAGGGCACCCTTAGTTCATTGTCATGGATGTATGCAAATAAATGTCACTTGAAAGCAGCTTAAACAAACCCAAATGCAGTTACTTTGCTGTTATTCTGACGGCTTTTTGACGTGACAGTAAGTTAGCGGTTGTTGACTAGCTAGCAAGCAAGGGATGGCAATGGAACATTTAGAAAGAATGACTGGGTCGTGTCCATTGATACAGAACAAAAAGACTGAACTACTGGGTTAGGTCTCTGGCAACCGAACCAATAGAATGAACAACCAGCCTTAGCAACCCTAGATTTGTATCTATATATTGTGGAAGGATGAAATAGCTTGAATAAATTAATCAAAATAACTGTTTCATGAAAACAAATGTCAATCGTTATTTGAATATGTTGGTAACCTGTATTAAAGTGACAATGACCTCAAAGCCGGTGTTTGGAGGATATATTGGCATGGTTTGGCTCAACTTAGTCGTCTCGGGCCTAACAACACGTGCCAATATATCCTCCAAACACCAGCTTCTATGGCATTATCACTTAAATGAGGCTTTTGTATAAAGAAACAAATCAACATTTTAATTCAGACCATGTTTTCCACAAATTGTCAACCTGTTGTTGATCTTCTTTCTTCAAAATTACCATCACAGTGAGGTGAGTTTTAAAAGGATGATACTGTTTTAATGATCAGTGTTTGATGTGATATTCTATTGTATTTGCATTGATGTCGGAGTGGTGAGTAAAAGGGTATTAGCAACCTAATGGTTGTTAACGAGCTGGGTACTAAATCAAATCAAATTTTATTGGTCACATACACATATTTAGCAGATGTTAAAGCGGGTGAAGCGAAATGCTTGTGTTCCTAGCTCCAACAGTACAGTAGTATCTAACAATTCACAACATACACAAATCTAAAAGTAAAAGAATGGAATTAAGAAATATATAAATATTGGGATGAGCCATGTCGGAGTGGCATAGACTAAACTACAGTAGAGTACAGTATATACAGTTGAGGCCGGAAGTTTACATACACGTAAGTTGGAGTCATTAAACCTTGTTTTTCAACCACTCCACACAATTCTTGTTAACAAACTATAGTTTTGGAAAGTCAGTTAGGACATCTACTTTGTGCATGACGCAATACATTTTTCCAACAATTGTTTACAGACAGAATATTTCACCTTATCACAATTCCAGTGAGTAAAAAGTTTACATACACTAAGTTGACTGTGCCTTTAAACAGCTTGTAAAATTCCAGAAAATTATCTCATGGCTTTAGAAGCTTCTGATAGGTTAATTGACATTTTAGGCAATTGGAGGTGTACTTGTGGATGTATTTCAAGGCTTACCTTAACTCAGTGCCTCTTTGCTTGACATCATGGGAAAATCTAAAGAAATCAGCCAAGACCTCAGAAAAAAAATTGTAGACCTCCACAAGTCTGGTTCATCCTTGGGAGCAATTTCCAAACGCCTGAAGGTAGCACGTTAATCTGTACAAACAATAGTACGCAAGTATAGACACCATGGGACCACACAGCCGTCATACCGCTCAGGAAGGAGACACGTTGTCGCCTAGAGGTGAACGTACTTTGGTGCGAAAAGTGAAAATCAATCAAAGATCAGTTAAGGTCCTTGTAAAGATGCTGTAGGAAACAGGTACAAAAGTATCTCCACAGTAAAACAAATCCTATAATGACATAACCTGAAAGGCCGCTCAGCAAGGAAGAAGCCACTGCTCCAAAACCACCATAAAAAAAGCCAGACTATGGTTTGCAACTGCACATGGGGAAAATATTGTACTTTTTAGAGAAATGTCCTCTGGTCTGATGAAACAAAAATAGGAACTGTTTGGCCATAATGACCATCATTATGTTTGGAGGAAAAAGGGGGAGGCTTGCAAGCCAAAGAACACCATCCCAACAGTGAAGCACGGGGGTGGCAGCATCATGTTGTGGGGGTGCTTTGCTGCAGGAGGGACTGGTGAACTTCACAAAATAGATGGCATCATGAAGCAGGAAAATTATGTGGATATATTGAAGCGTCATCTCAAGACATCAGTCAGGAAGTTAAAGCTAAAGCTTGAAGCTAGCCCGGCCAGAGCTCCTGTGCTACCACCAAAGCATACTCCTGGGCCACAATATCCGGACCCACGACCGGTCTATCGATGTCACCGCATGAAGAGGCATAAACAGACTCACCCCATCGCGACGTCCCCCAAAGACTAACTTTCTAGCCCTTGCTATCTGCTTGCTTGCTAATTCGGCCTGCTAACTGCTAGCTTGTTTAGCCCCGGTCCGCTAACTGCTACCTTGCTCAGCCCCGGCCTACTAACTGTTAGCTTGTTAGCACAGGCCTGCTAACTGTCACAGGCCTGCCGCGTCCCCAGCCAGCTCAATCACTCACTGGACCCATATTTACTTTCAATCTCTTTTCGATTTTTAATTCGATTATACCCTCCGGTAACCTGCCTCACCCAATGTGATACGGAATCGCTATTATTTTTTAAATATTTTTATTATTTTTTTAGAACACATTCAAGAACCTCCAGAAGCTAACCAGCTAATTAGCTACAAGCTATTTAGTCATTGTTAGCCACTGCTAGCGGCTTTACCTTCTGCACGGCCAGCCATTTTTTTTTTACCTGGATAATACTCGCCAGTCCCATCCACCGCTGCCCCCTGGACACTGATCACTTGGCTACATAGCTGATGTATGCTGGACTGTCCATTAATCACGGTACTCCATTCTGCTTGTTTATGTTTTATCTGTCGGCCCCAGCCGCACTCAGGCTCTGTGTGTAGTTAATCCGACCCTCCCTGCCCAGTCAACGCCATTTTACCTGCTGTTGTTGTGCTAGCTGATTAGCTGTTGTTGTCTCACCTACTGTTTAGCTACCTCTCCCAATTCAACACCTGTGATTACTGTATGCCTCGCTGTATGTCTCTCTCAAATGTCAATATGCCTTGTATACTGTTGTTCAGGTTAGTTATCATTGTTTTAGTTTACAATGGAGCCCCTAGTTCCACTCTTCATACCCCTGATACCTCCTTTGTCCCACCTCCCACACATGCGGTGACCTCACCCATTACAACCAGCATGTCCAGAGATACAACCTCTCTCATCATCACCCAGTGCCTGGGCTTACCTCCGCTGTACCCGCACCCCACCATACCCCTGTCTGCGCATTATGCCCTGAATATATTCTACCATGCCCAGAAATCTGCTCCTTTTACTCTCTGTCCCCAACGCTCTAGGCGACAAGTTTTGATAGCCTTTAGCCGCACCCTCATACTACTCCTCCTCTGTTCCGCGGGTGATGTGGAGGTAAACCCAGGCCCTGCATGTCCCCAGGCACCCTCATTTGTTGACTTCTGTGATCGAAAAAGCCTTGGTTTCATGCATGTCAACATCAGAAGTCTCCTCCCTAAGTTTGTTTTACTCACTGCTTTAGCACACTCTTCTAACCCTGATGTCCTTGCCGTGTCTGAATCCTGGCTCAGGAAGACCACCAAAAATTCTGAGATTTCCATACCCAACTATAACATTTTCCGTCAAGATAGAACCGCCAAAGGGGGAGGAGTTGCAGTCTACTGCAGAGATAGCCTGCAAAGTAATGTCATACTTTCCAGGTGCATAGCCAAACAGTTCGAACTACTCATTTAAAAAATTACTCTCTCCAGAAATAAGTCTCTCACTGTTGCCGCCTGCTACCGACCCCCCTCAGCTCCCAGCTGTGCCCTGGACACCATTTGTGAATTGATCGCCCCCCATCTAGCTTCAGAGTTTGTTCTGTTAGGTGACCTAAACTGGGATATGCTTAACACCCCGGCAGTCCTACAATCTAAGCTAGATGCCCTCAATCTCACACAAATCATCAAGGAACCCACCAGGTACAACCCTAAATGTGTAAACAAGGGCACCCTCATAGATGTCATCCTGACCAACTGGCCCTCCAAATACACCTCCGCTGTCTTCAACCAGGATCTCAGCGATCACTGCCTCATTGCCTGTATCCGCTACGGAGCCGCAGTCAAACGACCACCCCTCATCACTGTCAAACGCTCCCTAAAACACTTCTGTGAGCAGGCCTTTCTAATAGACCTGGCCGGGTATCCTGGAAGGATACCATTTAAAAAGTGACCAGTGATTCCATGTTTATTTACATAGGGCAGCAGCCTTTAAGGTCGAGGGTTGAGTAACCGGAAGCTGGCTAGTGATGCCTATTTAAACAGTCTGATGGCTGTGTTTCAGTCTCTCGGTCCCAGCTTTGATGCACCTGTACCGACCTCGCCTTCTGGATGATAGCGGGTTGAACAGGCCATGGCTCGGGTGGTTGATGTCCTTGATGATCTATTTGGCCTTCCTGTGACATCAGGTGCTGTATATGTCCTGGAGGGCAGGTATTGTGCCCCCGGTGATGTGTTGGGCAGACCACACCACCCTCTGGAGAGTCCTGCAGTGCAGTTGCCTTACCAGGCAGTGATATAGCAGCGATATAGCCCGATAGGATGCTCTCAATTGTACATCTGTAAAAATGTGTGAGGGTCTTAGGGACCAAGACGCATTTCTTCAGCCTCCTGAGGTTGAAGAGTTCAATGTTGCGCCTTTTCAGACTGTCAGTGATGTGTACGCTGGGGAACTTGAAGCTTTTCACCTTCTTCACTGCCGTCCCATCGATGTGAATAGGGTCGTAATCTCTGTTGTCTCCTGAAGTCCACGATCAGCTCCTTTGGGCCCTCACCTCCTCCCTGTAGGCTTTTCCTGGTTGGTAATCAGACCTACTACTGTTGTGTTGTCTGTTGTGTTGTCTGCAAACTTGATGATTGAGTTGGATGCGTGCATGGCCACGCAGTCATGGGTGGACAATGAGTACAGGAAGGGGCTGAGCACCCACCCTTGTGGGGCCCTTGTGTTTAGGATCAGCGAAGTGGAGGTGTTGTTTCCTAACTTCACCACCTGAGGGCGGCCCGTCAGGAAGTCGAGGACCCAGTTGCACAGGGCGGTATTCAGACACAAGGCCCCAAGCTTAATGAGGAGCTTGGAGGGTACTATGGTGTTGAAGGCTGAGCTATAGTCAATGAACAGCATTCTTACATAGGTTTTCCTCTTGTCCAGATGGGATAGGGAAGTGTGAAGTTCAATGCATCATCGTTAGATGATTTGGGACGGTATGCAAATTGAAGTGGGTCTGGGGTGTCAGGTAAGGTGGAGGTGATATGATCCTTAACCAGCCTCTCAAATCACTTCATGATGACAGAAGTGAGTGCTATGGGGTGATAGTCATTTAGTTCAGTTAGCTTTGCTTTCTTGGGAACCTGTAACAATGGTGGACATCTTGAAGCAAGTGGGAACAGCAAACTGGGATAGGGAGAGATTGAATATGTCCGTAAACACTCCAGCCAGCTGTTCTGCGAATGATCTGAGGACGAGGCTAGGGATACCGTCTGAACCGACAGCCTTGTGTTAGTTAACACGCTTAAATGTCTTACTCCCATTGCACACGGAAAATGAGAGCCCACAGACCTTGGGAGTGACATCGGTGGCACTGTGCCATCCTCAAAGCGAGCGAAGAAGGTATTTAGCTTGTCCGGGAGCAAGACGTCAGTGTCCGCGACGTGGCTGGTTTTCCCTTACTAATCCGTCTGTAGACCCTGCCACAAATGTCTCGTGTCTGACCCCACTTTGTCTCTGTACTGATGTTTTGCCTGTTTGATAGCATTACTGAGGGAATAATTACACTGTTTGTATTCAACCATATTCCCAGTCACCTTGGTTAAATGCGGTGGTTCTTGCTTTGTTTTGTGGTAATGCTGCCATCTATCCACGGTTTTTGGTTTGGGTAGGTTTTAATAGTCACAGTGGGAACAACATCCCCTATACATTTCCTGATGAACTCAGTCACCGTGTCCATGTATATCTCAATGTTATTCTCAGAGGCAACCCGGAACATTTCCCAGTCTGTGTGATAAAGTCAATCTTGCATGGATTCTGATTGGACAGACCAGCATTGAATAGATCTTAGCACAGGCACTTCCTGTTTGAGATTCTTCCTATTGGAAGGGAGGTGCAGAATTTAGTTGTGATCTGATTTGCCGAAGAGAAGGCCAGAGGGCTTTGTAGCCATCCCGGAAGGGAGAGTAACAATGGTTGAGTGTTCTTGTAGCGCAAGTACTACAGGCAATGTGTTGATAGAACTTCGGTAGCATTTTCCTCAAATTTGCTTTGTTAAAATCCCCAGCTACAATAAATGCGCCCTCGGGATACATGGTTTACAGTTTGCACAAAGTCCAGTGTAGTTCCTTGAGGGCCGTCGAGGTATTGGCTTGAGGTGGAAAATACATGGCTGTGACTATAACCAAAGTTAATTATCTTGGGAGGTAATACGGTCGATTGTGAGACATTCTAGGTTGAGTGAAAAAAAAAGGACTTGAGTTCCTGTACGTTATCACAACCATACCATGAGTAGTTAATCATGAAACATACACCACTGCCTTTCTTCTTCCCGGAGAGTTCTTTATTCCTGTCTGTGCGATGTACTTAGAACCCAGCTGGCTGTATGGACGTGGACAGTATATCCAGAGAGAGTCAAGATTCAGGGAAACAGAGTATGTTACAGTCCCTGGCATCTCTCTGGAAGGGTGAACATAAGCAGGTAAAATACTTTGAAGCGGTGGAGTGTGTGCACGCCTCCTGAGTCGGACTAGAAGTCCACTCTGAATAGCTCTTCTCCGCCGTCAGCGTCTTGGAGCAGCCTCTGGGATAAGCTCAATTGCCCTGGGGGGTACGAACAAAGGATCCAATTTGGGAAAGTCGTATTTCTGGACTTAATGCTGGATAGTCATTGTTGCTCTGATATCCAAAATGTTATTTCCGGCTGTATGTAAGAACACACAAAAAAACATTCTGGGCTAATAATGTAAGAAATAACACACACAAAAAAAAAAAATACTGCAAAGTTGCTTAAGAGCTAGAAGCAGAGCTGTCATGTCTGTCGGCGCCATATACATTCTACCAACACATGAGTGCATAAGAGGAGATTACCGTGAAACAACGGTCACATGGAATTTGACTTTCGTCATGACTCGACTGCCAGTGTGGCGGTAATACGGTCACCACAACAACCAACAACCCTAGTCATTATCTAATCATATTGAGTAAGCTATGCTAACTATAACGTGAATAACTGATATAACAACTGACTGTATGCGATGACCAATCAGTGAGCAGAAGAAAGTTTACATGACTCATTACATCGTTCCGTTTGGAACTCCGACCCAGTTGTCATGTCAACATAGCTGCCAGTGCTGCTGCAAACCATGACAAAAGAGACCCCAAATGGGAAATGCATAAAAACATTCTAGACACCATGGCTAGTCATGGTTTATGTACATGGTCTGGCAATCAATCAAATTCATTTTAAAAGTGAACCCAGACCTTTCTCTGTCCAGTTTCAACCAAAACTTTCCAACATGAACTGCACTTGCTAGCTAGCTTGGTAAAATATGGTTGGCAAATATGTAACATTTTGGCTAGCTAGCTAAATTGTACAGCCAGCATTTTGTCTATATTGCTGCTGTTGCAATTACCAAATGTTTGGATAAACAAATCATTAAGAAACCATAATGTGATATATGACAGGGTTGGATGTTGCATGCAATTTCAATTGCGTTTTAATTGCTTTCTATATCGCAGTTGCTATATCAATTGCACCTGCAACAGAAATTGCATCCTAATTGCTTTGTGTGATACAGACAAGTCACATAAAACTACATTTCAGAAAGGAAACACCAACTAGAAATATGTTTAACCATTTATTTAAGAATGTCTTAGCGACATAGGCTCTGCTCCTTCAGGGTAGCTCACGGCCCAAGCAAAGCAAATATAACATTTCCTAAAAGCAGTGAGTGCGGTAAACTACACCAATCTCCAAGCAGGAAAACAGAACCTAACAGGTGGAGGCTGGGGTGGTGATGGGAGAAAAATTAGCAAATGCATACTAGCAGTAGCAGCAAGATGTGTGAGCAGAACCGGTTAGCTTAATAAATGGATCGCAAAGTAAGGTAGGGGGATTGCACCAATTAGATTGCTAGTAACAATCTTAGCTGATGTGTCAGCTAAGGCGAGCAATAGTCATACAGTAAAACATTTGTTATTCAGGACACCAGAGGGATGGGTTATTTAAATGAATGCAGGAAAGTGAGGTGGTGGATGCCAAAGCACGTTATACCTAATAGTATACGTCCTTAATTCCACTCTGTCAAGGTATACACTTTTAGACAGGTATCGGACACAGGGACGCATTCTCCTCTGACACTCTATCAAGAAAAACATGGCTCATCCGAGATGGCAGTATCCCCAATGGAGCCAACCCTGCTGGGGCTACCGTGAGCCAGTCTGATGCCAGCTGTATTCAGTGTCACACTACCTCAGTGGAGATTGTATCTAATCCAATCTCCATCTGACCGCTGCTGCCCTGCTGCCCTCATGGCACAAATCACATCCCCATAATGCACCGTGCGTAAGGTAGATTGGGCCAGTGGGCGGCCGTCATTATCACCAGGGGACAGAGACAGAAACATGACCACTTCTCTCAGGATCAAAGGGACAGACAGAGGCTGAAGTTTTAAGGTAGTGACATACTGTCCATGCAGCAGCGTGCTTAAAGCAGCATGAAGAGACCCCTGTGACCGTCCGTCCTCCTCTATGCCATCTCAACCTCCGCTGTCTCATTACTTACAATCACATGGAATCGACAGGCATTAAATCCCCTCCTGTGGGACAAAAGGGCAGTGTGTGTGACTTCTCTGCTTTGCTCTGCTCCAGGGACTAATTCTCCCTGGCTGTCTGATCCAGCTGAGTCTCTGTGCCACACTGCTAAATACGTTTTCCCTCCATGGCTGAATCACAGAAATTACTGCAAAGAAGCTCTCTCACTCACACACACAGCTCCCTCCTAAATAAAGTGCCTCATAGGGTTATTAATACAAACAGCTACAGAAAGAGAATTATATTTCACTGCAGCACACACACACCATTGTGCAGCAGTAGCAACCTATGGGGATACCATTCCAATGTAAACAGCCATACATACAGTATGTGTGTCTTTAATATCATCTATCTATTTACGCCTCACTGTCAAGTCTCACCATCTCAGAGCTACTTTGAAATCTCACAAATCAAACATGGGTCTCCGTCTTCCCTTCATGTCGCAAACACATTTCAATCATTTCTCTAACTCAGACACATGCTGACATCTCCTTTGAACATCCTTATGTGGTAAATTACATGAGGGATTCATTTGCAGCTGGGGTTAGGTAGAGAGAACCATGAAGAGGTCTGGCCACTTCTCGGAGCCTGGTTCCCCTCTAGATTTTTTCCTAGGATCCTGCCTTTCTATAGAGTTTTTCTTAGCCACCGTGCTTCTACATTTGCTTTGCTTGCTCTTTGGGGTTTTAGGCTGTGTATCTGCATAAGCACTTTGTGACTACTGCTGTTGAAAAAGGGCTTCATAAATTACATTTGATTGGTTGATGTTAGCGTGTGTACATTAGCTTTGGAGTTGTTCACATGCACCTCACAACTAAGCCATCCCAGCTCCCATCTCCAGGAATATCTTTCTGGATGCTCAAACAGCCACTGTTATTTCCATTCTACACACAATAACAAGCACCCAAACACTCCATCAGATCAATCGGCCAGATCAATACCTAGCTGGTATTGGCCCTGCATGATTTAAAGAGGTACGTAATTCAATATGGCATCGCTTTACTCTGATTGGGTAAGAGGTACAGTATAGTATATCAAAAACAGATACCAATCTCTCCCTACCGACTACAAAATGGGAAAAAGACCTTGCAATCACTACGAATATCTATTTCTGGAAACAAATCTCCAATAACATCTTCACCATGACTAACAAGCCCAAAACACAACGTATAGAGTGTGCGATCATGCACAGAGCACATACCGTATCACTCAACACAAAATGGGATTGATTAACACCGACATCTGTTCACACAACACTCCCGACAACTACTTTCACAAAACCTGGTCCCGTCCACCCAATGTCCACTACAATTCTGGAAAGAAATTAAACTATCAAAATCAAAAATCAAAAATCAAAGAAATCAAACTATCCACCCTTTTCGGTCATAGCGTTCCACTCTTCCCATCCCTCTGCCTTCTTGGAAATGTCTCATCAGATCTACCACCCAAACATTATCAGTCCATTTTGAAAATGCCTTAACTACCGCAAAAAAAAAAATATATTACTCAACCAACTGTATCTTTCTCAATGGCTTAACCTTCTCACAGACCACATCATAATGGGGAAAAAAGACTCAATTAAAATAATTCAACAAAAACTGAAAACCCCACTCCTCAACTCCTTGCAGCTACCAAAGAGCTGATCCCACCCTAGTGTTGTTTTCACTAACACACTAACTACTGCTATTTATTTTCAGCTAATATATTATTATTATTCATTTGTACTTAGAGTTGAAGTTGGAAGTTTACATACACTTAGGTTGGCGTCATTAAAACTTGTTTTTCAACCACTCCACAGATTTCTTGTTAACAAACCATAGTTTTGGCAAGTCGGTTAGGACATCTACTTTGTGAAAGACAAGTGATTTCTCCAACAATTGTTTACAGACAGAATATTTCACTCATAATTCACTGTATCACAATTCCAGTGGGCCAGAAGTTTACATACACTAAGTTGACTGCCTTTAAACAGCTTGGATAATTGACATCATTTGAGTCAATTGGAGGTGTGCCTGTGGATGTATTTCAAGGCCTACCTTTGCTTGGCATCATGGGGAAATCAAAAGAAATCAGCCAAGACCTCAGAAAAAAATATGTAGACCTCCACAAGTCTCATTCATCCTTGGGAGCAATGTCCAAATGCCTGAAGGTACCAAGTTCATCTGTACAAACAATAATACGCAAGTATAAACACCATGGGACCACACTGCCGTCATACCGCTCAGGAAGGAGTTGTTATTTTTTCGTCTCCTAGAGATAGAGATGAATGTACTTTGGTGCGAAAAGTGCAAATCAATCCCAGAACAACAGCAAAGGACCTTGTGAAGACGCTGGAGGAAACGGGTACAAAAGTATCTATATCCACAGTAAAACGAGTCCTATATTGACATAACCTAATCATACTTTTTGGGAAATGTCCTCTGGTCTGATAAAACAAAAATAGAACTGTTTGGCCATAATGACCATCGTTATGGTTGGAGGCAAAAGGGGTGGCTTGCAAGCTGAAGAACACCATCCCAGGTAGAAACATATCTATATCCACAGTAAAAACGAGTCCTATATCAACATAACCTGAAAGGCCGCTCAGCAAGGAAGAAACCACTGCTCCAAAACTGCCAAAAAAGCCAGACTACGTTTTGCAACTGCACATGGGGACAAAGATCGTACTTTTTAGAGAAATGTCCTCTGGTCTGATAATGACCATCGTTATGGTTGGAGGAAAAAGGGGAAGGCTTGCAAGCCGAAGAACACCATCCCAACCGTGAAGCACGGGGGAGGTAGCATCATGTTGTGGTGGTGCTTTGCTGCAGGAGGGACTGGTGCACTTCACAAAATTGATGGATATATTGAAGGAACATCTCAAGACATCAGTCAGGAAGTTAATGCTTGGTCGCAAATGGGTCTTCCAAATGGACAATGACCCCAAGCATACTTCCAAAGTTGTGGCAAAATGGATTAAGGACAACAAAGTCAAGGTATTGGAGAGGCCATCACAAAGCCCTGACCTCAATCATATAGAACATTTGTGGGCAGAACTGAAAAAGCATGTGCGAGCAAGGAGGCCTACAAACCTGCCTCAGTTACGCCAGCTCTGTCAGGAGGAATGGGCCACAATTCACCCAACTTATTGTGGGTAGCTTGTGGAAGGCTACCCAAAACATTTGACCCAAGTAAAAATATTTTAGGGCAATGCTACCAAATACTAATTGAGTGTACTTCTGACCCACTGGGACTGTGATGAAACAAATAAAAGCTGTGTTAAATCATTCTCTCTACTATTATTCTGACATTTCACATTCTTAAAATAAAGTGGTGATCCTAACTGACCTAAGACAGGGAATTTTTACTAGGCGTAAATAGCAGGAATTGTGAAAAACTGAATGTAAACTTCTGACTTCAACTGTATTTTTTAAATCTGTATCTAATCAGGTTGACATGACCAAACAAGATTCAACCCCTACAACAATCTTTTACCAAATATACTGCAACACGGTTACTCTTCCCAAAGACAAATGTCGAATTTGTTATTAAATGGTGTCCAGTCTACCTGTTCAGTTCTGTCCTGTCTAGTCACTTTAATAATGTTTACATATTTTGCATTACTCATCTCATTTGTATGTACTGTATTCTATACTATTCTACTGTATCTTAGTCTATGCCGCTTTGACATTGCTCATCCATATATTTATATATTCTTAATTCCATTCATTTACTTAGATGTGTGTATTGTTGTGAAATTGTTTGATATTACTGCACTGTTGTATCTAGAAACACAAGCATTTCGCTACACCCGCAATTACATCTGCAAAACATGTGTATGTGACAATACAATTGGATGCCTGTCCGGTCCTGTCCTGTCTACCTGCCCCTACCAGTACCTGTTGAACGTTTGTCTTGATTGCTTGTTTTTCTTTTGTTATTTGCTCTGTTTTTGACTCACATTAGGTGAATAGGTTAGGACAGGCCAAGCCAGTGTATGTGTGTGTATATATATATATATATATATATATATATAGTATGTATTATTTTTTTTATATATTTTTTTTTATTAGAACCTGAGGAATGAGTTGGTTCTGGATGACAATGTGTTGGGTATGTGGGTGTGTAAAAAAAATATATATATATATATATTTATTTTTTTACACACGCACATACCGAACACATTGTCATCCAGAACCAACTTATTCCTCATGTTCTAATTGGGTCTCCTATCTGGAGATCCTTTTATGGATTCAGATTAATTACCAAATTAACGCAGACTGATGTCACAGAGGGAAGTGGAGGATCCCCCAGAACACATTGGTGCACATTCATTTCCTGTTCAACCTCATTAGTCATAAAAGCCCTGGCCTGGACAAATGCAGCACCAGGACCTCTGCAGAGGAGAACGCCTGTTCATCGTCCCCCAAAAGCAGCAGACTGACGTGTGTTCCTATACCATACTGTTTGTAGGCCAGCGTTTCCCAAACTTGGTCCTCTGGAACCCAAAGGGGGTTTGTGTTGGTTTTTGCCTTAACACTACACAGATGATTCAAATCAACAAAGCCTGATGGTTAGTTGAATATATGAA
This sequence comes from Oncorhynchus kisutch, assembly GCF_002021735.2. Classification (NCBI taxonomy): domain Eukaryota; kingdom Metazoa; phylum Chordata; class Actinopteri; order Salmoniformes; family Salmonidae; genus Oncorhynchus; species Oncorhynchus kisutch. The sequence goes on along the minus strand of NC_034178.2, from coordinate 31,965,504 downwards.
TCAGCTGTGTAGTGCTAGGGTAACAACCAAAACGTGCACCTCTTGAATTGCTTGTGGTACAGTATCTTGTAATTATTCATTACATAGAGTCTCTCTCTCTCTCTCTCTCTCTCTCTCTCTCTCTCTCTCAGCTTTAATCTAAGTGAGAGAACGGAGAGAGAGAGAGAGAGAGAGTATGTGTGTGCAGAAGAGGACTGGCTTAGTTCAGAGACTCAGTTGCCATAGTAACAGTTCAGATGTTTTTTTTTCCCTCCTACCAATCAGCAAATGTGACAACGCTATCTGTTGAAGAGATGGAGGAAGAAAGAATGGGGGGGAGCGGAAGAGGCAGGAAGCAGGAAAATAAGAAATCAGGAAAAAGGGAGAAGATGTACTTAAACAATAGGCAGGGGAAAGAGGGATTAGGGCAGAAAGGAATGCCAAGCATTAGTGTTATTCTGCTTTGTGCTGCAGTCAGGACCACACAGCTCCCTAACCAGGGGGACCAACAATCTGCTGTGTCTAGACACCAGGCTGACAACAGGATCTGGGCCCAGCAACACACAGTATACCCCTTCCTCTGAGGACCGACCGGTGGGAGTCATACACTGGCACTGATAACCTGCTTCACACTTTCATCTCTGTTTTGACCAAGTGGGAACCTGCCAAAACACATTAATCTGCAGTGGGAGGGCTTGCTACAATACCAGTGGCAGTCTAATCCTCCCCGCAAATCTCATTGCAAATCTATTCTGCTCAGTGGTAGTTAGTGAATAATCCCTGTTGTCCACTTCCATGGTGTAACTGCATGCTGTAACTACATGCTGTAACTGCATGGTGTAGAGGAGGACTGCATGCAGAGTGATGTCCTCCTCTGTTCTGTGTGGTTTTGGAATGAATGTTAATCTCTCCCACGTGAACTTCTGCCACCTTAATTATCTCATTGGCACACGCAAGAACTTTGGCTGGTAGTTAGCTTGCCTGCTCTGCCATTTGAACGTCGGGTCATTGCAATCAAGTGAGGTACTTCAATCTTTAAAAACCTATATCGGCATGTTGAAAAGAGGCGAGAGAAGAGAGACATGGAGAGCCATAACACAGAGTAATTGTATCACAGAGGCAGAGCAGAAGACAAAGCCTCACTGCTTAGGAGAGACTGGAGGTATATCTCAACAGATGACACGCTATTCTCCAGCTACTGTACTACGTAGTGCCTGCAGTGTGCATGTGATGTGATGGTACAGGACAGAGAGAGACCTCCCATGCCAGGTGTCAGGTCCTCTCAGAGTCAGAGTACGTACTCTCTCTCACACACACACACACACACACACACACAGCCCTTTTGGAGCATGTGCCCTACCTGATGCCAGCTCATATTCAACCACACACACACACACAGTACCATGACTTCATTTAGAGGCATAACCACATTCATAGTGATAAAAAAAAAAAAAAACTGTATAGCCTCAGCTAGTGACATCTTTCCTCTCCTTTCTCTCCCTCATGACGTCTTTACCCAGTGTACTATATAGTGTTTCGGGGGGAAGAATTAACTCCGTGTCACTCACAAAGTGTACAGTGTGTCTGAGGACTTGTAAAGTTACTAGCATCACTCTGATCCACACAATACTACTGTATTCTGACAGACCCATTTCAACACTAATGGAATGCACTCAAAGATATATAAAAACAAGGTGCTATCGTGTGTTCCAAGTTCCTTGTTCCCCTTCCCCTGAGCACAATCCAACTCTTACAGCTCTGTGACAGTCTAGATAGGATACAGATTTTGTCAAATTGACGGCAAAATTATATATGTTTTTTGCATTTTATCAAACCATAACCTAATTCTACTAACCTTTTAATTTAATTTTCCTAATTTTCCTAATTTTCCTGCAAGTTCTCCTAACCTGCCACGAAAAGTAAATTTTGACAAAAGCTGTATCCCTTCCAGACAAAACCCTCCGTGACCTCTCACCAGTACACACTTCCTGCTACTGCTCCTGCTGATGGCTGCTGACAGTGGCCTGGCCGTGGGCGATATGGCCTCAGCTCCTCCTCACTACGGAGGGAGAACTACAGTGATTACTACAACTTCTACTGAGCTGTTCATAACAACACATTCCTACCTGCCAGAAACACCAGGGACAGAAAAGACAGACAGCAGGGCAGAGCCAATCCAACACCTGCTTGTCGAAACATCGCATTCCAAAATCATGAGCATTAGTATGGAGTTTGTCCCCCCCTTTGGTGCTATAACAGCCTCCAATTGTCTGAGAAGGCTTTCCACTAGATGTTGGAACACTGCTACATCCATTCAGCCACAAGATAATTAGTGAGGTCGGGCAATGGCGTTGGGCGATTAGGCCTGGCTCGCAGTCTACATTCCATTTATCCCAAAAGTGTTTGCATGGGTTGAGGTCAGGGCTCTGTGCTGGCCAGTCAAGTTCTTCCACACCAATCTCTACAAACCATTTCTGTATGGACGTCGCTATGTGCATGGAGCCATTGTCATGCAGAAACAGGAAAGGGCATTCCCCAAGCACAGAATTGTCTAGAATCTCACTGTATGCTATAGCGTAAAGTTTTCCCTTCACTGGAACTAAGGGGCCTAGCCCGAACCATGAAAAACAGCCACAGACCATTATTCCTCCTCCACCAAACTTTACAGTTAGCACTATGCATTCGGGCAGGTAGCGTTCTCTTGGCATCCACAAAACCCAGATTCGTCTGTCGGTCTGCCAGATGATGAAGCGTGATTCATCACTCCAGCAAACGTGTTTCCACTGCTCCAGAGTCCAATGGCAGAGAGCTTTACACCACTCCAGCTGATGCTTGGCATTGCGCATGGTGATCTTAGGTTTGTGTGTGGCTGCTTGACCATGGAAACCCATTTCATTAAGCTTCTGACAAACAGTTCTTGCGCTGACGTTGCTTCCAGAGGAAGTTTGGAACTCGGTAGTGTGTTGCAACCGATGACAGACGTTTTTTTAAAGCTCTACACTCTTCAGCACTTGGCGTCCCCGTTCTTTGAGCTTATGTGGCCTACCACTTTGCGGCTTAGCCGTTGTTGCTCGTAGACGTTTCCACTTCACAATAACAGCACTTACTGGGGCAGCTCTAGCAGGGCAGAAATTTGACAAACTGACTTGTTGGAAAGCTGGCATCATATGACAGTGCCACGTTGAAAGTCACTGACCTCTTCAGTAAGGCCATTCTAAGGCCAATGTTTATCTATGGTGAATGCATGGCGTTGTGCTCGAGATTATGCACCTGTAAGCAACAGGTACGGCTGAAAAAGCCAAATCCACTCATTTGAAGGGGTGTCCACATACACTATATATACACAAAAGCATCTGTCACCAACAGATGCATGTCTGTATTCCCAGTCCATAGATTAGGGCCTAATTAATTGATTTATTCGACCAATTTCCTTATATGAACAGTAACTCAGTCAAATCTTTGAAATGGTTGCATGTTGTGTTTATATTTTTGTTCAGTATACATGGACTATGTTGTAGAGTATCTGTCTCCATTAAGCAGCAGGGGTGATGGAAAACAACGGTTTGGAGCTTTATTCCTTTGCCTTTGCCATAGGTTCCCCTCCTTGTTTCTCATTGTGTACTGTATGTCAGAGCATTATAAGCATTTATTACAGTTCGTTTTACTGGCATACAGTATTGAACTGTTGGCAGGTGGGTTAGGTGTCTAGGTTCATGCTACGTACATGCGTTCCTCTTTACTGGCATATTGTAGCAGGGGTGTTAGGCCCCTGAGGTGAAAAGAAAGGCAGTGGGTGTGGGAGCACATGAACCAATGAACAGGCACCATGAGGCCTGAGGGCTAGGAGGAAAACAGAGCATAAACACATGATGACAAGAGAGGGCTTGCTAGCATCTCTAAACACAGCACTGTAAGGAAACAGTAAGAGACTAAAATACTGTATAGGTGTAATCCTAGTAAAGACATGCAATAACAAGCACAATATGTTGGCATCTTTAATGTTGTGGCCCGTGTGCTTTCTGTCTTCCTTGCCCTGCTTGTCTAATTGAACCTTTAATAATTTAGTACACAGTACGTTATCTTTATTCGCCAAAAATGTATTATCTTTATTCAAATCCAGGCTATTAAGAGATGATTATCATTCACTCCTATCTAGTCCACGTATGGATATTTTAAGAGACTGTTCTTTTAAGTTACGCTTTTTTTAAAAGTGCTACTTTAAATTAGCCCTGAGAAAAATGAATAGAAGTGCTGACATTTGCTCTTTTGTTTTCTTTTTCTTAAAAAAAAATGTCATACATTAATTAAACGAGTCCCCTCTCTGTTCTCTTCCACTTCACTGTCTTAACAATTTCTTGGCAAGGAATCCGTTTTCCTCACCTCATTAAAGATATTTTGTCTAGCTCACAATATCCTTTTAACAGCCCAGGGACAAACCTGGTTGAAAGGACATCAACTCAACCAGAAACTGGTTGTCGTTATGAGCAGGACACAACTGAGTTGCACTCATAACCAAAATGATTGGCACATTCTGCCTGGCCCATTGCCTCTATAATGCCCCAGCTAATAATAATATAATAACATATGCCATTTAGCAGATACTTTTATGTATGGGTGGTCCGAGGAATGTAGCCCACTATCTTGGCTTTGCACGCACCTAGGTCTACCAACTGAGCTACAGAGAACCATTATTGAGACTGTCAGCACAGGTGCACTTCCCAAAAAACTATACAGTCCATTCTCTGCACTACAGCTATAATCTACAGTTTAAGTCATAAGTTTACATACAGTACACTTAGGTTGGAGTCAATAAAACTGTTTTTTCAACCACAAATTTCTTGTTAACAAACTATAGTTTTGGCAAGTCGATTAGGACATCTACTTTGTGCATGACACAAGTCATTTTTCCCAAAAATGGTTTACAGACAGATTATTTTACTTATAATTCATTGTATCACAATTCCAGTGGGTCAGACATTCACATATACTAACTTGACTGTGCCTTTAAACATCTTGGAAAATTCCCCAAAATTATGTCATGGCTTTCTGATAGGCTAATTGACATCATTTTAGTTAATTGGAGATGTACCTGTGGATGTATTTCAAGGCATACCTTCAAACTCAGTGCCTCTTTGCTTGACATCATTGGAAAATCAAAAGAAATCAGCCAAGACCTCAGAAAAAACATTGTAGACCTCCGCAAGTCTGGTTCATCCTTGGGAGCAATTTCCAAACGCCTGAAAGTTCCACGTTTATCTGTACAAACAATTGTACGCAAGTATAAACAACATGGGACCACGCAGCCATCATACCGCTCAGGAAGGAGACATGTTCTGTCTCCTAGAGATGAACGTACTTTGGTGCGAAAAAGTGAAAATCAATCACAGAACAGCAAAGGACCTTGTGAAGATGCTGGAGGAAACAGGTACAAAAGGTATCTATATCTCTGGTCTGATGAAACAAAAATAGAACTGTTTGGCCATAATGACCATCATTATGTTTGGAGGAAAAAGGGGGAGGCTTGCAAGCCGAAGAACACCATCCCAACCGTGAAGCACGGAGGTGACAGCATCATATTGTGGGGGTGCTTTGCTGCAGGAGGGACTGGTGCACTTCACAAAATAGATGGCATCATGAAGCAAGAAAATTATGTGGACATATTGAAGCAACATCTCAAGACATCAGTCAGGAAGTTAAAGCTTGGTTGCAAATAATTCTTCCAAATGGACAGTGACACCAAGCATACTTCCAAAGTTGTGGTAAAATGGCATAAGGACAACCAAGTCAAGGTATTGGAGTGGCCATCACAAAGCCCTGACCTCAATCCCATAGAAGATTTGTGGGCAGAACTGAAAACGAGCAAGGAAACCGACAAACCTGACTCAGTTACACCAGCAATATCAGGAGGAATGGGACAAAATTCACCCAACATATTGTGGGAAGCTTGTGGAAGGCTACCTCAAACGTTTGACCCAAGTTAAACAATTTAAAGGCAATGCTACCAAATACTAATTGAGTGTATGTAAACCTCTGACCCAGTGGGAATGTGATGAAAGAAATAAAAGCTGAAATAAATCATTCTCTCTACTATTATTCTGACATTTCACATTCTTAAAATAAAGTGGTGATCCTAACTTACCTAAGACAGGGCATTTTTACTAGGATTAAATGTCAGGAATTGTGAAAAACTGAGTTTAAATGTATTTGGCTAAGGTGTATGTAAACTTCCGACTTCAACTGTCCATGAAGCAATTTCCTGTGTCCGATAAGTGTTGATAAAGAACATGCAGGTTGGGGCAGTTTAGACAACATGGTTCGTTAAAGTGTCTCCCAGTCTTCTTGTGTAGTACTTACATGTCTAGATAACATTGTAATTAAACGAGCTGAAGCCACTTTACCAACCACTCTACAAGACAAACAGGAATGACATTTGGCAGTTAGGCTGCCTGTCTATCAAGCTGACATACCATTTTAGTCAACAATATCAGATTACCTATTGCAACACTCAAACAAAAGGAACCATTTGTTCCCTTTCCATGTGGACTCCCGAGTGTCAAAGCAGTCTAAGGCACTGCATCTCAGTGCCAGAGGTGTCACTACAGACCCTGGTTTGATTCCAGGCTGTATCACAACCGGCCGTGGTTGGGAGTCCTGTAGGACGGAGCACAACTGGCCCAGAAGGGGGTCATAGAAATAATCTTTTAACTGTGATTTATTTCCCTTAATTGACCCCAACCCTGCTGTCAATGATGATCCTACTGCCTACAATATATTCGTTTCTATGCTAATATATTGCATAATCCATGTCCTTGAGAAAGCTAATGATGTGTGCCTAGGAGGAGCTGTTTATGTTGGGTATAACACTGTATAATAGTCAAAATAGAGTGAGTGCTAACACATTCCAGTAGTGGGAAGGGCGTAGCACCCTTTAGACTAGATATGCTCTCTCTAAGACCAGAGATGCTGCCGCTGCTGGTAACACATGGTCACCTCCAAGATGGCTTTTCCAATTTCCTTTCACCTCTAGAAGATGTAGTGGGAGCCTAAATCAAGCTGAAAATGGTGGGTGTCAGAGGCCTCACTGGCCGAGATAAGTATTTATCTCAGGGGATCAAGACGGATCAGGGGCCGATACACAGGAGTCGTTCTGGGATTGCTGGAGAACCCTAGAGCATATCGGCTCAAACATCAGAGAAGGCTGGGGAATTTAGTTAAAGCTGGAATCCTTAATTAGGGAAATTGTCATTTGGGATATTACAACAAAAAAAGTTACTGCTAACAACGAACTCTTGTTTTTTTGGGGTCGGACATCATTGCACATGCAATAGGACAGCAGAATATGCACTGCACATTATGCTTTTCTCCTCCGTTTTCATCAACAAAACAGTAACAATGGTGCTGGGGCAGACAGTGGCACTGTTTACCCTCATGCGAATTTGATCAATGTAGTGTTGGCATCATCTTTCATAGCAACAACTAAAGGAAATGAGAGAGAACAGTGTTTTTCACCTGACTTCGTTTTAGTAATATGACTTTTATGTAGACAACAATTCTACTGATCATGGTTGTTTGTCAGGGGACGCATTAACAAAATGAATCGTTTCTGATAAAGATATTAAAGTATCTGATGATTTTCTATGACAGTAATATAACTTTCTGCAGAGAGCCTTCAACACCGCAAATCAATCACTTTGTGCCACAGTTAATGGGTCCACATTTGCATTGGTGCCCCTCAGAATGGCAGTGCAGACACATGGGTCCATTGGGACGGTTGGTATAGGAGTGCCTTCTAGGCACAAACTGAGTGGCATCGTGCTGCTGCCCAGAGGCAGCTGGCTCCTGCCAGTACACCAAGGCCTGCTGTCACACCACACTGTCTAGCAGAAACCTGGAGTGGGCGAGCTGCATTTCCTATGCTGTGTGGGGAGTAATAGAGAGCTCACAAAAGGACAGGATAAATGGGTTGCTGGTTCAGTGGATGCTGCTGGCCTAGAGCTCTTTCTAGCTGGCCACAGCAACACAAAGAGCCAATCTAGAATACAGACAAAGCAACAGCAGGACAGTGGTGCTGAGTGTGTGTGTGTGTATATGTGTGTGTGTATATGTGTGTGTGTGTATATGTGTGTGTGTGTGTGTGTGTGTGTGTGTATATGTGTGTGTGTGTATATGTGTGTGTGTGTGTGTGTGTGTGTGTGTGTGTGTGTGTGTGTGTGTGTGTGTGTGTTTCAATACAGCCCCTGCATTGCATTGAACACCCACGGAGAGCACCCTCATGAAAAAATACTTTTAGATTACTCCTCATCACTACTACACAAGATTTACACAAAACCTACTGGTTTTACTATGTGATTGCTTTTGAAATGTGAGGTAAACCAGTGGTAATTTATGTAGTAATGAATTGGGATGTTTCACTACTAGTGAATACCACATATTTCCTACTCATTACATAATTCTCCCTTAAATGATTACTATGTAACTACTTAAAACCTACACAATTCCTACACGTTCAGTATTGAATTATGACACAATGCCTACACATTTGTCATGCCCTGATCTTAGAGAGCCTTTTTATGTCTCTATTTGGTTTGGTCAGGGTGTGATTTGGGTGGGCATTCTGTTCTGTTTTCTAAGTTTTTGTATTTCTATGTGTTGGCCAGGTATGGTTCTCAATCAGGGACAGCTGTCTATCGTTGTCTCTTAATTGGAATCATACTTAGGCAGCCTTTTTCCCTTTTGTCATTGTGGGAAGTTGTCTTTGTTAGGGGCACTATAGGCCTGTAAGCTTCACGGTCGTTTTTGTTATTTCTTGTTTTGTTGACAACATTTGACTAAATAAAAGAAAATGTACGCTCACCACGTGTACATTGGTCTTCCTTGAATGACGGCCATGACAACATTACTGCTGTATTCCTACTCAATCCCTATGGAATTACTATTGCCATCTCTGTGTGTAGTGTTGTCCTTTATTTTTTCCTACAAAAACCCTTTTGAATTACTATTGAAAACATTTACTAATGCTGGTGTTTTCAGAATCACTATTGACATCTTGTTTTACTACTAGACTAGTGCACATGTTATTTCCTCAAGTTTCAAACTTTAGATATATCATCTAACAAGTAATAAGCTTAAAACAAACTTAATTGCCATTTTTATTTTTTATTAAATTGATGACGTATTACATGACATATACACTTTTGTAAATCCATTTAAGGCCTCGTTGTCACGAATATTACCGAAGGTGACTCCCCTTCTTGTTCGGGTGGGGCTCGGCGGTCGTCGTCGCCGGTCTACTAGCTATCGCCGATCCGTTGTTCTGTGTTCCTTTGGTTTTGTCTGATTGGTATCACCTGTTTCTTGTTTGGTTGTTAGGGGAGGGTTATATATAGTTTGTTCAGCCCGCTTCTGTTTCGTGCGGGCTTGTTAGTCTGTTTTGTTGTTTGAGTGTATTTTGTTTGTATTTGGGTTTCACGCTGTCCGTTTATATTTCTGATCATTTGTTTGTCTACTTTTGGTTCATGTTATGTTTCCGGGACATTAACGCGTGTTTTTTCCCACATCTTTTGCTCTCTGCGCCTGACTCCACACCTCCTCACTCATTCCTCGTAACACTCGTCTTCATTCAACTTTGACTTAACCTTCAGATCCTCTTTTTTGTTGCAGCCTCATTTCTCCACCACGTGACCTTTAAGAAAATAAAGCCACGGACAAGAGACAATCAACTGTTACTCTTACCAACAATGGCCTCCAGTCTTCTTATGTCAAGGGCCTCCTTGGCAACAGGTCAAAATAGGTAAGTAGAATGGGTAAGTATACCAATATGAACATACATTTGCATAAAAACACCCATACTTATTAACTAGCATGAGGAAAAGAGGGTACATAGCTACATTTCAATGGGGCTAGCAAACAGCTAGGCTAAACTCGATACATCTCTATGAAAACGGCTAACGGCTAACACCGCTTTAGCTAGCAATCTCTTTGATGTGGTAAAAACGTATATAAATGGTTAAAACGACACGAAAATATTCATAAACCTTAAAGTAAAGTTAAACTTACAGATTGTGCCAGAATAAGGGCTAAGAAAGACAGGATGACAAAGGATGGAAGATAATAACATTCGGGATTGTCAAATATATATATATATATATATATATTCAACTAGGCAAGTCAGTTAATTAAGAACAAATACTTATTTACAATGACGGCCAACCCTGGCAAAAACCTGGATGGCACTAGGCCAATTGTGCGCCGCCATATGGGATTCCCAATCACAGATGGATGGAATACGGCCTGAATACCTCAAAAACAGTAGCTAGCTAACAACCTCTACCTCCTGTTTTGACTTCTTCTGCTGTTGTGAAAAGCCCAGTGTAGTCTGGCTGTAGTGATACTTATTTACTACCAACATCAAGAAGTAAAAACTCTACCTGATGACTATTGACAAGCCCGTGTAGTAAAGCTGTAGTGTTGACGACTTATTTACTACCAACATCAAGTAGAAACAATCTCTACCTGATTACTACTTGAAACACTACTGTTTTCCTACTAAACACTATAAAACTCAACTTGTGAATGTTGAGTCGAGCCTAAACTACACATTCACTACACAATCCCTACATAGTCACTAGTGCACAAATAGCTTTTGTGTAGTAAGGGCAGGCAACACACTCCAAATACAGTGCCCTCCGTAATTATTGGGAAATGAAGCATTTATACTCCAAAAGTTTGGATTTGAAATCAAACAAACGACCATGAGCTTAAATTGTTTAAATTGTTTTTTGTACATAGTCCACCAATTTTTCTCTAACTTTCTCACTTAGCATTGTTCACGATGCCTTCAGGATTATCCGTCATCATGGTAGCATCCACATTAATGTAGAAGTGTTCATTAACAATAAAAGTGACTCCAAAATGACACAATACATTATTTACCTTTCATTACTATTGGGCACAAAAGAATCTGAAACACAACCAAAACAAAACAGCAAATGCATGCAACAAATTTGTAGAGTCACAAGCTTGATGTAGTCATTGCGTACTATAAATATGGTACAAAATACATAACTATTTACTATTTTAATACACAAGTGAATTTGTCCCAATACTATTGCTAACCTAAAATGGGGTGCTTATCTCCAAGTGTGCTGTAATTTCTAAACGGTTCGAATATGTATGGAAATACCCTCATATTAAAGTTGACAGTTTGCACTTTAACCTTAGTCATTGTTTGACATCAAATCCAAACCCTTGGAGTATATAGCCAAAAGAAGAAAAAAATGCTTCACTGTCCCAATAATTACAGAATGCACTGTATATTTTGGAAAGGTTCGTCACGACATTCCCTGATACCAGTTACCACAATTATAGAATGTATCTGATATGCCCATCTACAGCCATTCTTCCACCAGTATGCAAAATACTGCAGGTTACTGTGGGTGAGGAACTTCACGCTGGCTGACATAACCAGAGCAGGATGAGGAGGGGAGGAAAGGAGAAGAGATGAGAGGAGGCAGGAGACTATGGCATGGGAGATAGTGCTCAACTATTCTTGCATCAAATCACAAGATTAAGCTATGACCAGGAAATTATCCCTCAAATGCTATGACAACAGAGCCTGAAGCAGTAATCAGCCACACACACACACACACACACACACAGCCCTTTTGGAGCCTCATGTGCCCTACTGCTCACTGCTCAGGCAGGCCGAGGGTGGCACAGGGCCATGCCATATGGACATCTTTGTGGGGGGGGCTGCATACGGACAGCACAAAGTCTGCAGTACAGCGGGAAGGAGCTGGTCTCTGGGCTGAGGAAGGAACCAACCTGTCCACTGGACCAAATAAAAAAACTTTGATACTGGATGGATGGATGTGTCCTCAGATCTCAGACCCACATTCACTGAGTACACAACTGATTTATTAGAAGAGTCCACTCCAACGCTGTGAGAGTCATTCTAATACTCTGCATGTTTTGCAGATGCTGCTTCTCTGTGGTGGGTGTGATGAGGATAGAGACACTGGGCATGGGTGGAGGTAGGTATGGTGCTGCTGCTTAAGCTTGATGCCCTTTCTGATCTGATAGCTAACTGCTTATTATTCCAGTCCTATCTGTTGACGGCTCCGTTACAGCAAGCAGCCAATAAAGCAGAGGCACATCTCTGCAGCTGCACCACATCGCCCCACCGCAAATAATAACAGTGAAGCTCTTTGGGGTGACATTGTAATGATCATGTGCTGCTCAAATCTCTTTAAAAAGTAAAGTAGGGTTAAAGATGAATCGTCGCTGAGCTCTAGGACCTATATCACTGTAAGGAATCATTCACAAACATGACCGAACAAGATTAGTCATATGTCATAGACGTACAGTACCAGTCAAAAGTTGACACACCTACTCATTCAAGGCTTTTTCTTTCTTTTTGCTATTTTCTAAATTGTAGAATAAGTGAAGAAATAACACATATGGAATCATGTAGTAACCAAAAAATATATTTTATTTAGTAGACACCCTTTGTAGCCACCATTTGCACACTTTTGGCATTCTCTCATGAGGTAGATTTGGTAAAATACCAAGTCCCTATTATGGCAAGAACAGCTCAAATAAGCAAAGAGAAATGACAGTCCATCATTACTATAAGACATGAAGGTCAGTCAATACGGAAAACTTCAAGAACTTGGAAAGTTTCTTCAAGTGCAGTCCCAAAAGCCATCAAGCACTTTGATGAAACTTGCTCTCATGACGACCGTGACAGGAAAGGAAGACCCAGAGTTACCTCTGCTTCAGAGGATACGGTCATTAGAGTTACCAGCCTCAGATATTGCAGCCCAAGTAAAGGCTTCACGTAGTTCAAGTAACAGACACATCAACATCAACTGTTCAGAGGGGACTGCGTGAATCAGGCCTTCATTGTCAAATTGCTGCAAAGAAACCACTACTAAAGGACACCAATAAGAAGAAGAGACTTGCTTTGGCCAAGAAACAAGCAATGGACATTAGACCGGTGGAAATCTGTCCTTTAGTCTGATGAGTCCAAATTTGAGATTTTTGATTACAACCACTGTGTCTTTGTGAGACGCAGAGTAGGTGAATGGATTATCTCTGCATGTGTGGTTCCCACTGTGAAGCATGGAGGAGGAGGTGTGAAGGTGTGGGGGTGCTTTGCTCGTGACACTGTCTGTGATTTATTTAGAATTCAAGACACGCTTACCCAGCATGGCTACCACATTCTGCAGCGATACACCATCCCATCTGGTTTGCGCTTAGTGGCACTATCATTTGTTTTTCAACAGAACGATGACCCAACATACCTCCAGGCTGTGTAAGGGCTGTTTGATCAAGAAGGAGAGTGATGGAGTGCTGCATCATATGACCTGGTCTCCACAATCACCCGACCTCAATAAAATTGAGATGGTTTGGGATGAGTTGGAGCGCAGTGTGAAGAAAAAGCAGCCAACAAGTGCTCAGTATATGTGGGAACTCCTTCAAGACTGATGGAAAGCATCGTCAAGAGTGTGCAAAGCTGTCAAGGCAAAGGGTGGCTACTTTGAAGAATCTAACATATATTTGGATTTGTTTAACAGTTTTTTTTGTTATTACATGATTCTGTGTGTTATTTCAGAGTTTTGATGTCTTCACTATTATTCTTCAATGTAGAAAAGAGTCAAAATAAAGAAAAACCATTAATTGAGTAGGTGTCCAAACTTTTGACTGGTACACCACAGGGTGTAGAAGTGATACCCCAGGGAGAAGCAGCTGAATCCAATGAGACATAATAAGCAAACGCAAAGTTTATTAACCCAGACCTGGGGGTCATTGATTGAAACACATCCAGATAAATGCTTACTGACTGTACTACAAAGAGCAGGGAGTGTTTGGTTATTTATGTTTTTTTCCTCAATGAGATTTGCCACACCACACTGTTTGTTCCATCAATCTCTCAGTTCCACAAACTGTCTTCCACTCCTCTCACCCTTCTCTAACTCCTGAAGGAACCTGGTTAACCAATCTCTGAAGCCCCCGGCACTATGCGACATCTGCTGTGCAATCTGTTAGTGGAATCAAGCGTTTATGACACAAGGTCACTCTGCCACAGAAACAAGTCTGAGGGAAGGAGCCACACACATACATATACATCCTGTCCTTGACTCACAGATCATAGGTGGAATTGTTCATTGAAAATTGTATTTCAAATAAATGGACTAATTCAGCTTTAAAGGATGTGTTAAATGGAAGTCATATTGTACTGTATGCAGCGTTGGTAAGTAAGAGATTACATGTAAACAGATGACATGTAAAAAATATTGTAATCAGATTAGATACTTTTGAAAAACTAGATGATTACTTCGTGGATTACTTTTAAATTCAGAAAGGACGTTTTGTGGTAAAAAAAAAAATCTTTGACATTTCTGTTTTCTCAATGACATTTAAATCAGCATTGAAAAAAGGCGCAAGATTAAGTTTGTTCCACCTGAGCGAGTCTGACTAGAAGTCAGAGACCACTATAATGACACACCAAATGTGTTTGATGGATCGTGGGAAAAGAGTAGGAATAGGCTTTTGTAGGCTACAGTCCAAGCTAAGTCTTCCAATGGTGCGACTGCTGTCGGCATCCAAAGATTACCCAACTTGAATAAATGCTTGGGAGGTAAGGATAACAGCAGTGGTGTGATCTACAGTGATATGGATATCACGTATTATTTACACACTGTAGCGCATTGATGCGGATGTGAATCACACTGCTGCTCTCTCCTTTAGCTATTTGCGCCTTATGGATTGTGGTTGTTGTGGATGGCTGTTCACAAATCTAAATGTGTATTTGAACCAAATGATGGTTGAATTCAAGAAGTTTAAACTGCCTATCAAACATTGTTTTTGAAACCAGTGGACAGCCAGTGAAAAATGCACTCTTGCAACAGATGCACAGTGCAGATTCCAGCCTATGGAATAAAAATGGGGCTTTTATTGCTCAGTCTGATTCACGCTGATACATAAAAATAAAAAAAACACAGGCCTAATGGACAGATGCTCAAACTCTAACACTTTTGATAGACTTAAAGGGGCAATCTGTAGTTGGTAAATCCATTTCTGTATTTATAGATTATAACATGCATATTTTTGGGGTTCTCACAGTTGAACTAAGCTCATCAAAATATAAGCTTGTTATTCTCTAATGTTTGTAAACATTGTGAATGCAAACAAACGCTGTATAGCCTCATAACATGGTTAAAACAATAATTTTGATATCATGTATTGTCAGTCCTTGCATTCATAGCTCTGTCTATTCATCTGAGTGTGGTTACATTTCTCCAGGCCCATCCCTCAGCTTTTAACCAAAACAGAGGCGGGGCAACTGTTTTGTTATTGTTTCATCTGTGGATTCGCCCTTTAAAACAGCTGCATTAAGATCAAGGCGTATAACATTTATTGTAATGACTGGAATTCTGATATATCTTGACAATATAAACCAAAAGTAATTTGGTTAACTAATTTAATCGTATTATTATATGTAGTAGAAAACAATGGGTGAGAAGAAGCCTACATAACCAACCCATAAAGTAAAATGTTGCATCCATACATGGCCAGCTATGTAAACTTTAACATTGATTTATCCTGCAATAGATGTTGTTCAATTGGTAACAATTGTCTTCTTCTAATGCCTTAAGGGGGTAGTAATCTAAAAGTAACTAAATGTAATCATATTACATTACTGAGTTTGGGCAATATGGAAGTAAATGAAGGATTACAATTTGGGACAGGTAACTAGTAATGGATTGCATTTAGAAAGTAACTTACCCAAC
This sequence comes from Oncorhynchus kisutch, assembly GCF_002021735.2. Taxonomy (NCBI): domain Eukaryota; kingdom Metazoa; phylum Chordata; class Actinopteri; order Salmoniformes; family Salmonidae; genus Oncorhynchus; species Oncorhynchus kisutch. The sequence goes on along the minus strand of NC_034178.2, from coordinate 31,949,731 downwards.
CTTGTCTTCTTCTAATGCCTTAAGGGGGTAGTAATCTAAAAGTAACTAAATGTAATCATATTACATTACTGAGTTTGGGCAATATGGAAGTAAATGAAGGATTACAATTTGGGACAGGTAACTAGTAATGGATTGCATTTAGAAAGTAACTTACCCAACCTTGACTGTATGCATCCCTCATGTCATACTGTATTTACTAGGGGGTGTGCTGAGTAATTGGACAAAACTAGCATCGTAACGGATATGGGCAATTGTCCTGATACGATTTTGATCAGACTATTTTTTATTATAATCTGTGATCGGAATTGTTTTTATTTTGGGTGCCAGCGCGCATCTTTCAATCAAATGCAAATTGCTACATGTTCTAAATAGCTCAACTGGCTAGTTTTGTAAAGAGAAGGGTGGACTGTACGTTGATCCTGCTGCTCTGATTGGTCCACTCGCTTTGCTTCATAATTTCACCCAACCACTTCTCCTTGCATGTTTCGGTCTGATAATTTCTTGATGATGCCTTTTGTTAGTCTGCTACTATTGTCAATCAAATGGGTTGGAGGTTTGCGCAAGCTCTCAAAGTGCATAGTATCTAACAAGCAGGGAGAGGGTAGGGAGAAAAGATGAAACGTTGATGCGCATTCTGACTGAGTGACAGCAAACTGCGTGCTGCAAATTGAGGACACAGACACACACACACACACACACCCTCCGTGCTGCTCCTACTCTGAATCTTATTTGGTCTATAGGCAAAATCAATTTAGGCATATTAAAACACTTCTCTGTGTTTTCCGATCACGAGTATCATCCGATCCGACTATCAACTGTCAATTATGGATACATTTCCGATGGCATTGAGGAGTACACCACATCAGTCACTGGCTTCATCAATGACGTTGTCCCCACAGTAACTTAAGAAATCCCGCTATGCCCTCCGACGAACAATCAAACAGGCAAAGCAGGATTAAGATCGAATCATACTACACCGGCTCCGATGCTCATCGGTTGTGGCAGGACTTGCAAACTATTACAGACTACAAAGGGAAGCACAGCTGAGAGCTGCCCAGTACCACGAGCCTACCAGACGAGCTAAATTACTTCTATGCTCGCTTCGAGGCAAGTAACACTGAAACATTCATGAGAGCACCAGCTGTTCTGGATGACTGTGTGCTCACACTCGCCACAGCTGATGTGAGTAAGACCTTTAAACAGGTCAACATTCACAAGGCAGCAGGGCCAGACAGATTACAAGGACGTGTACTCCGAGCATGCACTACCCAACTGGCAAGTGTAATGACATTTTCAAACTCTCCCTGTCAGAGTCTGTAATACCAGCATGTTTCAAGCAGACCACTAAGTGCCCAAGATGACCAGTTTATTTAGGCAGGTTATCTCTGTATACCCGTCGCAAGACCCACTGGTTGGTGCTTATTTATTCAACTTTCTTAGGCCTGACTCCCCCTGTCTGAGACATACAACACCTGTTCTTCCAGTCACATTCTGTTAAATGTCCCCAAAGCACACACATCCCTAGGTCACTCGTCCTTTCAGTTCGCTTCAGCTAGCGACTGGAACGAGCTGCAACAAACACTCAAACTGGACAGTTTTATCTCCATCTCTTCATTCAAAGACTCAATCATGGACACTCTACTGACAGTTGTGGCTGCTTTGCGTGATATATTGTTGTCTCTACCTTCTTGACCTTCGTGCCCAAAAATGTTTGTACCCTATTTTGAGCTGTTACCATGTTGTGTTGCTACCATGGTGTTGTCATGTTGCTACCATGCTATGTTGTCGTCTTAGGTCTCTTTATGTAGTGTTATCGTGATGTGTGTTTGTCCTATATTTCTAATCCCAGCCCCCATCCCCGCAGGATGCCTTTTGGTAGGCTGTCATTGTAAATAAGAATTTGTTCTTGACTGACTTGCCTAGTTAAATAAAGGTTAAATAAAATATAAATAAATAAATTACTACCGACCCATATCACTCATGTCTGTAGCCATGTGGTGCATTGAATGTCTGGTCATGGTTCACAACACCATGATCCCAGAAATCCTAGACCCACTCCAATTTGCATACCGCCCCAACAGATCCACAGATGATGCAATCTCCATTGCACTCCACACTGCTCTTTCCCACCTGGACAAAAGGAACACCTATGTGAGAATGCTATTCATTGACTACAGCTCAGCATTCAACACCATAGTGCCTTCAAAGCTCATCACTACCACGTTCCCGTAGTAATGTCAGGACAAGATGCTAGAATATGCATATAATTGACAGCTTAGGATAGAAAACACTCTAAAGTTTCCAAAACTGTAAAAATATTGTCTGTGAGTATAACAGAACTGATGTTGCAGGCGAAAGCCTGAGACAAATCCAATCCGGAAGTGCCTCATGTTTTGAAAGCGCTCCGTTCCAACGTGTCCCTATTGAGCAGTGAATGGGCTATCAACCAGATTACTCTTTCTCCGTATTCCCGAAGGTGTCTACAGCATTGTGACGTAGTTTTACGCATTTATGTTGAAGAATACCCGTAGGCGGCTACATTGCGCAAGTGGTCACCTGATTCTCCCAGATAGATTCTCGCGTAAAATACAGAGGTAGCCATTTTCCAAATCGGTCCTACTGAAAAACCAATTGTCCCGGTGGATATCGAATAGATATTTGAAAACACCTTGAGATTGATTATAAACAACGTTTGCCATGTTTCTGTCGATATTATGGAGCTAATTCTGAATATTTTTCGGCGTTGTGGTGACCACAATTTCCGGTCGATTTCTCAGCCAAACGTGAAGAACAAACGGAGCTTTTTCGCCTACAAAAATAATATTTTCGGAAAAAAGGAACATTGGCTATCTAACTGGGGGTCTCGTGAGTGAAAACATCCGAAGCTCATCAAAGGTAAACAATTTAACTTGATTGCTTTTCTGATTTCCGTGACCAAGATACCTGCTGCTAGCTGGACAAAATGCTATGCTAGGCTATCGATAAACTTACACAAATGCTTGTCTAGCTTTGGCTGTAAAGCATATTTTGAAAATCTGAGATGACAGGGTGATTAACAAAAGGATTTTCATGAATAGGAATATTTTCTAGTAATATTTATGTCCGTTGCGTTATGCTAATTAGTGTCAGATGATGACAACGGTCCCGTTCACGGGATGGGGTGTCACTAGAGGTTAACACGGGGGCCCCTCAGGGGTGTGTGCTCGGTCCCCTTCTGTACTCCCTGTTCACTCACAGCACGGCCAGGCACTACTCCAACACCATCATTAAGTTTGACGATGACTCAACAGTGGTAGGCCTGATCAACAACGACAAGACAGCATATAGGGAGGTCAGAAACCTGGCCATATGGTGCCAGGACAACAACCTCTCCCTCAACGTGATCAAGACTAAGAAGATGATTGTGAACTACAGGAAAAGGAGGACCAAGCACGCCCCCATTCTCATCGATGGGGCTGTAGTAGAGCAGATTGAGAGCTTACAGTTCCTTGGTGTCCACATCACCAACAAACAAACATGGCCCAAGCACACCAAGACAGTTGTGAAGAGGGCATGACAAAACCTATTCCCTCTCGGGAGATTTGGCATGGGTCCTCAGATCCTCAGAAGGTTCAACAGCTTTACCATCGAGAACATCCTGACTGGTTGCATCACTGCCTGGTATGGCAACTGCTCGGCCTCAGACCGCAAGGCACTACAGAGGGTAGTGCGTACGGCCCAGCACATCACTGGGGCCAAGCTTCCTGCCATCCATGACCTCTATACCAGGCGGTGTCAGAGGAAGGCCCTAAAAATGGTCAAAGACTCCAATCACCCTAGTCATAGACTGTTCTCTCTGCTACCACACGGCAAGCGGTACCGGAGCACCAAGTCTAGGTCCAAGAGGCTTCTAAACAGCTTCTACCCCCAAGCCATAAGACTACTGAACATCTAATCAAATGGCTACTCAGACTACTTCCATACACTGTTATTATCTATGCATAAATCACATTAATAACTCTATCCACATGTATATATTGCCTCAATTACCTTGACTAAATCGGTGCCACCACACATTGACTCTGTACAGGTACCCCTATATATATAGCCTCACAATTGTTATTTTACTGCTGCTCTTTAATTATTTGTTACTGAATTTTTTTGTGTGTATTTTTCTTAAAACTGCATTGTTGGTTAAGGGCTTGTAAGTAATCATTTCACTGTAAGGTCTGATATTACAACAGAATAGTCAGACCATAGATCTGTTGTATTCGGCCCATGTTGCATATACATTTTGCTTTGATTTGAAGTACGAGTATAGTCGGGTCAGCACACCTCTAGTATAGTGATGTAGCGTGGAAAGCCATGGACGTTTCTGAAGACTCATGCTGGATCAAGTCTTTGTATTTCACAGCGAACAGGCATGCTTACATCCAGGGAGCTACTCCACTAGGCTCAGAGACAAAGAGCCTAGTGAGGGAAATGGCCCTGAGACAGAATAATTTCACAAATCTCTTTACAACACTTAGTATTTCTCTCTCTCTCTGTCTGTTCATCATTGGCAATCATTCTGGTATTAGATTGCGGTTAGCCTACCCCTCTGCTCTATCATGTGAATTATAGTGCCTACAAGCATGTCATAACACCACATGTCAAAGCAGTAGGCTCAAGCACATAGAGATTTGTTACCAGCCAGGCATTGCCTGCTATTGTATTCACACTGAAGGCTACACTTCTGTGGTAAAGCATTTCCAAAGCGTTTGTATGTTGTCCACCGCCAGATCTTGCCTCAGGCCCAGCATAACCTCTGCTCTGTGTTTGATGAGTCCTTGTGAGCTTTGTGGTGGAAGAATAAGAAGGTGATACTCGCGACTTGCGACTAGCTGGCGTGGGTGAACGGCGGGATGTCTCAATCACAGTTCATGACATTGTTTGGATGGTTGACGATTTGTGGGCTATCACAGAGGTCAAACACACCTTATCTGGGGCTTTCTCCGGGAGGGAGGTTTCCACAGTACCCTGGGAGCACAGACACTGTTGGAGTTGTGAAGACAGATTAAAACAGGCCCGGGCAAAGGCCGGCCCGGGGGCCGTTTGCGGTCCGCGGCCTGATTCAATACGGCTCGCGGAATCTTGCTCAGATCACGCAGAATTTCCGATAGTAAAGCTTTGAAAAATATATTTGTTATTCAAATTAAAATCCCAATGAATACTTGCCTTTGTGTAATGATTTAACGCCCACCGCTTGTGGGACATTTATTATTTATCTATGTTGAAGGCACTTATAAATAACAACAGCACAAGGAGAGGCAGTGACTGACACATCACAGTTACAAATAATAGCTAGCTAGAAATTGTGCAAAAAAGAGCTTTTCAAAGATTTCAAAGAGAAGGAAAGCGGACAATGAATGTAGGATGTTCCAGCAAGAGTGGACATCGAAATATTTCTTTATTGAGGTGTCAGGGAAAGCTGTGTGCTTAGTGTGCAAAGAGAGCATCGCTGTCTTGAAAGACTACAACTTGTCCCGACACTTCCAGATGAAACATGCAGAGAAATATAGGAATATGTCTTCTGAGCAGAGGACAAGTGCATCAAAAGAGTTGCTTTCCCTGTTCAAAAGCAGCAAGGACTTTTCACAAAACTGCATTCAGCAAAAGACGGAATTGGGAGAGCTAGCTATAGCAAGCTATTCGCTGAGGGCGAATTCATTAAAGAATGCATAATTGACTCTGCAGCAATACTTTGCCCGGACAAGAAAGAGCTGTTTGAAAATATTTCCCTATCAAGATGAACAGTGACACGGCGTGTTGAGGACATCGCAGAGAATATGGAACAATAGTTGAAAGACAAGGTAAAGGATTTCACCTATTTCTCCTGGGCCCTGGATGAGAGCATGAAATGAAACGGCACACATTAAACGGCACAGTTGTTGATATTCTGACGAGGCATAACCCCAGACTTTGAAATGACAGAGGAGCTTCAGTGCAGTCAATGACGTGCACAACCACAGGGAAATATTTTTTGGAGGAGGTTAATAAGTGTGTGGCAAAGCTGGGACTGAGTTTTGAAAAGTTATCCAGTGTGACCACTGATGGGGCCCAAACTTGACAGGAAAAAGCGTTGGCCTTTTGAAAAGGATACAAGATCAAGTAGTTGAGCGGAACCCAGATCAAAAAAATATATTTTCCTGCATTGCATTATTCATCAGGAGGTGCTCTGTAAATGTGTTCTGAAAATGAGCCATATTGTGGATACAGTCACTAAAGTGGTAAACTTCATATGAGCAAAATCATTGAAACACAGGCACTTTGTCTCACTGTTGGAAGAGACCAAGTTGGGTGATGCAGATCTCCCCTACCACACAAACGTGAGATGGCTGAGTTTGGGGAAGGTGCTTAAAACGGTGTGGGACCTGAAGTTGGAGATTGCTGAGTTTTTGCAAATGAAAGGAAAATATGTGGATTTCCCTCAATTACAAGATAAAAAATGGTTGGCTGATTTTGCCTTCAGCGTGGACATCATGGCCCTCATGAATTAACTGAATTCAAAACTACAAGGGAAGGGCCTTTTTGCACATCAGATATACAGCCTTGTCAAAGCCTTAAAGGGAAAATTACTCCTCCTGACCCGTCAAGTAGAAGCCAACAATCTCACCCACCTGCCAACACTACTAGTCTGTTCCCTATCAGATGACAACAATCTCACTCACCTTCCAACACTACTTGTCTGTTCCCTATCAGATAACATCAATCTCACCCACCTTCCGACACTACTAGTCTGTCTCCTATCAGATGACCAGCGGGAGAAGTATACATCGCTGCTGCGTGCTTTGAACGGTGAGTTTTCCCGTCGTTTTGAGGATTTCAAAGTGTGGAAAATGACATGCTCTTAGTTTCCTCTCCTTTCACCTTCAACGTGGATAACTCTCCCACTGACCTGCAACTTGAGCTTATCGATCTTCGGTCTGATGCAGTGATTGGAGAACTATTCAAAACAATGTCACTGACGAGGTTCTATGCATCTCTCGATGAACAAAACTTTCCAAAGATTAGGAGTCATGCTCAGAAGATGTTTGTACTGTTTGGGTCAACCTATGTATGTGAACAGACATTTTCAGTGATGAAATATAACAAGTCAAGGCACAGATTATCTCTTACTGACTCTCACCTCTCAGCAATACTGCGCATAGCAATGTCAGAAACTATACCTGACTGCACTGCTCTAGTCAACGCCCATCAGAGACTTCACTCCTCACACTGATTGAGTAGTTTAAATGTAATATTGAGCTCTCTCTCGTTAACCCGTTAACAAGAGTACCCGTTAACAAGAGTTCTGTCCGTGGTGCTGAATGCAGTGTACCTTTCCCTCCGTGTAATTCAATGCATGTTTAATAATGAAATACCTACCAAAAGGAGAACATGGATGTGGTTTATTTCTATGCATGTTAAAAAAGTAAAATGAGTAGCATATCTGGATGTGATTTACAGTAGATATATCTGCCAATACAGTCATACACATGACGTATAATCCTGTCATATGATTCTGGCCCGTGATGGCAAAAATATACTCTAATGTGGCACTCCATGCAAAATAATGGCCCAGGCCTGTATTAAAACGTGAAATAGACTAAATTAATGTTACAATGTGAATTCAATTATCATGTTTGCATTGTTTCAATAGTTCATAAAGAGCTATGAATTTTGATATGTTTCATTGTACTGTAAGTGCTATTGATAATTGTTACATGGAAACGTATTTTGTTCATTGGATGGAGGACAGTTCAAAGAGGAGCTACACAGGGGTGCACTCTTATCATTTAAATTGAGGTGATTCGAATCTGGGTGTGTTTTCATGTTTGTTATTTTTACTAGCAAAGTGCAAAGAAATTTTAATTCAGGTTTGGGGCAAGTTCCTGCTCTAATTTTTTATTTGATTTAACTAGGCAAGTCAATAAGAAAAAAATAATATTTACAATGGCAGCCTACCCTGGACAGCACTGAGCCAATTGGGCGCCACCCTATCACCAAATTGTGCAGACTCCCAATCACAGCTGGTTGAAGCATACATCCTGGAATTGAACCAGGGTCTGTAGTGACACCTCTGGCCCTGAGATGCAGTTCCCTAGACCGCTGCGACACTCGGGAGCCCTGGTTAACAGGAGAGGGAATTTGTTCATACTTTGAGAACTTGTTACCAAGCTCCTGCGTATATCATATCGTTTTTTCTCTTAGAGATTATTCGGAATTGAAGACACGTGTTAGCACGTTACATCTTATTTAGTCGATCATCATTTACTCTGAGTAGTCTGTAATGTATCATGTACACTAAGTGTTTGAGTGTTAATTATTTTGTGACTAATAAATTATATTAGCTGAATTGAGGAAATGCATTCCTCATTTTACAGAGCATTTAGTAGGTATATTGATAGTTCTTATTTACACTATATACTACACATGCTCGGGTACCACCATGACATCTATGATCTGCCTCAATAAATTAAAGCGGACAATGAATGAAGGGTGTTTGAAGTACGAGTATAGTCGGGTCAGCTAATAAATTATATTAGCTGAATTGAGTAAATGCATTCCTCATTTTACAGAGCATTTAGTAGGTATATTGATAGTTCTTATTTACACTATATACTACACATGCTCAGGTACCACCATGACATCTATGATCTGCCTCAATAAATTACTGCTAGAACATTGGTCGCCAGGATTAGCTATTTGTATCTAGTCTCTTAATAATTGCATAATGGTGCAAGTTAGACATGTTCATTATAGTCATACTAAGTGGTGATGTGAGGCTCGATAGCTTGACTAGACTCCTACAGAGACATAAAGTGCCTGTTGCATTGATTCACATAATATTGGAGTCAGATTGATGTAGATGAATGTAGTTTATTATTATATTGAACATAATCGTTGGATCATTTCCATCCAAACTATAAATGGTGACTCATCTTCTTTATGGGGATTTCTACCAAAGTACAGCTTCACCCTGAACAGCCTTCAGCTGAGCTGACACAGAGGGGTGGTATTCACTATGGCTGAGTGAAATCTATATGGGAGAAGGTAAGTGGGTCTCCGCAACACAGTTAATTGCATTAAGACTGGTGGATACTCTCATGAAATTGTTATTATGGCACTGTGGATGCCTGTCTCTGTATCTGACGTCTTGCCACAGGGTCCTGTATGGTGCAGTTGGTTGAGCATGGCACCTGCAATGCCAGGGTTGTGGGTTTGATTACAAATGTTACAAATGAAAATGCATGGACGCACTACTGTAAGTCGCTCTGGACAAGAGCATCTGCAAAAATGTTAAGTTCCTGACTGGTAGAGAAATGCTCTGGTATTTATACTTTAGTTATTTACCAGACACTCTAATCCAGAGCGACTTACAGTGAGTGCATTCATCTTAAGATACCTAGGTGGGACAACCACATATCACAGGCATGGGGGGGGGTGATCAAGTGCAAGTGCTGGTTGTGTTCTTTTTATCTATTTTATTTATTTGGGGGGGGGGTCGAAGTGAGGAGGATTATTTAAGATACTGTCTGAAGAGGTAGGGTTTCAGATGTTTTCGGAAGATGGGCAGGGAGACTCTGGTGTCCTAGCTTCAGGGTGAAGCTGGTTCCACCATTGGGGTGCCAGGACAGAGAAGAGCTTGGACTGGGCTGAGTGGGAGCTGACCTCCCGTTGGGGTTGGAGGGCAAGAGACCTGAGGTTCTTGCTGTTCCATAGGTAAGTACCATGGTCTTGTAGTGGATGCAAGCTTCAACATGAAGCAGCTGTAGTGTGCAGAGGAGCAGGGTGACATGAGAGAACTTGGGAAGGTTGAAAACCGGGCGGGATGCTGCGTTTTGGATAAGTTGCAGGGGTTTGATGGCACGAGCAGGGAGCCCAGCCGACAGCGAGTTGCAGTAGTCCATACGGGAGAGGACAAGTGCTTGGATTAGGACCTGCGCTACTTCCTGTGTGAGGAGAGGTTGTACTCCAAGGATGTTGTAGAGCATGAAACTGCAGGAGCGAGTCACTGCTTTGATGTTTGCAGAGAAAGACAGGGTGTTGTCCAGGGTCACGAAAAGGTTCTTTGCACTCTGGGAGAGGGACACTATGGAGTTGTCAACCATGATGGAGAGGTCTTTGAGTGGGCAGGCCTTCCCCAGGAGGAAGAGCAGTTCCATATTGTCGAGGTTGAGGTGAGGTAGTGGTCCGACATCCAAGTTGAGATATCTGCCAGGCACTCAGAGATGTGCTTTGCCACCTGGGTGAAAATTTGTTGTGTGTCATCCGCATAGCAATGGTAGGAGAGACCATGTGAGGATATGGTAGAGCCAAGTGGTGTATAGAGAGAAGAGGAGAGGGCCTTGAACCGAGCCCTGAACCGAGCCCTGGAAGACACCAGTAGTGAGAGTATGTGGTAAAGACACAGATCCTCTCCACGTCACCTTGTAGGAGCAGCCTGCCAGGTAGGATGCTCTCCAAGAATGTGTAGAGCCTGAAACGCCCAGCCCTGAGAGGGTGGAGAGGAGTAACTGATGGGTCACGGTGTCAAAGACAGCAGATAGATCTAGGAGGATGAGAAGAGAGGAGAGAGAGTCCGTTTTTACAGTGAGGAGAGCCTCCGTGACACAGAGAAGAGCAGTCTCAGCCTCAGCTGAGTGGCCAGTCTTGAAGCCTGACTGGTTAGGGTCAAGAAGATCGTTCTGAGCGAGATAATGAGAAAGTTCAGAGACAACACGCTCAAGTGTTTTGGAAAGAAAAGAAAGAAGGGATACAGGTGCATAGTTCTTGACGTCAGAAGAGTGTTGGTTTCTTGAGGAGGGAAGCAAGTCAGAGGGGACGCAGCCAGTGGTCAGAGATTAGTTGATGAGGGAAGTGAGGAATGGGATAAGGTGTCTAGAGATAGTCTGGAGAAGGGAGGAGGGCAGGTTTTCGGGTGGCCAGACCTCACTAGTCACAGGATGTCATCTGGAGAGAAATGGTAAAAAGAGGTCAAGGCGTAGGGTAGTTCTGTGTGAGTGAGACCAGTGGACTCAATAGGCTGAATGAGTAGTGGATGTCGTCAACCTTTTTTTCAAAGTGGTTAACAAAGTCGTCTACGGAGAGGGAGGAGGGAGGGGTTGGGGTGGAGGATTAAGTGGAAAATAGTTTCCTAGGGTTAGAGGAAGAAGCTTGAAACTTAGTGGTAGAAAGTGGCTTTAGCAGCAGATACAGAGGAAGAGAAGGTAGACAGGAGGAACTGAAAGGATGATAGGTCCTCCGGAAGTTTTGTTTTTCTCAATTTGCGCTCAGCTGCCCGCAGCCCCATTCTGTAAGCTTGCAATGAGTCACTCAGCTACGGAGCAGGAGGGGAGGGACAAGCCACCCAGAAGGAAAGGGAAGAGTGCGAGTCATAGGATGCAGAAAGGGAGTAGAGTATGGTCGAAGAAGCAAAATCAGAAGACAGAAGGATTTAGCAGAATGGAGAGATAAGAGAGTATGGGAGAGAGAGAGAGCGAAGATTGTGATGGCGCATGACCATCTGGGTAGGGCCTGAGTGGTTGGGGTTGGAGGAAAGGGAGACAGAAAAGGAAACAAATTAATCAGAGACCTGGAGGGGGTTGCAGTGAGATTAGTAGGCGAGCAGACTAGTAAAGATGAGGTCATGCGTATTGCCTGCCGAGTTGGAGGGACTGGGAAAGTGTGAGGTCAAAAGAAACAAGGAGGGGAAAGAAAGAGTTGGAAAGAAATTAAATCGAAAGCAGACGTCGGGAGGTTGAAGTCACCAAGTATGAAGAGCAGTGAGCCATCGTCAGGAAATTGAGCTCATCAAGGTGCCAAGGTCATTGAGGAACTCTCCAAGGGTACCTGGTGGGCGATAGATGACAACAATGTTAAGCTTGAGCGGACAAGTGACAGTGACAGCATGGAATTCAAATGAGGAGATGGACGACTCTCGGGAAAAACATTTGCACGTTCATGTGGCACGCCTGTGACCTTAGCTCAGGTTGAAGCTCACATGAATAATCGCAGCCATTGGGCTTCTCATTACTGTGGCATGCTGGGAGCTCACAGAAAACAGCAGGTGAAAACATGGTCAGAAGCCCTTGACTACTCTCTGTCTCAGAGCTATGGTAATGTTGCAGAAAGGTGTGTAAAGTGCAAGCTAACTGTACCCTATATAGTACACTACAAAAGTCAGTACTGTATTGCATTACAAAGGTCACTACAAAAGTCAGCCTATTCGCTATATAGTGCACTACATATTGCATGCATTCTCATTCAATTAATATGAGTAGCAGAAACAGAGGTAACAGTATTGTTTTGTCTGGTTAGTCATTCACTGCCTATTAACACGTCAAGGGTTTTTTGCAAATATACATATCTACAGAACGTTATTGACTGTTTTCCGTCTGCCCTAAGGCGTTAAGCTGTAACTGAACCACAAGATTGTGTCTTTGTTGAAGCTACAATATGTAACTTTTGGGCGACCGACCAAATTCACCTAGAAATTGAGTTATAGATCTGTAATTCTCATTGAAAGCAAGTCTAAGAAGCAGTAGATCTGTTCTATGTGCACCATTTCTATTCTTCCCGTTCTTAAGTGTCATTATGTGACTTTTATTTTCAGTTTTGTACATCAGCTTCAAACAGTTGAAAATACAATATTTTTAGTTATGGAAAATATACTTCACATTGGTTTAGATGGTACAATAATCCTCTACACAATGACTGCTTATTTTGTCACAAACTGAAATTAGGTGAACTATTAGAATTTTAGCAACCAGGAAATGGCGGGGATAATATTTTTTTTAACCTTTATTTAACTAGACAAGTCAGTAATGTTGTGACGTTGGCCTGGGGGATAGGTTTATGACAGTCATAAATACCTCTTCCCCCCTTTTTCCTCTCTCTACCCTACTGAGGTTAAAAAAAAAATTACTTGGTTAACATAGAGATTCTGGGAACATCAGAATGTGGGGGGAAATTAACTATATTCTGGTAATCCGAACAATTGAACATATGCGGTGGTACTTAATGAATATGATGTCAGTTCAGTTGTCATCTGAGACATTCTCATCAATGATAAGATGACATAAACTCTACAAACTCTACAGTGGAAAGTCTACACATCAGAGTTATCGGATTCACATGGAATTGTTGTTCAATTAAAATGTTTGAATATGAAATTATTTGTGATGGGATGAAATGTGATTTAAGCTTCTAAAATGTGAGATGTGGGTTTTCATAAGATATTGCTGCTCACTCAGGGCCCGCCCACATGAAGAGACAGAGGTTGTAAATTATGACACACACACTTTTTCTCCCTTCCTATATAAAGCCTTGACGACAACATAACTTCCTGTTCCGAGGATATGAGGGCGACGGTCCTATGTCAGAATGGTTCAGATAATAACTACAGAATGAAGCCAACATCAGCATGAGCTTTGGTTGCGAATGGTATGAACTTTGAACTCTTATTCACTACAGAAGGGATACCTCCTAGCTGTTGAGTTAGCGAACGCAGCTGCAAAAGCAGGTTAGGAATGAACAGACAGAGTATCCCGTCTATTACACAACAACGTTACTACAACGTATCCAATTGACAACCAGAGACATTCTTCAAAGGACAGAGGACTCGGTTTGGCAACACGGCCTTCCATCTACCACCAACCTACTGAAGCGCAGCTCAGAGTAAATATTTATTGCATTTTCCTTTTCCAAATCGGCAGTAATTTAGAATGCATAAGATACTGTATTTACGATAGCACAGCTTCTCCCTGTGTCCCTCAGTCTTCTCGCTCTTTCACTCCAACCCAGCCCCTTTTCCTTTGTGTAACAAGCTGTCATATCTGTTCCGCCCGCTAGGAACGTTTTCCTTTATGACGTAATTTGTAATCAAGTTATGACTAATTGTGTGTATGTGAATTCTGTGTCATTAGTTAGGTATTTAGTTAATAAATAATTAAACCCAATTTTGTATTGCTGATTCAAATTGTTAGCCAGGGTTCTTGCAGATAACCAAGAATGTACAACTTTCAGATGAGACTGAAGTAAGATGAAGATTAATGTTGACTGCTATGGATGTAAAATATTGCTAGTTCTTTAAGAGTTTATTCGGAAGATAACAGCTCTATAAATATTATTTTGTGGTGCCCGACTCTCTAGTTACATTACATTTACATGATTAGCTCAATCAGGTGATATTAATTACAGATCAATTATTTTATAGAATAGCATGTCATATCACTTAATCCGGCATAGCCCAAGACTTGACAGTAAAGAAAATAATTATTATTTACAATGACGGCCTACCCCAAACCCGGACGACGCTGGGCCAATTGTGTGCTGCCCTATGGGAATCCCAATCACAGCCAGTTGTGATACAGCCTGGAATCAAACCAGGATCTGTAGTGAAGCCTCTAGCACTGAGATGCAATGCCTTAGACCGCTGCGCCACTCAGGAGCCCAAACATTTAAGAGGTTTTAAATTAATATTCGGACTGCAAGATAGTTTTCTGCAAAGCCAAACTGTACAGGCCTTCTAACCAATGATTTAAATCTGTATAATCTTCTGAAATGTCTCAAACTGCAAACCATGTTCAAGCAAAATAACAAAACATTTACTTAAAATGTTTTGTTTTTATTGATGTGCCAAATAACTGCAGTACTGCGCCATCTTTTTTTTAAATCCACTACTGCTGCCGGTCCAGAGTATCTCACAGAAGACAAACAAAAATCCATCAGTAGAAAGCGGCAGCATGGTGAAATGAGGCAGGTGTCCTTGAGCTAGCAGTGGAACACATATTAACACAAGTGATTGTGCTTTTATTGACATTCATCCTCTGCAGTGTAAAAGATGTGTACATCTGCTAGCGTATGTCTACTGGCTCTGTGCGCTGGTGTGAAACAAACAGGCTCTATTCCCCAGATTCAGACCCCACCACAGGGGTTTGTTGGTCCGCCTTAAGTCACCATACCTATTCTCACAACAGACTGATGGAACTCACAGAATATAGGCAACTGCCAAAATAAAGGAAACTCAGGGGCTCCCGAGTGGCGCAGCGCTCTAAGACACTGCATCTCAGTGCTAGAGGCATCACTACCGTCCCTGGTTTGATTCCAGGCTGTATCACAATTGTTCGTGATTGTCCCATAGGGCGGCGTCCGGGATAGGCCGTCATTGTAAATAAAGGTAAAGTAAATAAAATACCAAGTATATTGAAAACTGCCGCTTTGAACACAGGTGTGGTTCCCAAGTTAATTAGGCAATTAACATCCCATCAAGCTTAGGGTCATTTGTAAAAATGCCAAGTTGCCCATTATTTTGGCTACCAGAGCTAGAAGAAGAGATCTCAGTTACTGTGAAAGAGGGGATCTCAAAGGAGCACAGGGTGTGTGTGTGTGTGTGTGTGTGTGTGTGTGTGTGTGTGTGTGTGTGTGTGTGTGTGTGTGTGTGTGTGTGTGTGTGTGTGCGCGCAGTCACCAAATCTCAACCCAGTTGAACACTTATGGGAGATTCTGGAGTGGTGCCTGAGACAGTGTTTTCCACCACCATCAACAAAATGATGGAGTTTCTTGTGGAAGAATGGTGTCGCATCTAGTAAAGTTCCAGACACTTGTAGAATCTATGCCAAAGCGCATTGAAGCTGTTCTGGTGGCTCGTGGTGTCCCAACACACTATTAAGACACTTTATTGGGGTTTCCTTTATTTTGACAGTTACCTGTACTTCGCACAAGTGCCAGCTAATCATGTGTTTATTAAGCAGCAGACCATAAATCCCTCTGTTGCAACCAAACACACACCAAAGCTGTCCAGATATACTCTAAAAAAGGTGCCATCTAGAACCTTAAAGGGTTAGTTGGCTGTCCCCGTAGGAGAACCCTTTGAAGGACCCTTTTCGGTTCCATGTAGAACCCTTTCCACAGAGGGCTCTATATAGAACCCAAAAGGGTTCTACCTGGAACTGAAAATGGCTATCCTTTTGGAACCCTTTTTTTTGTAACAGTGTAGGCTACAAGAATCCATCTGCAAAGACAGGTAAATACAGCCCATGCTGAAGGATTACACTGTTGCACAACATGGTTTCACGCGGAGATTGACTCGTTAGAGTAGTTCGCAATGGGCCAGCCAACAGATTCACAGCCTCTCAAACGACTCACAGCTACAGTACTGCAGCTTCTCACATGAGAGCTCTCAAATACACACAAACAGTACAACTGTCTAAAAGAGGCACCATGTAATTTACACATACACACACAAAGAGAGAGAGAGACACATGCAGTACACACACACACACACACTGTCGCAACGTCATAGCGTGTTTATAAGTGAGAGAGGAGGCTCTTCTTGTGGTCTGTACCTCCCACTGAGGTTATGCGTCACTGCGGCGCAGGGCCTGTAACTACATGTGTGTGTATGTGCGTGTGTGTCTGTGTATGCATGTGTGTGAGCTTTCTGGCAGAAAAGGGAGTTGACTTCTTGACAGCCAACAAGCTGTTCCACAGAGTGCTACTCACCGGACAGTACCTACCCCCAGGAGGCCTTACTGATAGCCTGGCTGACCCTGTCTCCAGACCGTCTTCCAGACCAACCCCTCCCTACCCAACTGTGCAGTGAGCGACAGACTACACACACACACCAAACCAGCTCCAAAATAAACCCAGTTCAGTTTAGAGCTACACACACCCACACCATCACTACTGCACCACACACAGCTTTACAACTCAGACTGATCCTGCATATCAGTCACCATCGGGACACTCCCTCCCTTCATGGGCTGCTTGTCAGATCGAAGCAGAGGGAATCGATAGCAGTCGGCCCTCTCATATATACCTCCCTGTTTAGTATGCTGGCCCTTAATCCCAGTTCATTGGAATCCTTAGTAGAAATGCTGCCAGTTATAAAAACCATCAATCTGATCTGAATGTGCCACAGACCGGAGGACAGAGGGGTGGAGGAAGGGAAGGGCGGGCGGGCATGAAGTCATGGACAACATGCTTACCCATAAAGTCCCTCACCGAGGCTCTACTAAATTATCCAAAGACCTGACTCAGGGGCACAAACTGCTAGTCAATACACACTAAGGTTGTCTGTGTTCTGATATCCCAAAGTGTATGTTTGTAGAGCAGTGATGGTCCACATTCAAAGCGATGGCGGTTGTAGAGCAGTGATGGTCCACATTCAGAGCGATGGCGGTTACTGTTTCATCCCACGGAGATGTCAGAGGATATTGAAATGAGTTGTGGGTTTGTGTGATGGTGGGTTTGTGTGGTGGTGGGTTTGTGTGGTGGTGGGTTTGTGTGGTGGTGGGTGTGATTTGCTTCTTCTCTCTACGCCGTACTGCATCGTCATTAATTATCTATATCTTTGCTTATAGGGCTGCGTTTCTGTCTTCTGTAATCATCTCAGACATTTTTTTTTTTACCACGGCCTGCTTAACACGACAAGCTTTTTTCCATTAAGGGACATGTAGAATTATAACTGAAGGCTGTGTGCGATGCATGGCTCAAGTAAGGCCAGGATAAAGGTGTGCTTTGGGCAAGATGAGAAGGAAGTAACTATCAATGGTGGCTCACATGACCTATATTGCAGCTCAACACACACACACACACACTGCAGCAAACAGACCCTGGCTCTGAACATGACCTCTATTGCAGCAGCTCAGCACTCCTCACTCAGTGGCAGGCAGCTCAGGGAACACCTGGAAACAAAAGACTATTGTACCTCCCTGTGACACGCTGAAACACAGAACCAGAGACGGCAACAATGAACCAAAACAAACACACCTTTCATTTAGTTTTCTAATGGCTCACTGCCTGCCCCTTGAGATAAAAGGAGCTTAATGTGCTGACGCTACACTATTTGTCCGGTTGGCCTTGTCCATGGAGGGGAAGAGTGCCATTAGACAAACACACACACACACACACACACAGACACACACTGCTGAAAACGACCTAGAAAATCCCCCAGGTCCTTCTGCAGAGGCCCAGAGGCTTGGCCAAATCAAATTTTATTGGTCACATGCTTAGCAGATGTTATTGAGGGTGTAGGGAAATGCTTGGGTTTCTAGCTCCGACAGGGCAGTAATGTCTAACAAGTAATATCTAACAATTTCACAACATACACCCAATACACACAAATCTAAGTAAAGGAATTAAGAATATCTAAATATATGGACCAGCAATGTCAGAGCAGCATAGACTAAGATACAGTAGATTAGAATACAGTATACACATATGAGATGAGCAATGCCAGACATGTAAACATTATTAAAGTGATTGGTGTTCAGGGAGAAGCTTGATCAGCATCCATTCGGGAGAAAGAGAGAGACACAGCAGTGATCATAGCTCATAGCGTCCAATGGTGAAGAGATTGACATGAGCAGTACTGTGTTGCTCACACAGTCATCCCACGCTCAGCCTGAGGCTAAACGGAGGGTGGTGTGTGTGTGTACGTGTGTGTGTGTGTTCCACCATCAGCTGAATGAAAAATCCATAAAGGCTGCTTGTAATAAAGAATCCTATGGGTTAGGTCAGCGTTTCAGCAGAAAATATTTGCATCAGTGGCAGTTTGGAGACAGATAGAGGTCGTGCCAGTAGATGAGGAGCATGAAGCCAGTCAGCCTCATTCCTCAGTAGGTTATATTAACTCCTTCATACATTCCTCAGCCGAGTAGACCTCTATCCTGGGGTTACTAGCTCGCACATTGTGTAATGTGTGAGTGTGGTCCTGCTGTGAGGTCAGCATCTCCAGCATGCCACCAAAAGGTTGCTAATGTTACAGCAGTGTTACCATGGCAACCCCGGCCACAGAACACGTAACTAGCGGCCTCCCTTGTGTAGGCTTGCGGATCAATTTACACAAAAAGCTGGAAAAATGATACACAAGGTACAATTTTGAAATTTGGTTGTGCATCTGCATACCACATGTAACCATGGTAGCCCAGGAGCTCCACATCCGGCTTCCTCAACTGAGGGATCGTCTGAGACCAGCCACCCGGACAGCTGATACAACTGAGGAGTATTTATATCTGTAATAAAGCCCTTCTGTGGGGGAAAACTCATTCTGATTGGCTGGGCCTGTCTCCCCAGTGGGTGGGCCAATTCTTTCCCAGGCCCACCCATGACTGTGTCCCTGCCAAGTCATGTGAAATCCGTAGATTAGGGCCTAATGAATTTATTTCATTTTACTGATTTCCTTATATGAACTGTAACTCAGTAAAATTGTTGAAATTGTTGCATTTATTTTTTGTTCTGTATAGTTATACAATTGCAAAATCTTCTCTCCGCCCATGGCAAAATGTGTAGAATTGCAGGAAATGAACCCTAAAACAAAACAAAAAAAATCTTGAGGTGTGCCACTATAATGTTTTGCTCACAAGGTGGGTCCCCAGAATTGAACTTAGTGCCCCCAAAGGCAAGGGCCGGCTCAGACTGCATGTGTGGGTATGGATGTGGGTACACAGACCCGCAAGCCACTGCGGCCCCTCATGATGAGTTTAGATTTTTTTGTGGCCCCCACCCCCATCAAAGCTGGCCATCCCTGCACTGGAAGAAGGGTCGTTAGTAAAGGGGAATTGTGAGAGCGTGGGTGCTTCTCTCACCTCCTACGGTCTTGTCTATCATCCTTCCTGACGATTGGCTGCCAAGTGTGAGCTATGGTTTAGTGGTGGACATTTACGATTGTGCAGATGATAGTTCCCGCCGTGTTCCTTAAATTGATCTCGTGTCTACGTCTTGTTCTTGAGTCAAGCAGCGTTGTCCAGGTCTAACAACAACAAAAATGAATAGCCTGTCACTAGAATAGTCAACGGTCTCCTTCTCTATGTCTGGGCATGGGGTCCATCTCATGTCAATACCATATTCATAGAGGGTCACTCAAGATGACTGCCTTGGTGACAACTAAGGAAAGAATCATGGGGAGAAGGAGTCTAACACATCAACGGGTCCTGTGGTCATTTCAGGCTGTCCATTGGACACACTAGATCACGTTACTGTGTAATAGTTTTTCCTGCATTGATCTAGTGAGTGATATTACAAAATGTGACTCGTTTCAGGAAACTAGTTGTTTGGTCACTACTTCACAGAAGAGCCGTTTGAACGCAACATTTTTTTAAATAGTTTTTTTTGTTGGCAGAAATGCCTTCTCGAACATGTGAACTTTTATGTGCATGAATAACAAATGTGTATGCCATCTTTACATACAAATAAAATGGTTAAATTACGAGCCTAGTTGGTTTAGCCACAGAAAAAGACAGCAATCTTCCCGCTAGCCATGTCTGGCTTCGATAATGAGTGTGCTAGACATGCCATATAATATGCGTCTCTCTATTTGAGCTGGTCAGTATGTTTAGGTAATCCAGTCTAATGTTGCTTTTATGTATCACAAAATAAAACTGCAGAAGTGTTGCTCTCCACTTTCTGGAGGACCGAGTTCTAAAAATCTGTGGAATTTGAGTATGATAGCTAAGGAGAAAAAAACACTTGTCTCCGGATTACATCTTCAAACTAAGGGCA
The DNA here is from genome assembly GCF_002021735.2 of Oncorhynchus kisutch. Taxonomy (NCBI): domain Eukaryota; kingdom Metazoa; phylum Chordata; class Actinopteri; order Salmoniformes; family Salmonidae; genus Oncorhynchus; species Oncorhynchus kisutch. The sequence continues at coordinate 31,929,247 of NC_034178.2, read as the reverse complement.
ACCATGGCATCCGGCAGGAGACACGTCCATCCATGATGTATAAACTCGATAGTCTAGCTAGCTATATTTTCTGATATTACACATTTCTAATTTTGACATAAAGTATTTTAATTTCATGTTAAAGTGTACTGTTAACTAGTTAGCTAACATTAGCTGGCTGGCTCGCTGGCTCGCTCGCTAGCTAACGTTACGTGTATGATCTTCTAATTCGTATCTCAGAGCCATTTTCTTGTCTAGTTATAGCCTGATGTTAGCTAGCTACCATAGAACCTGGTTGGTTAGCTACCTGCAGATTCATGCAGGGTCGTAACGTCATGAGTTGGGATTATGGTTCATTGTTTACCTAGTTAGCTAAATACATGCCTTAACAAAAAAGACTCCACTATGCAAGTAACCATTTCGGGTGCGTTCGTAAATTCAGTCAGGCCATCTACTCCGATTTTAGAGCACTCTCATCTGAGTGTGCCAGAGTGCAGGATAACTGATGAATTTACGAACGCTCAACACCCATTGAATATGGCTGGTGTCAGTAAACTTTTGCAAAAAAGCTTAATAACCAATTGTTACCAGCAGCACAGTTAGTCACCAATGCTCTGGATAACATGAAAACATTCTAACCAGCTCTGCTAGGGCGAGTAAAATGGTCAGCGTGGGGGGGGTTCTCTCATTTGTGTCTGGAAGTAGCTAACAAGCTAGCCTATGTTAGCCAGTTAGCTTGGGTGCTTGACTGCCGTTGAGTAACGTACTGTGAGATATTCTCTCATTTGTGTCTGGAAGTAGCTAGCAAGTTAGGTTGGGTGCTTGACTGCTGTTGTTAGTACAGAACACTGTGATCAACCCTTAAAGAGATGGGTGAGGCTAAAGCTTATGAGTTTGTTTAACGATGCTAAATGGGTCTAGACAAAGGGCTCTCCAGGAGTAGTACCAAAACATTCAAAAGGCCATTTTCTCAAAAGTGAGTTTACAAGTTTAGCAACTTTCAAAGCAGAATTACTTTCCAATTGTTCCTCGACTGTAGTGTACGATATACCATTTTGTAGCTCTGAGTCTCTACTTTTATCCAATGTAAAAAAACACAATTTCAAATTTTGCTACAGTACATAGGACTTGTTTGAGCCGGACGTTCACAAATATACTCAAGCCATCGAAATATATATATATTTTTTTCTCGTTTGTTTGATTTTACTGAATCGTAATGATAGTCTTACTTTGGCTGAGACATGATTATGAGAATGCAGATACTGTATAAATAAATGCAGCCAAAGGCTATACAGACAAAACTCTGAACGGCCATTGGTAGGTCTGTCATCAGCAAACGGTAGTGCTGCAAATAGCAATCCACTGACCATAAGCTGCCTGCAAATCATTGTGGTTGCTGTGGAAACAGATACGATTCGTGACCCTATAAAAAGAAATATTTCATCACTCTCAAAGCAGAGATGCGAGTTTATTCAATTTAATTGATGGTGAGAACACAGAATTTCCTTCCATTCAGTGACTCTCAAAATCAAATTGTAGCCCCCCCAAAAAAGACTGCAATAAATGCCAGCCAAACCTATAATCATTACAAAATATGCCAATCGTGCATTATATACATTTTAACTGTGAAACTTGCTGGCAAAGCCTAGCATCTGTGTGACTAGACAGCGGGCAGTGACCACAGGTGTTGACTCAAGCATCTGCTTACATACACACTGGCTGTTGGACCCTTAGGCTACCTAGTGAGAATGAAGTCCAACACTAAAAACAGAACAGAACACAGGAGGACTGCCTGCCTGATGTCTCGGGTGGTAATGGAATTAATGGATAGTCTGTCGACTGAAATGAAAGGCTGTCCATTTACATCAGCTCCATCACCTCAACAGTAGAAGATCTACAGCGAGGATCATCAACTAGGTGCAGCGGCACGCTGATTTTCTCTTGAGTGGATGATCAGGGGGGCTTCCACAAATCATTTGTAGACTGCAAATTGACCGCAGGAAGCCCAAACAGATATAATATTTGACTCAAACATAATCATGGCACACCTTGTACTCGATCACATACATCTATCTCTCTGTTATGCGTGGGAATACTTTGGAACACATTTCCAAAATTAAAATCACTTGGAGCTGATTTGCTGGTGTTTTTACAGTCATGCCCAACAACAACAACAAAATACACATAATAATAATAATAATAATAAAAATCAACCATGGGCCGCCAGTTGGGTAACCCTGATGTGCACATTCAGTCCCTGAGCTGACAGCATGCCACTGTATTGAAGGAGTTGCAAAGAACCAATGAGAAGGACATGCGGGGGTCCTATGGCATGTTAGAGTAATGTGTAAAGACGAGAAGCCAGAACATATCAAGACATACCATAGTATGTGAGGGAATGAAAGATTTTTGTTTTTGTTTTCGACAATAGTCGATAGACGTGGGTATGAAGGCTTACAGTTTTGTCCTTTAAAAAGCCTGAAGACCAGAGATTCAGTGGCAACAAATACCGTATTTCAACCTAATCTGAAAAGCTCAAAAGTATATGAACTGCTTCTGTGTGCCGTACTGTACATTCTCTGGGGTGTTACCGTTTATACTCATATTCAACACCTCTGCTATGAATGTGTGCGGCAGGCACACCGTTTCAGTCGACACCACTCCTTTCTGACACATTTATAAAGAAATTAAGATGTCAACTAAGACCGACAAAAGACCGCTAGTGTATAAAACATTCAACAAAGAGAACAGCACCCTTCTGTATGAGGGAGACAGAGTTACCATGGAAGCAGAGCTATATTAAATGGAAGACTAGTTGAAAAGGCCTCCCTTGGGAAATCCTATCCCTGATTGGCACATGCTCATTTGCCAAGTGGAAATACTGCCCCAGTGAACTCCAATTTTCTTAAAAACACGAAAACAATGACTTCTTACATGGGGATTGTCATTCGCTGACAGCCACTAAAGATGTGTTTTAGCACAAAAGAATCTCGGCTTTTTCTGTCAGCTGGTGCCCATTTAGCATGCTTTGGTCTGCCTGCCTCGGAGGGAGAGAGTCCTGAAGGGTGGAAGTGTTTGTGGCAATACTAGTTCCTACTGCCCTCTCTCCTTTCTTGTCTGACCACATTCATGTCCCTCGTTATTACATCCTGATTCCAGCTACATGGGACCTGGTCATTCTACCCAAAGAGCTGAGAGCTGAGAGAAGCAGGGGGAGGCTGGTAGAGAGGCTGGGTGAGTCTGCGAGGAGAGGCTCTGGGGGAGAGAGACAGACATTTTAGAAGGAGAGGCTGGCAGTGGGCATGGGTCCAGTCCCAGCTCAGCTCACTCTCCTGTTTGTATAGAGCCATTCATCTCCTTATTAGGATCAGAGCATGGCTGAAAGGAAGCTAAAGGGACTCTGTGTGTTATTGGTGTCAGTGACAGGGAGCTAGTAAAGGGGTCGAACGGGGAGCTCAATGTTACTGCCATCTAGACACAGAGAGGCCTAACTAAGAGTCACCCAGTCAATGCCTTTACTACTGAGCCGACGAGCTAACTGTTTAAGACTTACTGTCAGTCCAGTAAACCAGTCTCTTGTTTAAGACCATTGTGTGCATCAGAATAGAGGGTCTACTGAGTGCTAGCTGAAAGCATCAGTGCACTGTGGAGGAGTTGGCAGCACTGTGTGCTAGTGTCGGTACCATAGCGGCTACACTTCAACATCATGATACGAATTATCAAGGACCTTTTTGGCTGTTTTCACGATGAGAATCAATGTACCACAGAAAGATCTGTGTGGAGAGCAGAACAAATGCTAGGATCTCAAACTGTGGAACTATGCAACGAATACCAATAATGGATTCGATTAATAGACCGTTTTTTTTTTGTCTCGATCAAAGGGCTTTACATTGCATGGGGGAAATTCACTTTATCTAATGACTACTAGTGCTAACGTATCTACACTAACTAACGGACTCAACTACCAATGAATAGTTATTACAGTTATACAGCCTGTAGTTGAGAAACACGGCAATCTGCTCATAGAGCGCCACAACAATGCGTGGGCTCTCTTCGCGACTGAGGAGTTAGTGGTAGCTCTGCATGCAGGTGCTGAGGAGAACCGAGAGCTCTGTTTCCTCCTTCTGCTGATAACAGTGCATCAGTGAGCACAACAACACAAACAAGCCCCCTAATTGTTGACTGCTGAACACATCAGGATTTGTCAATACAGTTGAACATAATTGAACGGCGGTGGTGTTATCAAGTCGTGTCACCCGTTTCAGTTCTGAGTTGATGTAAAAAGCAGAGAAGTGATTTAAACATCATTGTTAGTCTACTGATCAATAGATCGGGATTGCCACACACTCACGCGCGCACGTGCACGCACGCACACACACACACACGCACACACGCTCACGCACACACGCACACACACCGTTATCAAATCATATCACTCGGTTTCAGTTTTTAGTCCTTTAGGATGGAGCTGTGGTGTAGTCTAGATGTTCGACAGCAGGCCTGGTTACGGTCTAACGTCCTCCTGACTAAGACATTTAATGTCAGCCCTTTAATATCCCCAGTAAAATCGCCCTGTTTATGAGGAACAGAATGTGTGAAATGTGACTATGAAACTCACCCTGGACGTGAGTCTCTGGTCTGAATCTTAAATCATAGGAAGCATGTACGGTTTTAATAAGTTCTAAATGGCCGAGACACTCACACCCATTGACATATTTGAGTCAATTATATGGCTAACCGATTTGAGTATTCCAGGACCAAAGTTGGCAGGGTGGTTCTGTCTGCAGGGAGAAAGAGCAGAGTTGGTAGCTGATTGCAGAGATGATAGAGGAGCTGGGAGTGTCCTTGTGTCAGGCATCAGGGGTAAAGTAGCACTGTGACATAATAACAGGCAGCAGAAGCCTCACCCCTGTCACAGTCACACACACTACAAACAAACCAACAATTACCTGAGACCAGACGTCATTCACACATACATTGATATCGGTTAGCTTGTAATTAATCCTGTACATTGTCTATAGATCTCTAAGCACACAGCAGGCATACACCAAGTGCAGTATGGTGAGGCACATCCGGGATCTCCTATCCAACCTGTCTGACCAGTTTGGGAGCCACAAGACAGGCCCAGCGGGACTAGGAGTAGTCTCCTCTCCTCTGCTCCTCAGACCCTAACTATTCCACACACCTTCTGCTGCTACGCAACTAGCCTACAAACATCAACAAGCATCCTGACCAGGTAAGTTAGCACTGGGAATTGAGTGAAAACAAAGACATGTTTTTTTTTCCTGATGTGATGTCGCCCCTGTCCAGCTGGACTGCCCTGCAATATCCAGTTTGATGGTAGTACTTTATGCAGCACTAACTGTGCATAGATCATGGGAACTCGCCATCATCAAAACAAACGTGGCACGAATCGAATGTCCCAGTTCACATGAGCACTGATTAAACTTTCTCATTTAATCTCCTGACAGGCTAATTACAATCTCTGATGTTTATTACAGTGGAGAGTTTAAGCGTCGCTGAGGTCATGGACAGACAATAGGAAAAACACATTCTGCAGTGACATTTTTTTTAAATTTGATTTAACTAGGCAAGTCAGTTAAGAACAAATGTTTATTTACAATGATGGCCTAGGAACAGTGGGTTAACGGCCTTGTTCAGGGGCAGAATGACAGATTTTTACCTTGTCAGCTCAGGGATTCGATCTAGCAACCTTTCAGTTATTGGCCCAACACTCTAACCACTAGGCTACCTGTCAACATCACTGGCTGCATAGAGCTACACAACTCCTCCACCAATCAACATCACTGAATCCCTGAGATACTGGATGGCTGTAAGATACAGTAGCACAAAGAGAAGAGCACACCCCCACTGTCTGAGCTGGGGTGAAAGACAATGAGGCATGAAGCATGCACATGTAATCACCATCCCACTTGATCAGAGAGACATGACTCATCCCTGAAAAAGGAGGGGAGATTTCTTTAGAGAGAGTGGGGGGTGGGGGGGGCAGGTATGTAAGAAAAAAAGAGAGAGAAATCCATCCCAGCCTCAGAACCTGCTGACTCACTGCAATCAGCAGGAGCACAGAGAGCTTCTGCAGCTCTGGAGAACAGACTGGATGCTCCACTCCCTCTCTGGGCTGGCTCTGCCTCCCCTTCAGAAGGACAAAGTGACACTTCCCATCACACGCCACGAGCTATGATGGCAAGCTGGAAATAAAAGACAGGACTAAAACCGTCTTAAGGAAATGAAATAGCAGCTCCCTAGGATTTACAGTAGCAGAACACCCATCTCATCAGAACAGAGACTGATGCGAGAGAGATGCCAGTGAATCAGTACGTTAAAAAAATGATGATACAAATAAATCTCCTGAGCAGACAGTAGTAGGAGGTGAAGGGAAAACACTGAGGGAATGAGAGAAAGAGGCATGATGCCAGAGAGAACACATAGAGAGGAGAGACAGCTCATTGCCCAGCAGTCATTAGAAACGTCAACAACCCACTGGCTGTCTAGCCCATTGAAAAGAGACACCCATTGACTTCCTATGGCAAGACAATAACCATTGTCCCCAGCGGTCAGAGACAGCAAATAGTCCTATGGTTCTCCTTAAAACCTGTGATGGCAGCGCTTCAGTAATCAACAAGGTTTTGGCAGATTCAATAAGAGAAATCATCTCAATTACTGCAGTCTAGGAGTGGTACACAAATAAAACATTGCACTAATATTGCATTCAAAATTCAGCCATCGACTGTGTTTGCCAACAGTCTGACCACGAGGGAACGCAACCCTCCATGCGTTAAATCAAGGAAGTTACTCTGTTGCGGTGTAATTCGACGTTTGAAAAGACTGCAATGATTCCACTCCACCTCTTGTAAGGCCTAATTCAATCCCAGAGCATGAATAGACATTCAACTCCCCCTGGCCAGTTCCACGCCATGGTATTATGGAAACATTTTCCTTGTCCTTTTTTTAAAGGCATCATTGTTTCCTCACTAATGAGATTACAATCCTTTCATCTGCTTTTCAGGTCTCTATTTGCTCCGACTTATACTTTGCTTACCCTTTCGTGGCAGGTGTGTCTTATCCTGTACACTGTCTCGCTCATTTCAAACGGGTGTTTTACAGGTAGCTCTCAAAACATCAGCTATCAATCAGTGTAATATCCTTCCACATCCCTCACAATTGAAAAACATTATGTCACCCACTCCCACAAGACAAAAGCACGTGATCACTCCTCGGAAACGCCACACTTTACAACAACGACATGAATGGCACTATCCAGAACAGACCGTACCATCCTAACCTCAGAGAGCAGCGTAAAGCAAAGTCTCCTCTTCTGTCTATTGTGTGTTCTCAGTATTACAGTGTCTCTGACCAAGCCTGTGGCTCGTCTCTGTGACTCCCTCCGACTCGTCCCTGCACCGCTGCATGAGACGTGACCAGATTCACCCAGCTACAACACGGAGCCAGGGAACATTCCACAGGGCCAGCAGCAATGACAGCTCAGTGGAGACACGGACTAAAGCATACACTCTATCCTCAACACACACCGCACTGTAAAGCCCACGTACTAATGTCTGTGTACATATGTCCTCTGGTTTGGCACTGTAATAAATGAATAATGATACAAGCAAGATAATGCACTTCTATTTTCTAACGATGACGGCAGCATGTTGGAACGTGGTAATGAGTAGTAGGATAGTCTAGTAGTCTATGAGGTTAACATGGGGTACAGGAGCTGGTTGTCTCCAGGTAAAGACTGAGCCGAGCGAGGAGCACTGCCTCTGTGCCTCAGACCCAGTGGAGGCTTCATACTTCCTCATTTGAATTGCAAATCAGGGAAAATCAGAACAATATGTTGTTGGTCACATGATGCCGAATGCATCAGGTGTAGACGTTACCGTGGAATACTTGCTCACGAGCCTTTTCCAATGATGCCAAGTTTAAAAAATTGATTTTTTTTAAACTATGAATAAAGCAATATACAGAGTACCATATCACTGTGCAGGGGTATGAGGAATTTGAGGTAGACATGTACATAAAAAGCAGGGTAAAGTGACTAGGCATCAGGATAGATAATAAAAATAGTCAAAAAAAGGACAGATTAGCAGCATATGATGTGTGTGTGCGTATGTAGTGTATGTGAATGTGTTTGGGATTTCTGTGAGTGTCAGTGTAGTGAGTGTGAGTGTATATATAGTCTTGAGAATGTGCATAGAGTCAGTGCAACTAACTATTTAGCAGTCTTGTGGAGTCCATGTGGAGTCCAGCAGTCCATGTGGTTATGGCTTGGGGGTAGAATTTGTCTGAGCAGATGCTCAGGCACTATTTGCTGGACAGTAGTAGAGTGAACAGTCTATAGCTTGGGTGGCTTAAATCAGCATGCTGTGATCTGAAATTTCAGCCTCAAGCATATAACAAACACACATACACTACGACCAACTCATGTATCTACATGACCCCAGAGTGAGACAGATGTGCCACACGTTTACCATAGAGACATATAAAAGCTTAGAGATAGACACAGACAGAGAAAGAGCTGTCAGGGGAGTGATATGATGTGATATCATGCCAGCAGTTCTCTTTCATCCAAGTCTCTCAGTACACTGACAAAAAGTGTTCATAAATGCCTATTCCCCAGCTCGTAAGGTTCCTTGGAGAACTCTTGCCTTTACATTGTAAATAGTTAAATGAACACTCAGTGGTGTGTAAGAACTCCAGTGTTGGTGTTAATAACCAGAGTTGAACCAAAACCACACCCACCAATATCATATTTCCCAGCATGCTCTATTGCAGGTTGATTTTTAGAATTGTTTGTTTCAATATCTATTTTCTTGCATGTACATTGATTGATTGAGTCATCTTATGCTACTCAAATATAAATAATACATTTTCCTAAACTAATCCAATCTGTTACTTGGACTTATTGCACCTGTTACTGAAATGGTTGTTCCAATTTAGATGTTTAAGGCAGTCTCATATCTTGGTCTTCCCAACCCTGGCAGTCATTCTGAATGCAGGTTGCAGGTGAGTAGAAATTTGAAATAAATGGGATAATCCCCACTCCGGCTAGATTCCAACAGGAATTAGACATCACTTTGCAAACCAGCATAATATGACTAGCAGGCTGTAAAATATGAGTTTCAGACTAACTGTATTAGGATAAAACTAGGCTTGTGTTAAGAAATAGGCCTTATGAAATATGTATTGTCTTAAAGAATGTCATTTAATGACAACATATTCTCTTAGGATCTCATTTGGTGAAGGCCACAAGACTGAAAATGAATGAATGCAACAACCATGTCCTCTGTCACTAGCAAACACAGTCGTGGGTGGTACTGGTAAATCTAAAATTCACTTAAAATCCACCCTGGGAAATATGCAAATAAGGCTTAAAACTCTACAGCAGGGCTATTTAATTCCGGTCCTGGAGGGCCGAAACATTTATGGTTTGGGATTTTTGTATGGTTCTTCAAAGAATCATCCCCATTTATAATTTTTCAGAGACCCTAAAATGGTTCCGCTATGGCTTTGCTCTAAAGAAGCTTATTTGGTTCCAACTTGCACTTTTATTTTTAAGAGTTTAGGCAGGCAAGTGATGCTCTGGGCAGGGGAGATCTAAACTGTTCACAGCAGTGTTCCAGGCCTAATGTTAACAAAGCTACTGTCTGACAGCTCTACCCAGTAAGGCTGCTGACTCGGACTGTGTAGGCTGCAAGAAAGACAGCGCTGGCTAAGAGAGAGGGATTTAACGAATACAAACCAACTATAAAAACAAGCTGGGGTGGAAGAAACTGCTGAAAGAACAAGATGATACAGATGAAGAAATAGAGGTCTACTTAGTAATGATTTGAGCATAAATGTCTGAAGAGGTTGGATCTAAGCGTCTACACATACTACAAGGTAAACTGGTGTACTTGTCACGTCTCCGCAGCTACATCCAGACGTTGCGCCCGACACTCGCCCTACAGTTGCCCCCCTCTAAGCAGCAGAGCAGTGTAAACAGAATTGTCTTGTTGAGCCAACACTATTACAGTACAAATTGTAATAGCATAGCAGTGTTTTTTTAAACAGATGGGTTTTTTTAAATAAGGAAAATGTCTGTACATTGAGACTTTTGAGGTGTTAGCTGTCTATTGTCAGTCAATTCAATGTGTACGGACGAGAAAATAAACCCTTTAATTGTCTGCACATGCTTTTGGTTGTTGCATTATTCAAGAGTGTAATATGGGTTGGTTGCATTATTCAAGAGTGTAATATGTTTTAGAAGAAAAAGTAGCTTGAATTGTTAAATAGTTTGTGCTTGCTGGCTAGCGGCGACTGATATATGGTCAATTTGAGTTTGCTGACCAAGAATGACGTGTTGCCAGTCACAGCGAAAGGAAACACATGGATGTAATGTGAAATGAAAAGTAGAAATCGCTTTTGCCACTCCGCTCCTCTGACTCTCCTTCGTCTCTCATAGTGGGAATAGGGCCTAATAGAGCATTTCTATCATAGCCTCGTTCCAGTTTTCAGACCCAAACAAAAAGGGGATTATGTCCTGTGGCTAAACATCAGTGACTTCACCAGCATGTGCTGGATAGCTGATTGAATCAACAGATTAAATATTTACCACATGTATTTTACGCAAGGAAGATGGTCATTTGATAAGGCTTTTGGTAAGCATTCTTCACATAGCTAGATCACAGGAAGGCAATTGACACAAGTTATTTCATTATATACATGGCTTAATTTAGCCGGATTCTGTGAATTAAATGGCTACTTTGTTGTTAATGTTGCAGCATCATTAATCCAATCTAATAACAACGAAATATCTATCCTGAGCCAAGTTCAAATTCAAGTGGAGAGTAGACAACAGCTATTCAAATCAACATTGCATTCAGTCGAAAACTAAACAACTTGAAAGCTTTCCAAAGTAAACGCCTCCATAAAAATAAGAATTCCAGTAGCAAGCTATTCACCTTAATGTGCCACAGTCAGATACTGTATGAGGCATGACAAATGTTAACAGTAATGGAGAATACAGCCCTATGAAGAGTACCGTAGAGCTCCATGAAGAGGTCAATTGTCCACTGAAGGCAAAACAACCCCCCCCCCCCCTAAGCCTCACAAATGACCATGTCCATTGTTTCAGTGCGACACACATAACATACACTGAACGTACAAAACATTAAGAACACCTTCCTAATATAGAGTTGCACTACTCCCCATTTTGCCCTCAGAACAGCCTAAATTAGTCAGGGCATGGATTCTACAAGGTGTCGAAATCGTTCCACAGGAATGCTGGCCTATGTTGACTCCAATGCTTCCCACAGTTGTGTGAAGTTGGCTAGATGTCCTTTGGCTGGTGGACCATTCTTGATACACACAGGAAACTGAGCATGAAAAACCCAGCAATGTTTCAGTTCTTGACACAAACCAGTGCGCCTGGCACCTACTACCATACCCCATTCAAAGGGAACTTTGAATAGCACACATACACAATTCATGTCTCAAGTGTCTCAAAGCTTAAAAATCCTTCTTTAACCTGTCTCCTCCCCTTCATCTACACTGACTGAAGTGTATTTAACAAGTGACATCAATAAGGGACCGTAGCTTTCACCTGGATTTACCTGGTCAGTCTGTCACGGAAAGAGCAGGTGTTCTTAATGTTTTGTACACGCATTGTAGTTCGTGTTGGTTAAATACACTGAAGAGATGTTTGCCTTTTATAAGAACCTAAAGTTGTTACATTTTTATTGAAGCATCTGATCTGAAACAAGCCTGGGATTTCCGAAAACATCGTAGCACTAAGATCTTCTTAATTCCATTGAAACTAAATGAACAAAAGATGATCTTAGAGCTACAATGCTTTTGGGAAACCCTGTCCAGATCTTATGTATTTGCTCTCAAGGAAACCAGAAAGGCCTCAGAAGCATGATGGTCAGAGATGAGACCACCACCATACATGGACCAGTCTGACCATGCAGCAGAGCCTGCTCTAGTCTTCTGAATGATATATTTCATTTAACTTCTGCCAGATGCTTCCACTGTACTCCCTCACAGTGAGGTACAGTGGGGCAAAAAGTATTTAGTCAGCCACCAATTGTGCAAGTTCTCCCACTTAAAAAGATGCACAGTTGGTGGCTGACTAAATACTTTTTTGCCCCACTGTATCTGTAGGTGTCACAGATCCCCTCGGTACTGCTGCTCATTCTGTTCACCAGTTCCGGAGGTCTACGTCACCGGCTTTCTCGGCTTCACTGAAAGGGACTCATTATCATCAACCCTGGACTGTCTTGTCTGATTACACACCCCTGGTTCTCATTTCCCTTGATTAGTATGTTATATATGTTCCCACTGTCTTTGTCGGTTATTGTTCCCATGTCCGTAGGTGGTGTGAGTACCTATGCGTTGGTGCAGCTGTTATGCTGCCTGCTATATATAGTGTGTATTACGGGTGTCGTTCATCGATGGTTTACCCTCGCTCTTTTGTTTGGGTACAGCTCAGTGTTTTTGTATACGTGTTTGTTTTGGGTGTATTAAAAAACCCTATTGTGTATTCCTGCGCCTGTCTCCAAAATCCTTTATACCAGTGTGACAGTAGGAATACCTTCTTTGGTGTGATTATCTGGGCAAAGGCCACAACAATCAGTGATTAGGTATTGGTGATGGGCTGTCAGTCACTCAATATTCTGTCCACAGTTCATACAAATGCCTTTGAGAAACGTCAAACACTGAGTGTTGACTGAACATGCAAACACTGAGTGCCTGACTGAACATGCACCCCTGGCAGTGTTTGGGTGTTTCAGAGAGGGTGTGAAATGGGACTGTGTTTGCCGTTTGGATCGGTGTCTCAACATGTTATGCATACATGTGTATATGTGTCTGTGCGTGTGTGCGTGTGTGCGTGCGTGCGTGTGTGTGCATAAGCATCAGTCAGGTGGAGTGTGTGCACTGTGTGAGATGGGCGTGTCTGGGGAAAAGCAGGCAAGTGGATTGTGCTAACTTTGAGTTGGGATAGAAGATCCAATTTGCCTTGACAGCAGGACTGAGACAAATTAAAGCCCATGGACGAAAACAAATCGATATATTGCAGTCACGAGAGATGGTGTGAATTAACATTGGTTACAAGCAGCAATACTCAAGCCAAGTAAAACTGACAATTGTCAACCAGAGACATACTATGAGATAGCTGCGCAGGGCTGAAATGAACAGAAACAACAACAAAAACTATACAGCATCTCCCATGGAGGTGAACATGAAGGTGAGTGGGAGTGAGAGTCTGCTAGTTTTAAGAGTGAGTGGGGTTCAAGCCATCACACTGTTACGCAGGCTTAACAAAGGGATGCAGAGGTGAGGCATTTGACTGGATATGGATTGCAATGCCTGGTGAAACCAGTATGATAAAAGGTGAAAGCACTTTGTGAGCAATTGCATGCCAGCATACCTGGCAATGTATTCAACATAAGTGCTCAAGGATTGACTGTGTAATCAGCTATCTAAATTCACTCTGCTACATGGGCCTTAAACAAGATGCCACCCACCTGAGTGGTCATATAACAGAACATACCATAATAGAATAGAAGGTGCTCTCTTCTGTCCTCTGCACAGCAACCATCCCCAGGAGGCTAACACAGCCTTGGGCTTAACAGGCAGTCACCCCAAGGCTACCCTCACTTCACGACACCACAAGGTTCCTGTGATACTAATAACATATAGGGATGTGTATGATGACAACTTTTTATTCTCATTACTGGGAACTCCCTTCTCCCTTGAAGATACGTTACATCTAATGGAGTAATTCTTCATTCTTTGTGTAGATCTACTGGCTCTTTATGACATCGTGGCTAGATGACTATCATGAAGAGTAGGCTAGGTTTGTTATTAATTCTGTCAGGAGTTAGGGCGGGGGCTGACCGGCGAATAGCCGCGTCATTGACGCTACAAGTAGTGCCTCTGGAGCCATAGGACGCGCCATGGAAATGAAACGTTTATTTCCTATCACCTCATGCCACACATCGCCTTCACACAATTTCCTGTGTGCGCATATGGGATGTTATGATGATGAGGCTATGGGCATGTTCCACCAAACATATTCCGAATCATATTCGCTTTATACTCGAGGAGCATAAATTAAATCGTATGGAATGGATTTATTGCAGAATAACCAAGCATTGACATGGTCTCCCTTACAAAATGTAAAATAGTGAAAGACATTTCGGTCTAGTGTGTTTTTCACATGGAATACCATTGCACAACATGATTGTAGCCAATCCCACTAAATAGTGCGGTATGGCTACATCAAGAAGAAGAAAAATCACAAAGTAACGGAATCCAGCATAGCCCACAAATGGCCTTATAGCCTACCAACATTTAATATTTAAAAAACGAGGCACAAGTACATTTTTGGACGTGTGTGTTGTGGACAGCGTTAGCCGGAGCAACAATAGTGGATTATTTTTTTGCATGCATCTGCAACAATTTATTTAGAAGTAAGATATTGTAGCGTAATAAACTATTCCCTGTGATGACATGGAAGTACCGCATGTAGGCTTTGAAATGTAAATAATACAATGCAAAATGTTGCTACCTACCTTTCCGTCAAACTCACATCCAGGTGTGGACCATTGACGTTGCGCACCACGGGCAAATCAATCCAATACTGCCTCCGCCCCGTCGTTATTCCCTGCTTTAAGGGGAACAGCAGTATGAGGGAGTGAGCGAGCTTCGAGTGAGTATGAGGAAGAGAAGGAGAGTGAAAGAGGGAGGGGCAGAGGCTGTGTGGTAGAGAAAGACGCGCAAGTCTCGGGATCCCAGTAACCAGCGGGAGCTTGCTTTTCCCCCACGCAGAGAACGGCCTTCACTTCTTTGGCACTGCAATGACTTTGATTTATATCATCATTGTCATAACACAAATCCCTATTCAGGTAGTGTAGAATATGCGACGAAACCGTCTTATTTTGCATATAGAAGACTATAACAGGCATAGTGAAATTGGTCCATCAAGTCAGGGCCTTTTCTTTATGAATGGTTTATACATGCGACATAGATTACCACCTGTGTAAACTATGGTAGGACAACTTAGTGAGAACATGCATTTATAGTTTTCCTTCTTGGTTAAACAATAACCCTATCATGTGCTAATTGTTTTTAAAAAAGGCAAATAAAATGGTTTGTTCTGGCCTATTAGTTGAAAGTATGTCAATCTATTCAACCTGAACTCAGGGGTACACGTTAGTGGTGCGCGACTCGGCTGTTTGCCCAACCGCGCCCGCCCGCAATTGCTAATAACCCATCCGGTCCGCCCCGACTATGTGATAAAGTGAACATCTGAAGTCTGCACCCAACCCTAACCCGTTAGTACAGAAAATTAGCTGTAGGCTACAATCAAAGACAGCAGAACGATTTTTGACATTGGGTGCAGGTTTTTTGTTGTTGCCTGATTTCTGCTTATAATTTCCGAGGCTATTTGTTAGTCAACTTGTCTATATATAATTGATTACATGCAGCGTCTATTCTGTCATTATATGGTGCCCTACAAGACAAAATAAACCAGAATAATGTCATAAATCTAGTTGACATCTGTAACGTTCTCTCTCTGTCATCTGCATTGCCAGGAATTTAGGGACTGGGGAGAAAATGCAATAACAAAAAAAACAGAAAAGATTTTCTGTTCAAAATTTCCAAGTCACATCAGTTTGATGGATGTAAGAAAATAGAAAGCTGTGAAAACAACAAAACAGGTTTCTGATAAGATTTCAACAGAAGGTGTCTAACAGCATTTGCATTTTCTCAAGATGCTGAAAGAAATCATTTCTCCACTCCTGTTCCCAAGTGAACATATGGTGTATCCTTTTACTGCAAGAAATGCTTAATTTCGCAGGAGTTAATATTAAGGCTGTGAGAGAGGTTATAGACCTGCAGTCAGTGTTTAGATTTAGTTTAGTTCCCTTAATGTGCCATAGGCCTATTTAATGTCCCCCTTTTGTGACTGTCGAATTTGTATAGAGCCTCAATCACCACACATCCAGTGCATTTGGAAAGTATTCAGACCCCTTAACTTGTTGCACATTTTGTTACATTACAGACTTATTCTAAACTGGATTAAATTGTTAATTTTCCTCATCAATCTACACACAATACCCCACAATGACAGGTTTTTAGACATTTTTGCAAATGTATAAAAAATACATTGACATATTACACTTACATAAGTATTCAGACCCTTTACTCAGTACTTTGTTGAAGCACCTTTGGCAGCAATTACAGTCTCAAGGTTTCTTGGGTATGACTACAAGCTTGACAAACCTGTATTTGGGGAGTTTCTCAAATTATTCTCTGCATATCCTCTCAAGCTCTGTCAGGTTGGGCAGCTATTTTCAGGTCTCTCCAGAGATGTTAGATAGGGTTCAAGTCCGGGATCTGGCTGGGTCACTCAAGGTCATTCAGAGACTTGTCCCGAAGCCACTCCTGCATTGTCTTGCCTGTGTGATTAGGGTCATTGTCCTGTTGGAAGGTGAACATTCGCTCCAGTCTGAGGTCCTGAGTGCTCTGGAGCAGGTTCTCGTCAAGGATCTCTCTGTACTTTGCTCTGTTCATCTTTGCCTCGATCCTGACTAGTCTCCCAGCCCCTGATGCTGAAAAACATCTCCACAGCATTATGCTGCCACCACCATGCTTCACCTTAGGGATGGTGCCAGGTTTCCTCCAGACTTGACGCTTGGCATTCAGGCCAAAGAGTTCAATCTTGGTTTCATCAGACCAGAGAATCTTGTTTCTCATGGTCTGAGAGTCCTTTAGGTGCCTTTTGGCAAACTCCAAGCAGGCTGTCGTGCCTTTTACCTAGGAGTGGCTTCCGTCTGGCCTGATTGGTGGAGTGCTGCACTGTGTTCTTGGGGACCTTCAATGCTGCAGAAATGGTTTGGTACACTTCCCCAGATCTGTGCCCCGACACCATCCTGTCTCGGAGCTCTACGGACAATTCCCTCAATCTTGTCTCTTGGTTTTTGCTCTGACATGCATTGTCAACTGTGGGACCTTATATAGTCAGGTGTGTGCCTTTATAAATCATATCCAATCAATTGAATTTACCACAGGTGGACTCTGTAAAACATTTCAAGGATGATCAATGGAAACAGGATGCACCTGAGCTCAATTTCGAGTCTCATAGCAAAAGGTTTGAATACTTTTACATTTTTTATTTAACTTTTATTTAACTAGGCAAGTCAGTTAAGAACACATTTTTCATTACAATGACGGCCTACCCCGGCCAAACCCAGACTACGCTGGGCCAATTACGCACCGCCCTATGGGACTCCCAATCACATCCGGATGTGATACAGTCTGGAATCAAACCAGGGACTGTAGTGACGCCACTTGCACTGAGATGGTGTGCCTTAGACCACTGCGCCAAACAGGTATTTCAGTTTTTTATTTTTTATAAATCTGCTAACATTTGTAAAAACCTGTTTTTGCTTTGTCATTATGGGGTATTGTGTTGATTGGGGGGGGGGGGGGGGATTATTGAATCCATTTTGGAATAAGGCTATAACATAACAACATTTGTAAAAAGTCAAATATTTTGTGAATGCACTGCTATCATCCTCTTTTACAACTTCACCAAATCTTTCCCAAGCGTTACTTTTCTGTCCCTCCCTTCTCTTCATTTTCATCTCTCCATTTCACAGCTTTTGTCTTATTGAATTAAACTCTGGCATTGTCCCTTTTGCCTCTGTGGATTGAGGTTAACTTTTTCTGCCCGTTCTCAAAAGCATTTGTCGATTGACGTGTAGGCTATATGGCACGTGTACAGTTAGGCCCTCGAATGTAGGCTTATGCACTATTCCTAGATAGCCTAAAATAATTAAAGAAAAACTTCAATGTACCCTACAGATATAAATTGCACAAGAATTATACATGTATGGATTTTTTAAAGGTAGGCTATTAGTTACTCTTTATTCAACCCGCCCGCCACACACCCGCCCTTCATCCACACAATATTTAATGGCCCTAAACCTGTGCACCCCTATTTCCACATGGATGGGGGTTATGAGGTGGCCCATGCATCACTAGTAGATGTAACATAGTAAATGTAAATCTGTTCCCCTCCATTTAGTAGGATATGTTATGTTTCGTATGGGATGTATTCAATTGTGGATGTCCATCATCTATTTTGTATGATATGTTCGAATTCCAATTTGTTGTGGCCAACGTTAGCTAGGGTGCTAGATGGCTAACGTTAACATTAGCTAGGTGGCTAACATTAGCTAGGCTAGGTGTTAAGGTTAGGTTAAAGGGTTGAGGTTAGGGGAAGGGGAAGGATTAGCTAACATGCTAAGAAGTTGCAATAGAAGTTGCAAAGTTGCTAATAAGCTAAAATGCTAAAGTTACCTGTGATGAGAGTCAAACACACAATCTTTGGGTTGCTAGACATTTGTGTTAGTAACAAAGTAGCTAAAAAGTAGTAAGTTGTTGTAAAGTTGCTAATCAGATAAAATGCTAAAGTTGTCTGATGAGATTCGAACATGCAAACTTTGGATTATTAGACGTTTGCATTATATGCCGACCCAACCACCCTGACCAACCACCCTCCTTTCATTTTTGCCTTAAGTAACCTTCTGTCTTACGTAACCATACCAAACGTTACATATCATACTCATTTCAGTCTGCCGGATTTACGTTTACCATGTCTGTAAGACCAGGCTGGTCTATTGTTAGGCTTATCAAATCCACTGTATTGTAGGAAAATCCACTATTTCATGCCGTGCATGATGTTCTCATGTGGCGAAGCAGTAAAGACAAAAAAAGAGCAGACACTTACAGTAGACCTGTCGTAGCCTACTCACTGGTTTAGATCATTTCCTACTTTCCCCTCTTTCTCTGGGCTGTAGATAATGTAAATAATGATGTACTGCCTTCTTAGAAGCGCTGATCTATGCTTAGAACTCCATTTGCCCCACAAACATTAATAAGCATGCGTCACTGAGTGTGTTTACCTTCAAACAGACCAGTACCACTGTGGAAAAGTACAGCGTCTCTCCACTCAGTGTAGCTGCGAGGGAGTACAGACACACTTGCCAGCCAGCAAGATGATGAAATCACTAGCTGTATACCACTGCACATCAATATGTATCAATATGTTAGGCATGTAGTCAGTGAGAGTCCTGTCACTCTCAACCTGTGATTTGGACCATCCATGTTTCAGATTAGCACTGTTTCTGTTGAACTATACAAGAGTATAAAGTCAGCACACAACTCCCATCCCCACTGCCTACACTTACGAAAACAGATTGCAGTCAGAGTGCAGTATAACTGCAGTACACTCAACACTGGGGCCCCACAAGGGTGCGTGCTCAGCCACCTCCTGTACTCCCTGTTCACCCACGACTGCGTGTCCACGCACGCCTCCAACTCAATCCTCAAGTTTGCAGACGACACAACAGTAGTGGGCTTGATTAACAACACCGATGAGACAGCCTAGGAGGTGAGAGCACTCAGAGTGTGGTGTCAGGAAAACAACCTCTCACTCAATGTCAACAAAACAAAGGAGATGATCGTGGACTTCAGGAAACAGCAGAGGCAGCACCCCCCATCCACATCGAAGGAACAGCAGTGGAGAAGGTGGAAAGTTTTAAGTTCCTTGGCGTACACGTCACAGACAAACTGAAATGGTCCACCCACACAGACAGTGTGGTGAAGAAGGTACAACAGCGCATCGGCAACTGCACCGCCCTCCACCACAAGGCTCTCCAGAGGGTGGTGCAGTCTGCACAATGCATCACCGGGGGCAAACTACCTGCCCTCCATGACACCTACAGCACCCGATGTCATAGGAAGGCCAAAAAGATCATCAAGGACAACAACCACCTGAGCCACTGCCTGTTCACACCGCTACCATCCAGAAGGCGATGTCAGTACAGGTGCATCAAAGCTGGGACCGAGAGACTGAAAAACAGCTTCTATCTCAAGGCCATCAGACTGCTAAACCGCAATCTCCAACTCAGAGATGCTGCCTACATTGAGACCCAATCACTGTCCACTTTAATAAATGGAACACTAGTCACTTTAAACAATGCCACTTTAATAATGTTTACATATTATACATTCCTCATATCACATGTATATACTGTATTTTATACCATCTGTTGCACCTTGCCTATGCTGCTCGGCCATCACTCATCCACTTATATGTACATATTCTCATTCACCCCTTTAGATTTGTGTGTATTAGGTAGTTGTTGGGGAATTGTTAGATTACTTGTTAGGTATTATTACTGCACTGTCGGAACTAGAAGCACAAGCAATTCGCTACACTCGTATTAACATCTGCTAATCATGTGTATGTAAACAACACAATTTGATTTCAACTACAGTTAGAGCGCAGTATAACTGCAGTATGACACAAATACTGTCTCCAAAATAACACTGTTTGTTTTACTGGAGTAATTTTTCAGTGTAATTGTAGTTAGAGTGCAGTATAACTGCAGTACACTGCAATTACTGTGTCCAAAATACCAGTCAACTGCAGTTACTGCACTTTCAGAACGGCAATCTTCTTTGTAAGGGTAACATCTATAATGTGACCCTGCCTCCAGTGAAGGCGCTTGTGATTGAGTGGTGGCTGGCTACCACATAAATCACCAGGTTCTAAAATGCCAAAACAAAGACACGTTCAAGGAGACAACAGACCTCCCACCGTTGAAGGAATTTGGTTTTGCCAGAGATTTACGTTATTGTCATTTTTCATCATGGCAAATCCCAATCAGCCTGCTATGAAGCACGACAGCAGGGTTAGGTTAAGGCTATGGTTTGGTACTCTGTACCAGAATTGTTTGGACAAATGATGTAATAACAGAAATGGAGACGCAGCCACTCTGCTGCTGCTAGCCTTAGTGGAGTGTTTTTAGAGTGCTCTTCAAAACCTTTGAAATCTTCTCATCCAGAGCTGCCACGCATTGTCTGTGAGACACACGCATTTGACCCTCTTCTCAAGCTTTCACGACACACCTCTTTATATATGACGCATTGAAAAGTACAGCGCGTTAACTTTTCAACTGTGCTCCAAATCATTCTGAAATAGTAGCATATGCGCCTGCAATTTAACATCACGAGCATAACCTCTATCATTGTCCTGTCTTGCCACTGCACTGTGAACGGTGACACATCAAAGTATATGATTGGTCTAGTTGTGTAAGGGATCTAGGGAATTGGATGCAGGTTTTAAAGAAACGCCCCTCGCGATTAAAGTGGAGTTGAATGGAGAGGGGGGAACATTCTCTGCTGAGTTTATACAACTGTAAAGAGTAGCACGGTAGCGATGTTTTATGTACAGTGGTGTCAAAATAATTAGGTTGCTGATACTCCCGTCCATAAATATATTGCAGAATGCAGCCTTTTGACAGCCTGTACTAAAGTCGATTTAATCCACAAAGGATCAAGGGGATTGGATGCATGTTTTAAAGAAACGCCCCTTAAAACACTTGCATTTGTCCCCTTGTTTGGTGATTGGCGTTTAGGCTGTGACTACGCAGCAGACAGACCTACCGTATGTTTTAACAGGGTTTGGTAGGGTGACCTGATTTGTAACTATAGATCATTTTGTCAAACAGATTGTGAACCCAAAAGTGTAAGTTTGATTCTAGAAAGGGGGACACCCTACTTTGGTTAGGGTGTTGGGTTGGATTTATGTCATCTTGTCTTCAGGGGATGTAGTTGTCTGTTTACTTTATTCTGTCTGATCAGTGGATAATTCTCATACTTAACAATGGGCTCAAATATGGGGTGATTACTGTGCTTGTCAGCAAGAACACTGCTGTTATTCTCCAAACGTGTTTCATTATTCCACTTCTTCCCAACTGTAATCACGTATTTGAAAAATGATATGACAACTTGTGTCTTTGAAAATGAATAACATGAGGTTATGTATTTTTGCAGCCATCCTGGACAGTTTTGAATAAGTCATTCAAACAAGCATTAGATATAAAATGCTCCAGGAGTCAAATATAATTTAACATTTTTGTATTGTGCACATGCTAGGCAACTCATAAACACATATTTTGTCTATGAAGGGTAAGATGATGGCAAGGATCTTCGACTAGTAGGCATAAACCACCTGAATATTGATATTCATTCGATTTTTCTTGAAGGTTACCTACTGTATTTATTTATTTTGCTCCTTTTGCACCACAGTATCTCTACTTGCACATCCATCCTTTGCACATCTACCATTACAGTGTTTAATTGCCATATTGTAATTACTTCGCCACCATGGCCTATTTATTGCCATAACTTGTGGAAATACTTGTTTGAACATAACCAGATTCAACAACTGAGACAAAAACTGAACAAGTTCCACAGACATATGACTAACAGAAATTGAATAATGTGTCCCTGAACAAAGGGCAGGCCAAAATCAAAAGTAACAGTCAGTATCTGTTGTGGCCACCAGCTGCATTAAGTACTTCAGTGCATCTCCTCCTCATGGACTGCACCAGATTTGCCAGTTATTGCTGTGAGATGTTACCCCACTCTTCCACCAAGGCACCTGCAAGTTCCCAGACATTTCTAGGGGGGAATGGCCCTAGCCCTCACCCTCCTATCCAACAGGTCCCAGACGTGCTCAATGGGATTGAGATCCGGGCTCTTCGCTGGACATGGCAGAACACTGACATTCCTGTCTTGCAGGAAATCACTCACAGAACGAGAAGTATGACTGGTGGCATTGTCATGCTGGAGGGTCATGTCAGGATGAGCCTGCAGGAAGGGTACCACATGAAGGAGGAGGATGTCTTCCCTGTAACGCACAAAGTTGAGATTGCCAGCAATGACAACAAGCTCAGTCCGATGATGCTGTGACACACCGCCCCAGACCATGACGGACCCTCCAAATCCAAATCGATCCCGCTCCAGAGTACAGGCCTCGGTGTAACACTCATTATTTTGACAATAAAAACGAATCCGACCATCTTCCCTGGTGAGACAAAACCGCGACTCATCAGTGAAGAGCACTTTTTGACAGTCCTGTTTGGTTCAGCGATGATGGGTTTGTGCCCATAGGCAACGTTGTTGCCAGTGATTTCTGGTGAGGACTTGCCTTACAACAAGCCTACAAGCCCTCAGTCTAGCCTCTCTCAGCCTATCGCGGACAGTCTGAGCACTGATGGAGAGATTGTGAGTTCCTGGTGTAACTCGGGCAATTGATGTTTCCATCCTGTACCTGTCCTGCAGGTGTGATGTTCGGATGTACCGATCCTGTGCAGGTGTTGTTACACGTGGTCTTCCACTGTGAGGATGATCAGCTGTCCGTCCTGTCTCCCTGTAACACTGTCTTAGGCATCTCACAGTACGGACATTGCAATTTATTGCCCTGGCCACATCTGCAGTTCTCATGCCTCCATGCAGCATGCCTAAGGCACATTCACGCAGATGAGCAGGGACCCTGGGCATCTTTATATTGGTGTTTTTTAGAGTCAGTAGAAAGGCCTCTTCAGTGTCCTAAGTTTTCATAACTGTGACCTTAATTCCCTACTGTCTGTAAGCTGTTAGTGTCTTAACGACCGTTCCACAGGTGCATGTTCATTAATTGTTTATGGTTCATTGAACAAGCATGGGAAACAGTGTTCAAACCCTTTACAATGAAGATCTGTGAAGTTATTTGGATTTTTGCGAATTATCTTTGAAAGACGGTCCTGAAAAAGGGACGTTTATTTTTTTGCTGAGTTTATATAGGGCAGCAGCCTCTAAGGTGCAAGGTTGCATAAAAGGGTGGGAGCCGGCTCGTGATGGCTATTTTACAGTCTGATGGCCTTAAGATAGAAGCCATTTTTCAGTCTCTCAGTCCCAGCTTTGATGCACCTGTACTAATCATGCCTTTTCGATGATAGCGGGGTGAACAGGCCGTGGCGTCGGTGGTTGAGGTCAGGTAGTTTGCCCCCGGTGATGCGTTGTGTAGACCGCACCACCCTCTGGAGAGCCCTGCAGTTGAGGGCGGTGCAGTTGCCATACCAGGAGGTGATACACCTCCTCACAGTAGGCTGTCTCGTCATTGTTGGTAATCAGGCCTATTACTGTTGTGTCGTCTGCAAACTTGATGATTTAGTTGGAGGCACGTGTGGCCACGCAGTTATGCATGAACAGGGAGTACAGGAGGGGGCTGAGCACACCCCCTTTTGGGCCACTTTTTTGAGGATCTGTGAAGTGGAGGTGTTGTTACCTACCTTCACCACTTGGGGGGCAGCCCGTCAGGGAGTCCAGGACCCAGTTGCACAGGGTGGGGCTCAGACCCAGGGCCCTGAGCTTAATGATGAGCTTGGAGGGTACTATGATGTTGAATGCTGAGCTATAGTCAATGAACATCATTCTTACATAGGTATTTCTCTTGTCCAGATGGAATAGGGCAGATTGCATCGTCTGGATCTTTTGGGGTGGGAAGCAAATTAAAGTGGGTCTATGGTGTCGGGTAAAGTGGAAGTGATATGATCTTTAACTTAGCTTCTCAAAGCACTTCATGATGACAGAAGTGAGTGCTACGGGGCAATAGTCACTTAGTTCAGTTACCTTTACTTTCTTGGGTACATGAACAATGGTGGACATCTTAAAACAAGTGGGGACAGCAGACTGGGATAGGGAGAGATTGAATATGTCAGTAAACACTCCAGCCACCTGTTCTGCGCAACCTCTGAGGACGTCTGGGCCGGCAGCCTTGCGAGGGTTAACACGCTTAAATGTCTTACTCACGTCAACCACAGAGAAGGAGAGCCCACAATCCTTGGTAGCAGGTCG
The DNA here is from genome assembly GCF_002021735.2 of Oncorhynchus kisutch. Lineage (NCBI taxonomy): Eukaryota > Metazoa > Chordata > Actinopteri > Salmoniformes > Salmonidae > Oncorhynchus > Oncorhynchus kisutch. The sequence goes on along the minus strand of NC_034178.2, from coordinate 31,904,503 downwards.
TGTCGGTGGCACCGTGTTATCCTCAAAGCGGGCAAAGAAGATCTTTAGCTTGTCCGGAAGCAAGACGTTGTTGTCCGTGGCGTGGCTGGTTTTCCCTTTGTAGTCCGTGATTGTCTGTAGACCCTGCCACATACGTCTCGTGTCTGAGCCGTTGAATTGTGACTCCACTTTGTCCCTGTATTGACACTTTGCCTGTTTGATTGCCTTATGGAGGGAATACCTACATTGTTTGTATTTGGCCATATTTCCAGTCACCTTACCATGGTTAAATGCGTTGGTTCGTGTTTTCAGTTTTTGGAGAAACCCAAACCACTGGTTAGGTTTTAATAGTCACAGTGGTTACAACATCTCCTATACACTTCCTGATGAACTCAGTCACCGTATCCGTGTATTAGTTGATGCTATTCTCAGAGGCTACCTGGAACATATCCCAGTCCGTGTGATCAAAACAATCTTGAAGCATGGATTTCCAATTAGTCAGACCAGTGTTGAATAGACCTTAGCACGGGTACTTCCTGTTTGAGTTTCTGCCTATAGGAAGGGAGGAGCAAAATTAAGTCGTAATCAGATTTGCCGAAGGGAGGGCTGGGGAGGGCCTTGTAGGCATTTCGAAAAGTTGAGAAGCAGTAGTCCAATGTTTTACCAGCGCGAGTACTACAGTCAATTTGTTGGTAAAACTTTGGTAGCATTTTCTTTTTTTGCTTTGTTAAAATCCCTAGCTACAATAAATGTTGCCTCAGGATATGTGGTTTCCAGTTTGCATAAAGTCCAGCTTGAGGGGAAATATACACGGCTGTGACTATAACTGAAGAGAATTCTCTTGGGAGGTAATACGGTCTGCATTTAATTGTGCAGTATTCTAATTTCTCAAAAATCACCAAACTTTTTTATTTCAATTTTTTTTATTTAACCTTTATTTAACCAGGTAAGCTAGTTGAGAACAAGTTCTCATTTGCAACTGCGACCTGGCCAAGATAAAGCATAGTAGTTCGACACATACAACAACACAGAGTTACACATGGAATGTACAAAACATACAGTCAATAATACAGTAGAAAAAAAATCAAAGTCTATATACATTGAGTGCAAATAAGGTCAAAGAAGGGAGTTAAATTTAGCTGAAAATAAACACAGCTGACAGTGAGAGGACGTTTATTTTTTTGCTGAGTTTACATAGACATGGAATTGCTGGCCACTTTAATAATGAAACACTAGTCACTTTAATCATGTTTAAATTATGTTTACATAATGCTTGACTCATCTCATATGTATATAGTGTATTCTATTCTACTGTATATTAGTCTATGCCACTCCGACATTGCTCAATCTAATATTTAGATATTTCTTAATTGCATTCTTTTACTTTTAGATGTGTGTGTATTGTTGTGAATAAGTGTTTTATACTACTGCACTGTTAGATAATACTACAATGTTGGAGATAGGAACACAAGGATTTCGCTACACCCTCAATAACAACTGCTAAATATGTGTATGTAACCAATCAAATTTTATTTACAACCAGCAATTGGGAAAAATAGTGATTTTAATGCAGGTCAACTGAAATTTGTTTGACCTATTTTCTACCAGCATGCAGTGATGTAAAGTCCTTTATTAAAGTACTACTTAAGTAGTTTTTTGGTGTATCTGTACTTTACTATTTATATTTTTCAAGCACTGTGATGCAGTGCCTTAGACCGCTGCACCACTCGGGAGGCCACTTCACCACGTTCCTAAAGAAAATAATGTACTTTTTACTCAACACATTTTCCCAAAAGTACCCAAAAGTACTTGTTACATTTTGAATGCTTAGCGGGACAGGAAAATGGTTCAATTCAAGCACTTGTCAAGTGGTCATCCCTACTGCCTTTGATCTGGCGGACTCACTAAACACAAATGCTTTGTTTGTAAATAATGTCTAAGTGTTGGAGCATCCCTGGCTATCCAGAAATAAACATTTTAAAAATAAAATTGTTCCATCTGGTTTGCTTAATATAAGCAATTTGAATTGATTTATACTTTTACTTTGACTTTTGATACTTAACTATACACACAGAGACGCATACAAAGCTCTCCCTCACCCTCTATTTGTCAAACCTGACCATAACTAAATCCTCCTGATTCCCGCTTCAAGCAAAAACTAAAGCAGGAAGTACCATGGACGCGCTCAATACGGAAATGGTCCGATGAATCAGATGCTACGCTACAGGACTGTTTCACTAGCACAAACTGGAATATGTTCCAGGATACATCCGATGGCATTGAGGAGTTTTCCACATCAGTCACCAGCTTCATTAATAAGTGCATCGACGACATCATCCACAAAGTGACAGTACGTACATATCCCAACCAGAAGCCATGGATTACAGTCAACATCCGCACTGAGCTAAAGGCTAGAGCTGCCACTTTTAAAGAGCATGAAACTAATCCGGGCGCTGATAAGAAATCCTGCTATGCCCTCAGACAAACCATCAAAAAGGCAAAGTGTCAATACAGGACTAAGATCGAATCCTACTACACCGGCTCTGACGCTCATCGGATGTGGCAGAGCTTGCAAACTATCAGAGATTACAAAGGGAAACCCAGCTGATAGCTGCCCAGTGATGCAAGCCTACCAAATGAGCTAAATGCCTCGGATGCTCACTTCGAGGCAAGCAACACTGAACCATACATGTACATGAGAAGAAAAAAAACGTCAAAATGGTTCCAATGGTTTTTCCGCCATTTTTCACTTTTTTTATGAATTGTGCAGTTGGTGGGTGTAGGCTTACCTTTGGGTGACATTTTGATAGCCATGTAATTCTCTCTCGGACAAGGTCAGTTTTATCATTATATTCGCCTCAATTTACTTTCTAAAGTCCCAGATGGAAAACTGAATGATGAAAAAACAATTGGAACCATTTCTGGGTTTTATGACTCATACTGTGGTACTTAATATAGTCCGAAAGGATTTGAGAAAAATGATTGGTTGGCGATAGGTCTATGACATTGGCCTAAGCCTAGTCTTGCGCTGCTCATAATATCAGATCTCAACAATGATTGGAGAAGTGTTTATCATCACCAGTTGGCTTAGGCTACCACATCCTTATCATATACTGTATATTTTATTGACTTGTTAATTGTTTACTCCATGTGTAACTCTTTGTTGTCTGCTCACACTGCTATGCTTTATCTTGGCCAGGTCGCAGTTGTTAATGAGAACTTGTTCTCAACTAGCCTACCTGGTTAAATAAAGGTGAAATAAAAATAAATAAAAAAATTCCATCTTTTCCAGGGGCGACCCATCATTATAGGCAGGTGGGGCGGAGCCCCACATTTTTAGCATGTTAGCATGTTATTTTGACATTAATACGTGACATTAATACGTGTATCAGCCCCACATTTTTAGCATGTTATTTTTGCATTAATTTGTGTCACATATCAGTTTGCAAACAATGTCAAAAAATAAATATATCATTGAGTTAATAAAGCCGCATACAAACATGGTCTCTTTTTTGTTTTCTTGAGTAAGGCAGCTCCAAAATGCAGGTGTTTCAGCCTAGCTCAGTGCTTTCTGTGGTGGTGGGGTAAGCCAGCAGAAAATACGGAGCGATGCCTCGTGATTGGCTCAGTGTCACTCATGGGGACACTACGTCACCGCCAAGTCTTTGGGTGGACCTGGAAAATTCGAGCCCCTTGCTTTCAAAATCTTAGCTAGCAGTCATCATCATGGTGAATCAAGTCGACAATCTACTGGCAAATCCTTCTTAAGCAAGTCAGCCATATCAGCTATGTTTTTAAAAGGCAGTAAATGAGGCTGAATTGAACTGTTTCGCTGCAAGACAAACTTCCGCTGTTTGCTAGGTGTAGCAGTGGTAAGATGTTGGGACTGCTGTTGGGACAGCTTTATGTAGGCCCCCGTCAGTTTGTGGGCAACGTTTGTCACCGTTATAGTGCAATTAATGTTTGGTTTAGTGTTCTGCTGTATTGTGGCTTTGCTGGCGTGCATCCCACTTTTCTTATCTTTTTTTTTTGCCCCACCAAGATTTACATGCTAAAATCGCAACTGATCCTTTCATAAACTCAACGTGGCTGCAAGCGACAGGCTGAAATAAATTACAAATCTACCTTTTTTTAAATGAAGGGTGGTGTTTGAATTTGTTGCTAAAAATGCAGAACATGATTGTTTGGTTTGCGGGACAAAGCTTCCCAAAAAATGCGTGACTGCCCTGTACAATCTGAATAGGACGTAAATAAAGGATACATCTTTCTCAAGATTTAGTAATCCTATCTCTGCAAAGACATAGACCGCAACCTGTAAGTCAGACTAAACATATGAACAGCGTTGTATTCATCTGAGTCACATCCCTGTGGTGCAGTGGAATAAATCCAGGGGATAAACTCCTTAGGTACCAGGGATGATCCCTGCTTGCATCGACATGAACTGTCTTACAACAACATTCCTCAACAGTTAAAACAGCACTAACAGATGATAAAAAACCTCCATGGACTGTTCAAATTATCTTATTCTATAAACATAGGGACTAACATTCAAAGAACATTTGAGGGAATGCTGGGTAAAACCTAAATATAGTATTTTGAGAACCTATTTTGAGAATCAAGATTACATGAACATGTGTGTGTTCATTCTTGCAACTTAATTAAGGGAAACGTTTTATACACCCTGACCCTGATAGAAACATTGCATGAATTCAGCACCACAGGGGGTTGGTTGGCAACTTAATTGGGGAGGACAGGCTCGTGGTCATAGCTGGAGCGGAATTAGTGGAATGGTATCAAATACATCAAACACATCAAACACATTACATCAAACACACATCCATGTGTTTGATGCCATTCCGTTAGCTCCGTTCCAGACATTATTATGAGCCGTCCTCCCCTCAGCAGCCTCCACTGTAATCAGCACAACTGGACAGATTTTGTGTTTTGGGAACCTATCTCTTGTAATGTCCCCACACAGCATTTGATTTGATTTTAGCTGCTGGTGATGGGCAGGACTCACAGGAGATATGTTTGTAAATTAATTTGAAGTTATGGAGCCGATTGATTCCTTCTTTATGAAAAAATTAAACACATTTTTTTGTTGTTGTTTCTCTGTAATACTAGCCACCTAGCAATTGTATGAAGTTGGCTTTAGCTAGCCAGCTAGAGAGTTTCCCAATTTAATTGCTTTAATTCGTAGGTGATGATACTATATACCAGTGCTGCAGTTGTACTTAACTCCTAATGCATAACACTTCTTAAATAATCAATGTGCATCATTAATCAAAATGATAATTGAACAGGTGAAGAGGTATGCTTAGATAACCTAGACATATTTGACACATTTTACATAGAATTAGACATAATGATTATGCCTCTAGATTGCAAGAAAAATCTGTTTCAGGTGTTTGAAAAATGAGAAATTCTCAGAATTCCAGAGGGGGCCCCTCTGGACCACCCCCTCCATCATCAAATACTTTGTGCCCCCTCTAAAATAATGGGTGCATGGCACCCCTGACCAATGCCACTCAGTCATTGGCTACATATCAATACAAGGCTTTGCAAGAACAGTAAACCACTGGCAATCACCCGTCTTAATGGAGCAGGCATCTCCTGTAACACTAATAATCCTAACCTCACCTGTGAACACCATTACACCAATCCTCTGAGCAGCACTATAAGTCAAGAATCACAACTCTCCCTCTTCCTGGTGCTGCAAGGTCTCAGCAGGACCAAAGCACAGCCCCTGCCTCAGCCTCCAGCACCCAGCCCTCCATCCCCTAGACCCCAGGATGGAGCAGAGAGGATGGAGCTACAGTCAAAGCCACAGTGAGATATGACACCCTGAAGGCTGCCTGCATGTTGCTCTGAGCAAAGAAAGCAGGTAGGTGGGTGCACTGCAGGCCACGGAGCTGCTGAAACCAAATTGTGGTTAGGACATTTCATCTGCTGATGTAAGGCCAATCATACCCAGAACCATATTCCTTCCACTGTGTCAAAGCCTTGGTGTTAAACGATAAGGGAAGTTTTGCCAAATGATTTATAGTGTTTTGAAGATACTTAAAGGAGACCTCCAGTATCCTGTCTCTTTACTGTCTGATCCCTGTGCTCTCCTCTCCCACTCATATATGTAGGCCTGGGCAGGAGTATTTCCATTTCTTAATTTGTTCCATGGTATCTTGATATCCTCAATGAATACAGCCGGGAGTGTTTCCTGTACATGTGACCTAGGAAGGAAACACTGTCGTGTCTTTACTATCATTAAATTGAAGACTTGGTTTTTAATGAAAGATTCCTGTAATTAGTATCATGCGATTAAACTGAATAATCATGTAACTGTAATTAACTAGGAAGTCGGGGCACCAAGGAAAGTATTCAGATTACAAAGTTATAATTTCCCAATATAACCTTTCAGATATTTTCATATCTGATCAATAGTCTTCTGATTAATGATTTATTTTACCTCACGTTAGTCTCATTCCAAACGTCGTAAATTGTTGGTTATCTGCACGAACCGAGTCTATGAGTCGTCCATACATCAATTGTCTTAAATCATTTATTTATTACAAACTAAGTAATTCACAGAAATGCATAAACAAACAACAAACATGGTAAATGTGGTTACATGAAAGGATAGGAAAATGTGCCCTAGTTGGCTGAACCGGCATGGAGGCTTGTTAGACAAAGGGGAAATGGGGGGTCGACCAAGAAGTCACTACAGAGTGATAATTATAACAATTAAAATGCTAATCCTTTACACATGAACGGTCACTCATTCGGGGAACAATTGCAATCCATATATATATTTACACTCAGTGTGTCATCGTGATCGCTGGTGAAAAGTTTGTGTCTTTCGTAGAATTGTCCATCTTTCTCCCTCTCTCTCTCTGTCTTGGTTAGAGGGGATAGTTCAAAGTGACATTCGTTATAGAATGGATGTTTCGGCGGTTGTCGTTCTTCACGTTCAATGATACCGAGTTCCTACCTGCAGACTAGTAATTAATATCAAAGACTTGTTCTCATTCTGTCATCGATAGTCTAAGAGTTTAACCACATGGTATGGTTAAAAGATTCAGCAATGGTCTGCAACCTTTGCCCCCCTCCTAATGGAGAAAAACATGGTCTAGTGATCATTTCTCAAAGTTGGGTTTTATTCGGAATGGCGGAAAAGGGCGGTCCCAGGATGTCTGACCCTAACTGGGCCCAGGGGCGGTCCTCTGATTTAGTTCAAATCCATTTCCCTTTTTGAGTTTTCCTTCATTAAACAGTCCAAAATCACATTGTAAAATTGAGTAAACAGTATCATACTCACTCATTCATCTTATACAACAATTAGATGTAAACCTTATATCTGGGGCTATTATACTGTATAAACAGCATTATGGTAATGTGGCCACACCGTCTCACATGAGCTTCCCAAGATGTGACAAATGGATTCTTCACCGATCTTTTACACTTTCTCCGGAACATGAAATTTGTTCGTACCTCAAGTTCTGTGAGGTGGAAGGATTTCCTTTGCCTCCATGAAAAAACGACTCTCTATAACTGTGTGTCCATGAGGTCTTCTCAGGAATTTACGACCTCTGACCACAGCAGCCTAGTTGAAGGAGGAAAGGGTTGAGGCAGAGAGAGGGGGATGGGGTTGCTATACTCAAAGAGGCCAACGTCATGACAACACTAAGGCCCCACCCATGACAACTAGCAAAGAGGAAAGGGAAATGTACAGTAGTTACAATTACAACATTACAACATTACAATTCCATGATCCACCCCTAGGCGTATGACTAAGCCAACAGAACAGACAGCTCTCCATCAGTCAGAGCATGTCAGCCCCAAGGTTCCCAGCAGTGGAGTAGTAACCTTGTACCCAGGCTAATTGCTACCCGTTCAACAGAGAGAGAGAGAGAGACGAATGGAGGAAGAGACTAGGGGAGCAGCATCAGAGGGGACACGCCCTGTCAAGCTTCACCAGGCATGTGTGTCCGTCTGGATGCTGTTCTGTTGTCACGTGGCAGAACCAGTGGTGGCCTCACGGCCTCCTCACAGCTGCACAGGAAGTGAGCCCCAGCAGGAGGGAGACAGTGACTCACATCTGACCCACAACAACAACAACAACAACGCCTAGACTGCTTGGGTTCTTAATATGCCCTCTTTCTCCTCCTTCGCCTCCTAAGTCTGCTGTCACATGTGGTCTGTAAATGGAATACCTACTGCAGCGTTGTTGGTGTTCGTTCTTAGAATCTAAAAGAATATCAAAAGGATTTGGTCATAGCGATTTGATTAGAATCCTTGTAGGCGACCACCATCGTATCTCACTTTTGTTAACGTTCAATAAACCTGCATTGTATAGTGTAAGGGTGAGCTATGTTTGAAGTTATTTGTACTAGCGAGTTATACCTTCCTTGCAGAGGTACATGTGGCAGATACCTTAGTTATAACCAATTACAAATAGTGCAGGGGAACACCCTCTCACTCTATCATGCACCTTGTTTACACATAAGTCTTGTATGGTTTACCTCTTTATTCAGGTAATAAGACACCATTTTCATAACAACCTTTTTCCACTGTGTGGGAAGGGTCCCCTCTTCATTGTGAAACCTAGTGAGAACTACTTAATGGATGCCATTCCCAGAAGAAGACAATGATATTCCTACAATCAATCAATCAAATCAAATCAAATATATTTTTATAGCCCTTCGTACATCAGCTGATATCTCAAAGTGCTATACAGAAACCCAGCCTAAAACCCCAAACAGCAAGCAATGCAGGTGTAGAAGCATTTATTCATAAAGCCCTTTTTATATCAGCAGTTATCACAAAGTGCTTAAACAATCAACCGAACCCAAAACGCCAGAGAGCAAGCAATGCAGATGTAGAAGCACAGTGGCTTGGAAAAACTCCCTAGAAAGGCTGGAACCTAGGAAGGAACCTGGAGGTTCCAGGCTCAGAGGGGTGGCCAGTCCTCTTCTGTCTGTGCTGGATGGAGATTATAAGAGTACGTGGTCATTAAGAACAGGGGAGGGAGGGAGGGACAGCAGGTTCGGGACAATGTCTCAAATAGCCCCTAATAGCTGTGCTATTGAACATAAACTCATGACATTAAGGGCATTGGGGCTACAGAACTCACAGTCCCCTTTTATTGAAACAGAATTTAAAGAGCTTTGATGTTTTCAGATACAGAGATAAGGAAAAATATATATATATATATATGGATTAACATTTTTTTAAATATCCAAAACACTGAGGCCTATGCATTCCTCTCCAGCCATGGAGGATCAATAATTTGCACTACTCACTGCAGTAATTGGGAACGATATCAGTTTAACCATGAACTATTACTGACGATTTGTAGAATCCCATCATTTTAATCATAGCAGCTATTTTCTGAACGGTATCCACAAGGGTGGAGATGATGCTTGGGATAGGTGGCTTCTTTTCCACACTGGTATCAAAGGGGTGGTCTGCCAGGGGTGGGCGAGAGTTCTACAGATTCCAGCATATCGTGTACATTCATATGTGTTGTTCCCTGAGAACCTGTCTCAGACATCCAACATTGCTTCATAGGAATGTGTGCAATTAAGTCACTGGCTTTGTTTCAGGACTATGTGACAGTTGCACTTCATGCACTCACCACAGTGGTCCAACTGATGATGCCCCTCCTCCCAGATAGTCCAGAGAGGGAGAACTACAGACCAGCTCCTCCTCTTCAACTCCACACCCTGGGGCCTCGATATCCTGGGAGACCGGGGGATTATTTATTGACTTCGTGACCAGGGCAGGAAGAACCAGTGACGGCAGTTCTTCCTAGTCAAGTCGCACAGTCAGTAAACCTCTTGGGCCTGTTCATATCTGCATGTGCAGGGAAACAGAATGTCTGAGTGAGTGTCACCCTTGACTGTAGTGGATGGGGGGGGGGGGGGAATTACACAATGTCCCTATTTCTCCAATGTGTCTTTGAAACCACCGTTTTACCCCCAGACACTTGGCAACTCCATTCAGGAAGTTCCCTGTGGACCCAGTGGAGTTTGGATGGAGCACTAGTTTAGGCCTACTCTTTCCATCAGTGGACTATGTCTCCAGCAGTGAGGCTGTAATGACACTGGTGGGATGGTGGGTATTGTGTGAACTGGGAGCAAACATAGTGGCACATTGTGACAGAGTCTAAGAGTGAGAGTGAGCGGGGAGCCTCTTCTAGCTCTCTCAGTCACTCTGGGGCTCTGGTCAGTAATCACTATCAGCCCAGTTCTTTCTGCTTGATATTCACTGCACTCCTCCTGTCCTGTCGCTGATGCACTGCCCAGTGCCCAGTTTGCACTCTGAGAGAGATGAGGGAACGTCTATGTGAGGACGTAGCCTGGTTGTGCCAGATCGGTTTGTGATCTGGCACGGCCAGTCTGACCACGGGTATTTGAGGCCATCTGCACCATTACAGGACTGCCAAACCATTTGAATGCATCCTGTTTCCTATGAGAGCAGTGCCCTTGGTTTCCCCTGGCTCAATTTGCATTTATTACAATTTACTTAAATATAAATCTGTCATTGTGAGACACTGCAATGAAAGATTTTTGGGGGATGCTGGCCTTCCTCGGCAGAGTTGCAAAGAAAAAGCCATATCTCAGACTGGCCAATAAAAATAAAAGGTTAAGATGGGTAAAAAAACACAGACACTGGACAGAGGAACTCTGCCTAGAAGGCCAGCATCCCGGAGTCGCCTCTTCACTGTTGACCTTGAGACTGGTGTTTTGCGGGTACTATTTAATGAATCTGCCAGTTGAGGACTTGCGAGGCATCTGTTTCTCAAACTAGACACTCTAATGTACTTGTCCTCTTGCTCAGTTGTGCACCGGGGCCTCCCACTCCTCTTTCTATTCTGGTTAAAGCCAGTTTGCACTGTTCTGTGAAGGGAGTAGTACACAGCGTTGTAACTTGGATTAGCTAACACAACATGCCATTGGAACAGAGGAGTAATCGTTGCTGATAATGGGCCTCTGTATGCCAATGTAGATATTCCATAAACAATCAGCTGTTTCCAGCTACAATAGTCATTTACAACATGAACAACGTCTACACTGTATTTCTGATCCATTTGATGTTATTTTAATGGACAAAAAATGTGCTTTTCTGTCAAAAACAAGGACATTTCTAAGTGACCCCAAACTTTTGAACGGTAGTGTATATAATTATGCCCTCCCCACTTCTAAAACCAAAGTTGCACCCCTGACAGAAATATTATTACCATTGTCACCAAGACCATCAGCCCTTAAATGTGCTGATGTACCTGGTGGACACATTAGTGAGGTAGCAAGAGAGTCAATATCAATATTTACAAATACTGTATTCTATTATCTATTAGACTAAAGCAATCGTGTGTGATTAAGAGCACCTACACTTAATGGTTTAATTGTTTTACAAATTGTTCTCCGGACACTAGAGATGGACTTGATTTGGAGGTTGGCTCAGAAATTACGGACAGATGTTGTAAGACTGCAGTCTACTGGTGATTTTTAGCATTGCAATTAAAAAATGATAATTAGACATTTCATAACCTTTAATCGATGGCAAGAAATATTTCCTTCCTGGAAATATCCACAATCCACAAGCCAGTTTTGGTTGCTTTGATGATTACTCATTATCCCAGAAAGCTTATGACCAAAATATCCATCTCACTTCATAAAGCCTTTTTTCAGAACTATGGAAACAGCCCAGCAGAGCATCAGCATAGAGAGGAGTCCAGTCAATAGCGCCCTCTAGAGGCCCTGGTAGAGAACTACAGACAGGAGCCCCACTCAGACAAACACAACGGGCCATGTTGGTCTGACATAAATGTCAAGGACAGCAATGAGAACAGGAAGATATCTTCAGCACAACTGAAATGAATACTCTCAGTCACAGCGAGACTTTGAAAACCTCCTGCAAAAACAAAAGATGGAGAAGATACGTTTCCAAGAAAATTATTTGATCTATGAAAACAACATTTTTGTAGCGCTATAATTAAAGTCGTAATCTTGGGAAACGTGTTGATTATGTTGATCATGTGTTTATTCATAATCAACAATACGTTTAACAATCCTCCTTGAGGACTTTTAACCTAAAATAGGTATTATATCATTAATCTAACCGACAACATTTCTGAGACGTTTTTTTTACCAGTACATTTGTGTAGTGATATCAAATCAAATCACATTTTATTGGTCACATACACGTGTTTAGCAGATGTTATTGTGGGTGTAGTGAAATGCTTGTGCTTCTAGCTCCGATAGGGCAATAATATGTTTTTGTTGTGATGTTTAATCACTTTATTCGTCTTGAAATATTTACCTTAAATTAAGATCATTCATTGAATCCTGATGTACATTTGAGTAAATCATCAAATTAAGCTTATTGCTCTCGATTTTCTTTTCTTCCTTTCTTGTATCTTATTTACAGGAAACTCCGACTTCCAAATGTGCATGTATAGGCCTGGTACATATTGTTTCAACATCAGGCCTTGTGCTAATCATTTTGGTTACTTTTAACTCACAAAATGATTGTTTTCTGCCCACGTCCAACAACAAGTAGCAGCCATGTTTGGTTTTATCTCATTGCTCAAGATCATTTACGAAACAATTTGTTCTTTAAATGGCACTAGTTCTTGAGAAAAAAATGTTGTTTTTGTGCCCACACCAGTGTAAATGGAGATGTACTAACACGGCTAAACAATGTCTCAAGTGGCATTCACCTTCACTAACATCACATATTATGTTACCACAACATACGTGGTAATTGTGATGGTACAGTGTAGTTATATTTCAGGTAGGCCTACACATTATGAGATAGTACTTTAAATAACATCACAAATCTCCTGCACATTCTGATGAAGAATATATCTTCACACCGTCTTAATTACTGCTTAATTACATTCATCTTAGACCAAAATGTAACATTTTAAGTATTTGACATGTTGAGCCGAAATGTTAGCATAGTACTTTAAATAACATCACAAATCTCCTGCACATTCTGATGAAGAATATATCTTCACACCGTCTTAATTACTGCTTAATTACATTCATCTTAGACAAAAATGTAACATTTTAAGTATTTGACATAGGGAAAAGCAAAATAATTCATTTGATATATTTTCAATTTATTCAAATTGACTCGATTAATCACTTTGTAGAGAACAACTGCAACTTTGATACATTTCCAAGAGATACTGGTACTCCACTAGTTTGGCTTAGCTTTCTTGGTAGAGCATGGTGCTTGAAACTCAAGGATAATGGGTTCAATCCCCATGGGGGCACCGTATGAAAATATATGGAGTCACTACTGTAAATTGCTCTGGATACGAGTGTATGTAAAGTCTAACAGGCTCGAAGAATAAACAAGGGTTTTAGAATGAGAAAAATGTGTTCTCCAGTTGTTCAGGTAATGTAAGCAACATTTTCACATGTAAAGACTGATTTTAAAACAGATCAAATACTGCTCATCACATAGTGATTTTGTTAAGTAATCCTCATGGAGGGACGTTGGCGCCGTAGCTCATGTTCATCAATGTCAAATATATAACTGATACATGCTTCACAGAAGATGCTCAATACAATGTCAATATGACTATATCACTACACAAATGTAGAGGCAATACGTTTGTATCTTATAGAGTTTGAACTTCAAAACAGATCAATCAAAGAAATCAAAAATATATTGACGATATAACACCCATTTGGGTTGGAAGTCCTCTAAGAGAACCATTGCAGCTGATGTTGACCATGAATGAACACATGATCAACATAATCAACATATTTTTCATGAAACATAAATTATTATGATTTAATTTTAACACTACAAAAATGTAGCTTTTGTAGATCAGATCATTTTCTCAGGAAAATGCTTCGACTTCAGCACAACTGAAGTAAAATTCTCAATCACAGCAAGACTTTTTAAACATCCTGCAACAGCAAAATGGGAATTCTTATTATCCCCACATTAAAAATAGATGACAATTGTCCATTGTGGTTGTCTGAGTGGAGCTCCAGTCTGTAGGTCTCAAACAAGGTCTCCAGAGGGCGATGTTGACGGGACTCTAATATTTGCAGATGCTGGGCTGGGAGGATGAGGCAGGTCACTCTCCCTCCTGTTCTTATCAGAGGATGGCTGCAGGCTCTGGAAGGGGCTCAGCAGGCTTCTCTGGGACTGTGTCTTCACCTCATCTTTAGACAGGAAGTGAACAATCTCTTGGACACACTTGGAGTAACCCTGATTGACAGGTGCTGAGCAGGAGGAGGAAATCCTCCTGATTGGCTGGTCCTGTTGCTGTCATCTCAGGAAGCAAACTCTAATCTCCAGGATGTTGAAATTCTCCAGCTTGGAGTCGGACTGCTGATTGAGGATCTCTGGAACCAGAAAAGACCTGAATTGCTAAATGCTGTTGTTGATACGAGCTCTGTATAACTTCTCCAATGGCTTTCTTAGCTGCAAGAAGAGAAAAGGAGTGATTAATTACCTAAAGTCTGGTGTGTGACATTATTGAAACAAAAAATAAATAAATCAATACAATTGAATAAATGTCATTGAATTTGAATCTTCAATTTACCTTGTTTGTCAGAGTCAGGTGCTCCTTAGAGTAGATCATAGCTGAAGTGATTGTAGGTGCCATGGCTGGATCTCTGTGCTGTAGAGGTCTGTGTAGAGAGAATCTGATCTCTACTGGCTTCATCTCTCCTATATATTGTCCCAAATCTGCATATGAATGTGTGGGTCTTGGGCTTGTTGGAGTTTCTCACAGTCTGTAGCCAATGGGAGAGCTTGGGAGAACAGTGAGGAGTGTGGAGCTGCCACATGCTCAGTGTTCTTATTTCTGGGGGACAATCGTCACGTCTCAGGGGACTAGGTGGAGGGGTGGGGGTGATGGAGAGTGACTGACAGAGCGCTGTGTGAATCTGGGAAAGTGGTGACCCCTAGATCTGCTGCCTGATGTTGGCATCAATGACACTAACAGAGCACTTCAGACTTCTGAAATGAATTAACGACTCTACAATATGGTTTTACTTCGCACATACCGGTAGTTACATTTAACAATATGATGATGTGTGACAATGTTTCACAATTTTAATTCCTGTTTAAATTCATACATATTTATATGTTCAGTCAGTCAGAATGTTTAGGAATATATAAGATTTTTGACAACATTAACAGGTGAGTGGATAGATACCAGGATAATGTATACCTTGGTTTTCAGTATTTTAGGGGTCATCAGTATCAATAGCAAGGATGCTCTTAACTCAGTATTAGTAGTTATAAGGTCAAGCATTCTGGAGTTCAAACGTAGCAGATGTGTCCTCTGTCTTGAGGCCACTGGTCAGTGTGAGTAGAGAGCTGATCTGAGTTTCCCACACTGAGTCCTGTGTGCTGTGATCAACGCATTACAAAAGTGGACCATTAGTGACGGCTATCGACTCTGTGTTGTACTAAAGACAGACGCTGACGTCACAGACCTTCTGGATTCTGGAGGGAAAGATCAGCACTGGCAAGATTATACTAACAGGACATACCTTTATAAATAAATATTCATCCTTTAATGGTAAAAAACACATGATTTTGAGTACTCTGTTGAAAATGATTGTCTGTGATTTGTTTCATTATAAATCGACAAAGGGTTCACTTTTTTATGCCTAATTTGAATTGAAAGCTGTTCATTGTTTATCATACAAATCACTGAACTACATACATTTACTGAATAAAACCAAGTCCATCATCACGATAGAAAAAGCCTATCATAACTTGGGTAAATAATTCAGAATTTGCTTTATTTAATAATTATTGTATTTCCATCCTAAGAAAGAGTAAGAAATAACCCAATTATACCCCTTCCCACCCATTCTATCCCCTGAACAATAGAAGTGTGCCTATTCACCATAGAGAATCACAGGTGCTGGTGGGACTGATGAGGACACTAAACTGTGACTCTGCTCTCCAGAGCTTTCCCACACTTTTCCCATTGAGAGAGCTTCCACCAAACAATATAACTGTGCCTTGTTAAATGCTAATTCATCTCTACACAAGCAGTTCCTATCAATCCCTTGGGGGGTGAAGCTCATTACACAAATATTTATCTTAAGCTACAGATAATCAATTCAAGCTGTAATTGTATGTTTACACAACAAAATATCATGTTTTCAACCATGCCCCACATACAAACAGCATAAAAACATCATTAATTGCATTCATCTTGAAGAAGGGGCAAGTACTGCCTAAAAGTGCTTTCAAAATGCAAAAAAATTATATCTTGATCTTTTTTTTGAAACATACAGTATGTTTTAGCAGATTTCTAAAATCAAGACCCAAATAGTAAACATTAAATATGGGATTATCAGAAATATGTCCATTGATTTCCCATAGAGACACAGTCCCCCACTCTAACCTCTGACAGTCCAGGGTCGAGGTCCCAGTCTATTGTCCTGAAGAGGCCCTGTGAGTGAATTCTCCTCGGTTTCCCACATTCTCTCCATTCACTGCTTTCAATGGAGGAGCAATAGAAGTGTGTCTTATTACACATCACATTAGCTATTGAGTTTGAGGGTCACAGCTGCTCTAAACATTTAAAGCATTAAGATGACAGTACTAGTTTTTGCCCAACACCTGGAATCACTGATATATTATGATTAAACTAAAATAATTGATCACTTTCTGAAACACTGAAAATACATTTATTTAAAACAGGTGCATTAATAAAAAACATATGAGTCATGTCTCCTAAGGAAGTCAGAATGATGATCACTTACATCTCTATAGTTCATTACACCTTTACTACAACAAGATATGATATGACTGTTATGTTTTATTTAAAATCAATTACTGTAAAATAATCATGTTTGACTAGAAATGTCTCTTAACTTTGATATTACTCTGTAGATTTTGAATGAAGCATCTAGAGATAAAAATGAATATATTGATTCAATTGAGTGTTGCATTCCAATGCAGTCAATATAAATTCTGCATAGTCTTGGGTCATCATTGCTATTGCATTTGGATCAGCCACTTATTCTATGTGGAGTTTCATAAATCAATAATTTAATAATGTAATGTTGTTGAAGGATTGTCTTGGTCAAGAAAAGAATGAAGCAACAGACAAGAATATTTCATTTGATGATTTGTGTATTTATTCAGACTGACTCAATGAGTCACACCATTGAATACCTTAATTTAAGGTAAATATTTCAAGAGAAATACAGTGATTAAACATCACAACAAGAACTTGAACAAATCTCCAAGATATGATACTCTATCAGAGTACAGGATACACAGTTACTATCTCTATAAAATACAAAATAATTGTTTCAAATAAAGAAGGGTTTTTCAATTAGACATTTCTTTCTCCCATTTGCAATAAACACATTATTCAAATTACATGATCGATAATTTCACAAATGAAATTCGATCTTTAAACAAATCAAATATTGTTAATCACAGAGTGATGATAACAGGTATAATACCCAGTTTGGGTAAATAATCCTCACGGAGGAACATTGATGCTGTAGCTCAAGTTGATCAATATCAAATATATAACTGATACATACTTCACAGAAGATGCTCAATACAATGTCAATATGACTATATCACTACACAAATGTAGAGGCAATAGGTTTTTGTCTTGTATATTTTGAACTTCAAACAGATCAGTCATAGATAATCACAGACTGACTGATAATATAATATCTATTGTGGGTTAAAAGTTCTCATGGAGGAGCATTAAAGTTATTGTTGATCATGAATATAAAAACAAGATTAATATAATCAACACGTTTCATAAAACATTAACGTTATTTAAATGATCGATTTGATCATTTTCTCAGAGAACGTTAACGTGTTCAGTACAACTTTAATTAAACGTCTCACAGCAAGACTTAAAAAACTCCTGCATAAGCAGAAGATGAAGAATATATTGTATTATACTCATTACTGTCCATGAAATTAATCTTAGACCAACATGGTCCATCCATTGTGTTTGTCTGAGTGGAGCTCCAATCTGTAGGTCTCTACCAGGGCCTCCAGGGGGCGATGTTGACTGGACTCTTCTCTTTGCTGATGCTGTGCTGGGCTGGGGAGCTCAGCTGTGGACCGTCAATCTCCCTCCTGTTCTCATCAGAGGATGGCTGCAGGCTCTGGAAGTGTCGCAGCAGTCTTCTCTGGGACTGTAACTTCTGATCATCTTTAGAAAGGAAGTGAACAATCTCTTGGACACACCTGGAGTAACCCTGATTGGCAGGTGCTGAGCAGGAGGAGGAGCTCACTGGCTGGTTCTATTGCTGTCGTCTCAGGAAGCAAACTGTCATCTCTAGGATGTCGGCTTTGTCCAGCTTGGAGTCCGACTGCTGGTTGAGGATCTCTGGAACCAGGAGAGACTTGAGCTGCTCAATGCTGTTGTTGATACGATCTCTGCGTAACTTCTCCACCACTGGCTTTCTTAGCTGCAAGAAGAGAAGAGGAATCATTAATAAGATTATTCTGGTGTATGACATTATTGAAACAGATTAACAATCAATCAATACAATAGAATAAATGTAATTGAATTTGAATCTTCAATTTACCTTGTTTGTCAGACTCAGGTGCTCCTTAGGGTAGATCATAGTTGAAGTGATTGTAGGTACCATGGCTGGATCTCTGTGCTGTAGAGGTCTGTGTAGAGAGAATCTGATCTCTACTGGCTTCATCTCTCCTATATATTGTCCCAAATCTGCATATGAATGTGTGGGTCTTGGGCTTGTTGGAGTTTCTCACAGTCTGTAGCCAATGGGAGAGCTTGGGAGGACAGTGAGGAGTGTGGAGCTGCCACATGCTCAGTGTTCTTATTGCTGGGGGACAATGGTCACGTCTCAGGGGAACAGGTGGAGGGGTGGGGGTGATGGAGAGTGACTGACTGCGCTGTGTGAATCTGGGAAAGTGGTGACCCCTAGATCTGCTGCCTGATGTTGGCATCAATGACACTAACAGAGCACACGCTCATCATTATAACTTACAGGTGTGAGACTGACACTGATTCTCTAAATAAAAGAACTGTGTTATTAATCTCCACCTGTAAGAGCATTGTTGAATGTAATATTCTGTATCCAAGCTTCATCACTGACTTAGAAACATTTTATTATCTCCATGGATATGACTTCTGAAATGAATTAACCACTCTACAATATGGTTTTACTTCGCACATACCGGTAGTTACATTTAACAATATGATGATGTGTGACAATGTTTCACAATTTTAATTCCTGTTTAAATTCATACATATTTATATGTTCAGTCAGTCAGAATGTTTAGGAATATATAAGATTTTTGACAACATTAACAGGTGAGTGGATAGATACCAGGATAATGTATACCTTGGTTTTCAGTATTTTAGGGGTCATCAGTATCAATAGCAAGGATGCTCTTAACTCAGTATTAGTAGTTATAAGGTCAAGCATTCTGGAGTTCAAACGTAGCAGATGTCTCCTCTGTCTTGAGGCCACTGGTCAGTGTGAGTAGAGAGCTGATCTGAGTTTCCCACACTGAGTCCTGTGTGCTGTGATCAATGCATTACAAAAGCTGCTCAGTGGACCATTAGTGACGGCTATTGACTTTGTGTTGTACTAAAGACAGACGCTGACGTCACAGACCTTCTGGATTCTGGAGGGAAAGATCAGCACTGGCAAGATTATACTAACAGGACATACCTTTATAAATAAATATTCATCCTTTAATGGTAAAAAACACATGATTTTGAGTACTCTGTTGAAAATGATTGTCTGTGATTTGTTTCATTATAAATCGACAAAGGGTTCACTTTTTTATGCCTAATTTGAATTGAAAGCTGTTCATTGTTTATCATACAAATCACTGAACTACATACATTTACTGAATAAAACCAAGTCCATCATCACGATAGAAAAAGCCTATCATAACTTGGGTAAATAATTCAGAATTTGCTTTATTTAATAATTATTGTATTTCCCTCCTAAGAAAGAGTAAGAAATAACCCAATTATACCCCTTCCCACCCATTCTATCCCCTGAACAATAGAAGTGTGCCTATTCACCATAGAGAATCACAGGTGCTGGTGGGACTGATGAGGACACTAAACTGTGACTCTGCTCTCCAGAGCTTTCCCACACTTTTCCCATTGAGAGAGCTTCCACCAAACAATATAACTGTGCCTTGTTAAATGCTAATTCATCTCTACACAAGCAGTTCCTATCAATCCCTTGGGGGGTGAAGCTCATTACACAAATATTTATCTTAAGCTACAGATAATCAATTCAAGCTGTAATTGTATGTTTACACAACAAAATATCATGTTTTCAACCATGCCCCACATACAAACAGCATAAAAACATCATTAATTGCATTCATCTTGAAGAAGGGGCAAGTACTGCCTAAAAGTGCTTTCAAAATGCAAAAAAATTATATCTTGATCTTTTTTTTTTAACATACAGTATGTTTTAGCAGATTTCTAAAATCAAGACCCAAATAGTAAACATTAAATATGGGATTATCAGAAATATATCCATTGTTTCCCATAGAGACACAGTCCCCCACTCTAACCTCTGACAGTCCAGGGTCGAGGTCCCAGTCTATTGTCCTGAAGAGGCCCTGTGAGTGAATTCTCCTCCTCGGTTTCCCACATTATCTCCAATCAGTGCTTTCAATGGAGGAGCAATAGAAGTGTGTCTTATTACACATCACATTAGCTATTGAGTTTGAGGAGCACAGCTGCTCTAAACATTTAAAGCATTAAGATGACAGTACTAGTTTTTGCCCAACACCTGGAATCACTGATATATTATGATTAAACTAAAATAATTGATCACTTTCTGAAACACTGAAAATACATTTATTTAAAACAGGTGCATTAATAAAAAACATATGAGTCATGTCTCCTAAGGAAGTCAGAATGATGATCACTTACATCTCTATAGTTCATTACACCTTTACTACAACAAGATATGATATGACTGTTATGTTTTATATAAAATCAATTACTGTAAAATAATCATGTTTGACTAGAAATGTCTCTTAACTTTGATATTACTCTGTAGATTTTGAATGAAGCACCTAGAGATAAAAATTAATATATTGATTCAATTGAGTGTTGCATTCCAATGCAGTCAATATCATTTCTGCATAGTCTTGGGTCATCATTGTTATTGCATTTGGATCAGCCACTTATTCTATGTGGAGTTTCATATATCAGTAATTTAATAATGTAATGTTGTTGGAGGATTGTCTTGGTCAAGAAAAGAATGAAGCAACAGACAAAAATATTTCATTTGATGATTTGTGTATTTATTCAGACTGACTCAATGAGTCACACCATTGAATACCTTAATTTAAGGTAAATATTTAAAGAGAAATACAGTGATTAAACATCACAACAAGAACTTGAACAAATCTCCAAGATATGATACTCTATCAGAGTACAGGATACACAGTTACTGTCTCTATAAAATACAAAATAATTGTTTAAAATAAACAAGGGTTTTTCAATTAGACATTTCTTTCTCCCATTTGCAATAAACACATTATTCAAATTACATGATCGATAATTTCACAAATGAAGTTCGATCTTTAAACAAATAAAATATTGTTAATCACAGAGTGATGATAACAGGTATAATACCCAGTTTGGGTAAATAATCCTCACGGAGAAACATTGATGCTGTAGCTCAAGTTGATCAATATCAAATATATAACTGATACATGCTTCACAGAAGATGCTCAATACAATGTCAATGTGACTATATCACTACACAAATGTAGTGGCAATAGGTTTTTGTCTTATACATTTTGATCTTCAAACAGATCAGTCATAGATAATCACAGACTGACTGATAATATAATATCTATTGTGGGTTAAAAGTTCTCATGGAGGAGCATTAAAGTTATTGTTGATCATGAATATAAAAACAAGGTTAATATAATCAACACGTTTCACAAAACATTAACGTTATTTAAATGATCGATTTGATCATTTTCTCAGAGAACGTTAACTTGTTCAGTACAACTTTAATTAAACGTCTCACAGCAAGACGTTAAAAACTCCTGCATAAGCAGAAGATGAAGAATATATTTTCTTATACTCATTACTGTCCATGAAATTAATCTTAGACCAACATGGTCCATCCATTGTGTTTGTCTGAGTGGAGCTCCAATCTGTAGGTCTCTACCAGGGCCTCCAGGGGGCGATGTTGACTGGACTCTTCTCTTTGCTGATGCTGTGCTGGGCTGGGGAGCTCAGCTGAGGACCGTCAATCTCCCTCCTGTTCTCATCAGAGGATGGCTGCAGGCTCTGGAAGTGTCGCAGCAGTCTTCTCTGGGACTGTGACTTCTGATCATCTTTAGAAAGGAAGTGAACAATCTCTTGGACACACCTGGAGTAACCCTGATTGACAGGTGCTGAGCAGGAGGAGGAGCTCACTGGCTGGTTCTGTTGCTGTCGTCTCAGGAAGCAAACTGTCATCTCCACGATGTCAGCTTTGTCCAGCTTAGAGTCGGACTGCTGGTTGAGGATCTCTGGAACCAGGAGAGATTTGAGCTGCTCAATGCTGTTGTTGATACGATCTCTGCGTAACTTCTCCACCACTGGCTTTCTTAGCTGCAAGAAGAGACAAGGAGAGGCATTAATAACCTTATTCTGGTGTATGACATTATTGAAGCAGATTAACAATCAATCAAATGTAATTAATTTCATTGAATTTGACTCTTAAGTTTACCTTGTTTGTCAGAGTCAGGTGCTCCTTAGAGTAGATCATAGTTGAAGTGATTGTAGGTACCATGGCTGGATCTCTGTGCTGTAGAGGTCTGTGTAGAGAGAATCTGATCTCTACTGGCTTCATCTCTCCTATATATTGTCCCAAATCTGCATATGAATACGTGGGTCTTGGGCTTGTTGGAGTTTCTCACAGTCTGTAGCCAATGGGAGAGCTTGGGAGGACAGTGAGGAGTGTGGAGTTGCCACATGCTCAGTGTTCTTATTGCTGGGGGACAATGGTCACGTCTCAGGGGAACAGGTGGAGGGGTGGGGGTGATGGAGAGTGACTGACAGAGCGCTGTATGAATCTGGGAAAGTGGTGACCCCTAGATCTGCAGCCTGTTGTTGGGATCAATGACACTGACAGAGCACACTCCTCATTATTACAACTTACACGTGTGAGACTGTCAAGTCTCTAAAATGTTTTCGGAATACAGCACATTATATAAAATGCTTGTTGGCTACTGAAATTGTATTTCATTTTTCTTAAAGTTTTTGCTGACAGTCTTTGAGAAATAGTATCAATCAGATTGGAGTCATTTCACACCGATCTGTCTCTAGCAGATTACCTCCGAGCTAATGTGACTCCATCTAAGTGCAGCAACTCTGAGGCGATGATGATCTTCTGTCTGTCTACAGGCTCAGGTTTCATAGAAGCCCCAGGCAGCAAACTTCCCTCCTCTGAGCTCCACAGCACAGCTGGCTCCCTGCACAACGCTGAGCTTGCCCCAGTCACACGCCCTCCTTTTCCTGGAGCTGGGAGCCAAAGGGACACACGGCTTCCCACACTTCTGCATGCCGTCTGCTGAGCCCTGACACACAATAGAAGTGTGTCTACTCTCACAAAGCCCCACTGGCTGTGCCCTTGCACAGCAAGCAAGGGAGGGGATTGGTTCATAAGGCAATCTAGTACCTACAGTGCTGTAAATACTTAAGTAAAAATACTTTCAAGTACTATTTAAGTAGTTTTGGGGTGTTATCTGTACTTATATACTATTTATATTTTTGACAACTTTTACTTTTACTTCACTACATTCCTAAAGAAAATAATGTACTTTTTACTCCATACATTTTCCCTGACACCAAAACTACTCGTTACATTTTGAATGCTTAACAGGACAGGAAAATTGTCGATTTCACACACTTCATCAATCAGGAGAACATCCCTGGTCATCCCTACTGCCTCTGATCTGGCGGACTCACTAAACACAAATGCTTCCTTTGTAAATTATGTCTGAGTTTTGGAGTGTGCCCCTGACTATCTGTACATTTTTTAAATGATTTATACTTTTACTTTTACTTTTGATACGTAAGTATATATTTTTTATTACATTTACTTTTGATACTTAAATATATTTCAAATCAAATACTTTTAGACTTTTACACAAGTAGTATTTTACTGGATGACCCCACTTTTACTTGAGTCATTTTCTATTAAGGTATCTTTACTTTTGCTCAAGTATGACAATTGGGTACTTTCTCCACCATTGACTACAGCCAAATTATCTGGATCCCATATAACTCCATTTGGAAACACTTTAAGGAATTGCACAATATTTTGACAAGATCTTTACCAAAGAAACTCTTAAAATTATATGTGTGTGTACTATGTACTCTGAAGATTAAGTTTACAAATTGACCCCATATTATGGATACCAGGAAAGTTGATTATGTATCTCAACCAAAGATTTCCCAATCAATATGAACAAATAAGATTGCCTAGGTTATCTATTAGATTCTTGACATGACCAACTTACTGTAAAAAGGCCATATCGGAGATATAGTACGCACATATATTATTGTAATCTACTGCAATGATAGTTGGCTAGGAGCAGAAAGACTTGTGATCCTAGCATACTTTTCATATTTGCATTTTGTTGATTTGTATCACAACTTGACATGGGAACATGATTTGTCTGTGTACTCATGGGCATAGACACGTTCCCAGGGACTAATGTGGCCGACCTCTTTGGCATATGGCATAATAAAAAAAAACATCCCACCTGTCCTGTGAGGAATCAGCTATTATTCCCACTGACCATTGTCCCACCATCGGAGCACTCTGATTGGCTGCAGAGCGTGAGAAAGCGCAGAAGGAGGCACATAAATACGACATGGAGATGCAGAGCTCCCTAATGAAGACTCTCTAAGCATCAGCTGACCCAAGACCAGACGCAACAGAGCAGAACAGAGGAGCTACCAGAACACAAACTCTAGACCACCATCAAGACCTACCAAGAACAACATCTCCACTTTATTGACGAGCTGCAAACTCAAGGCCAAACATCTGAAAATGCCCGCCTACTTGGACATTGCGCTTCAGAACAGCACGAACGTGAAAGATCAGCACATTAGGTAAACTCATGACGAATTACATTGAAATGCTTCAGGTCGTAAGAGTAATAAACGAATACAAACTCTGTGAGCGAGAAGAGGTGTTCATGATTGTCTTGTGTTGTTTTTCAGGTGTAAACTCTCTCTGCTGGAGAGGAAGTGCAGCAGCGGTGTGGAGAAACTGAAGATAGTCATTGGAGAACACCTCCAGAACGGGATCCCTACATCTCCCATTTCTCCTATTCTGGAGAAAACGGTGTCCTTTTTCACTCCGAAGAAGGCCTTGCTGTCACCCACGGGCTATTCCAAATATTCCAGGGACATACTGCGTCTCTTCCCCACTCCAGAGGAGGACATTGTACCACTCTGCTTTGAACAATGAGTGGAGAGATGCATGGACGTGGAGGTTCCAGTTCAGAGGTCAAGGACCCTGCTGACATTTACTGTGGCGTTGGCTTAATGTATTCACTTGAGGCGCTGCTATAGACTGCAACTGATTGGCCGACACTGGATCGCAACTGACAGAGAGACATAGTTAAATTAATAATAAGTCCAAAATAGGTTTTGTCTAAAATTACAGTGATTTTGTGAAGGTTAGTTTGTGTATATTTCAATTCTGTGGAAATGATTTAGAAATGCATTTGCATGCATTGTTATTAGCAGTCGTACTGCTCTATCCTTTCTATGAGAAAGTCAACCTTGGATGTGTTTGGTGATCTCTGCTACCTGGAAGAAAGCAGAGCGGGTTACTCTGATTGTAAACACTTGTCCTCAGAGATTGAGTTAGCGAGTGCTGGGCACTCTTGTTACAATGTAGAAGTATGGACAATGTGACCATTGGTTCATCCCACTTTCTTAGGGTATGTGAGTCAATGTCGAATTTGAACCCTGCTAGCCTTTACACTAAGAGGAAATGTTATGATTGTTATTTTAAAATGTACTGTTTATTTTGTTTTCATCTACTAATGAATGGCTTCACACACATATAAATGTGCCTAATACACAAATGTGCCTAAAGTGTTTTTAAATGTACCTAAAGTGTTTAATTCAAAGACTAAATAAATAAATATTTTCAGCATATATTTCACGTCTTTTCATGTTGTCTTCAAAACACATCTCTCCATTGGCAAACCCCAGAGGGATGACGGCATTAGGTACATACTGTATGTTATATCTCATGTAGGAATGATTTCTTCTCTCCGTTTTATGCTCCTGACATGAAGTGACAGAAAAACGGGAAAGTATATTATACTAAAGGGCCATTCATACCTCTACAGTAGCTTGTGAACTTGGACAGTCAACAAGCCAACATTTGGTACATTTTATAGCACAAGAAAGCATCAAATGGAAAGTAAGAAACCAGGAAGTGAATACGTGTACAGTCCAGGCCCGGTGTGTTAAAAAGAAACTGGCATAACATAAGTAAATAACTTACTAAGATAGTGCAGGAATGAACACACAATGCTGTACTTAGAACGCTGTACACTTTGAACAGCTCAGAAAACCACAGAAAAACGTTTGCTGTATTGTTAGCGCAATGTGTTCAAGCACCAATGACATTACAGGGCTAGAACTATTATATCCGTTATATCCTGACTTACTGCAATACAACTATTCTTTTAAGATGTGTATCAGATTAAACAGATGTTGTCGGGGCAAAGGTCAAGTCAGTAACATGCTCAACTTCTGATAAATCACAACGTTGCACTAATTGGTTTCCTGATTAAAAAAGGCATCAGTAATTTGGTGATAATTGATCATGGCTGTCGCATGGCTGTTGTTTCACTCTTGTGCCTAGCACACTTGCAGTTGAGTCATACTGAAATGGAGTCATATTTAACTACCAAGTTTCTCACCAGGCACCTTTGGGGAATTGGTTGTATGAAGAGAAGAATTAGCATTTAACAAGGCACACTTCTATTGTTTAAAGATATTTCCATCAATGGACAAAGTGTGGGAAAGCTCTGGAGAGCGGAGTCACAGTTTAAGGTCTTTGGTAGCTTCATTCTTTACATCAATATAACAACAAATAACAATAAAAATATATTCAGTAAATGTAGTCTGAAACATTTTAATATCTGAATAAAATGAAATAAATATATGCAACAGTACGGAAGGAGCCAGTGGTAGTTTCCCTCCAGAATCCAGATGGCCCGTGATGTCAGCCTCTGTCTTTAGTACAACACAGAGCCAATAGCCGTCACTAATGGTCCACTGAGCAGCTTTTGTAATGCATTGATCACAGCACACAGGACTCAGTGTGGGAAACTCAGATCAGCTCTCTACTCACACTGACCAGTGGCCTCAAGACAGAGGACACATCTGCTACGTTTGAACTCTACTCTGGCAGTAGTCTGCCAAATCGTCAAATACACAGACACAAGAGCAGAATCGCAATGCAACATACAGGTAACTGCCAAGATAATGGAAACACTTGAGTAAATGAGGGATGCAAAGTATATTGAAAGCAGGTGCTTCCACACAGGTGTGTTAACTGAATGAATTAGGCAATTAACATCCCATCATGCTTAGGGTCATGTATAGAAATGCTGGGCAGGCCATTGTTTTGGCTACCATGACTATGGCCAAATAGGACGTCAATGCCCCCATACACAGGGCACGAGTGGTCACTGAATGGTTGGATGAGCATAAGATTCTGGAGCGATTCTGGAGCGACGATTGAGACAGCGTTTCCACCAACATCAACAAAACACCAAATGATGGAATTTATTGTGGAAGAATTGTGTCACGTCGCTCCAATAGAGTTCCAGACACTTGTAGAATCTATGTCAAGGTGCATTGAAGCTGTTCTGGCTCGTGGTGGCCCAACATACTGTTAAAACACTTTGTGTTGGTGTTTCCTTTATTTTGGCAGTTACCTGTATATATACAGAACAAGGGTAAATGACAGTTAACTTATAACTATACAATATTAGGTTTCAAAGGTGACAATGTTCTTAAAGTCTCTGTTGATTATAGCTAGAAATCTGTATAAAAAATCTATATTAAAATATTTTACTGTCAAATTTTACACTTTATTTTGCAATACAACCATCAGAAGGGATTAGGTGTTACAACATTCTCATGTAGAGAATCTGTGTCAGTCCCACAAGTGTAAATTGTGATGATGAGCGTGTGCTCTGTCAGTGTCATTGATACCAAAATCAGGCAGCAGATCAGGGGTCACCACTTTCCCAGATTCACACAGCGCTTTGTCAGTCACTCTCCATCACCCCCACCCCTCCACCTGTTCCCCTGAGACGTGACCATTGTCCCCCAGCAATAAGAACACTGAGCATGTGGCAACTCCACACTCCTCACTGTCCTCCCAAGCTCTCCCATTGGCTACAGACTGTGAGAAACTCCAACAAGCCCAAGACTCACACATTCATATGCAGATTTGGGACAATATATAGGAGAGATGAAGCCAGTAGAGATCAGATTCTCTCTACACAGACCTCTACAGCACAGAGATCCAGCCATGGTACCTACAATCACTTCAACTATGATCTACCCTAAGGAGCACCTGAGTCTGACAAACAAGGTAAATTGAAGATTCAAATTCAGTGACATTTATTCAATTGTATTGATTGATTGTTTATTTGCTTCAGTAATGCCATATTACAGAACAAGGTTTTGATGACTCATCTCTTCTTGCAGATAAGAAAGCCAGTGGTGGAGAAGTTACGCAGAGATCGTATCAACAACAGCATTGAGCAACTCAAGTCTCTCCTGGTTCCAGAGATCCTCAACCAGCAGCCCGACTCTAAGCTGGACAAAGCCGACATCCTAGAGATGACAGTTTGCTTCCTGAGACAACAGCAACAGAACCAGCCAGTGAGCTCCTCCACCTGCTCAGCACCTGTCAATCAGGGTTACTCCGGGTGTGTCCAAGAGATTGTTCACTTCCTTTCTAAATGTGAGCAGAAGTCACAGTCCCAGAGAAGACTGCTGCGACACTTCCAGAGCCTGCAGCCATCCTCTGATGAGAACAAGAGGAAGATTGACCGTCCTCAGCTGAGCTCCCCAGCCCAGCACAGCATCAGCAAAGACAAGAGTCCAGTCAACATCGCCCCCTGGAGGCCCTGGTAGAGACCTACAGATTGGAGCTCCACTCAGACAAACACAATGGATGGACCATGTTGGTCTAAGATTAATTTCATGGACAGTAATGAGTATAAAAAAACATCTTCTTTGTTTTCTGCTTATGCAGGAGTTTTTAAAAGTCTTGCTGTGATTGAGACATTTAATTTCAGTTGAACTGAAGTTAAAACGTTTTTCCAAGAAAACAATCTGATCAATGAAAACTACATTTTTGTAGTGTTAATTGAAATCATCATAACCTTTATGTTTTGTGAAACTTGTTGCTTATATTGATCATGTGTTTATATTCATGATTAACAATAACTAATGGTTCTCTATGAGAACTTTTAACCCAAAATGGATGCAATATCATCAATCTGTGTGTGATTGTATTTGAATAATCTGTTTTTATGGTCTAAAAATTAAGAGTAATTTTTAACCACTACATTTGTGTAGTGATATAGTCACATTGACATTGTATTGAGCATCTTCTGTGAAGCATGTATCAGTTATATATTTGATATTGATCAACTTGAGCTACAGCATCAATGTTCCTCCGTGAGGATTATTTACCCAAACTGGGTATTATACCTGTTATCATCACTCTGTGATTAACAATATTTCATTTGTTTAAAGATCGAACTTCATTTGTGAAATGATCGATCATGTTATTTGAAAAATAATTTTATTGCAAATGTGATTTAAAAAAATGTCTAATTGAAAAACACGATTATTTTGAACAATTATTTTGTCTTTCATAAAGAAAGTAACTTTGTATCCTATACTCTGATAGAGTATCATATCTTGGAGATTTGTTCAAGTTCTTGTTGTGATGTTTAATCACTGTATTTCTCTTGAAATATTCACCTTAAATTAAGGTATTCAATGATGTGACTCAGTGAGTTAGTCTGAATAAATACACAAATCATCAAATGAAATATTTTCGTCTGTTGTTTATTCTTTTCTTGACCAAGACAATCCTCCAACAACATTACATTATTAAATTATTGATTTATGAAACTCCACATAGATTAAGTGGCTAATTCAAAAAAAGAAAAAATGATGCCCCAAGACTGTGCAGAATGATATTGACTGCATTGGAATGCAACACTCAATTGAATCAATATATTCATTTTTATCTCTAGGTGCTTCATTCAAAATCTACAGAGTAATATCAAAGTTAAGAGACATTTCTAGTCAAACATGATTATTTTACAGTCATTGTTTTTATATAAAACATAACAGTCATATTATATCTTGTTGTAGTAAAGGTGTAATGAACTATAGAGATGTAAGTGATCATCATTCTGACTTCCTTAGGAGACATGACTCATATGTTTTTTATTAATGCACCTGTTTTAAATAAATGTATTTTCAGTGTTTCAGAAAGTGATCAATTATTTTAGTTTAATCATAATATATCAGTGATTCCAGGTGTTGGGCAAAAACTAGTACTGTCATCTTAATGCTTTAAATGTTTAGAGCAGCTGTGCTCCTCAAACTCAATAGCTAATGTGATGTGTAATAAGACACACTTCTATTGTTCCTCCATTGAAAGCACTGATTGGAGAGAATGTGGGAAACCGATGAGAATTCACTCACAGGGCCTCTTCAGGACAATAGACTGGGACCTCGACCCTGGACTGTCAGAGGTTAGAGTGGGGGACTGTGTCTCTATGGGAATCAATGGATATATTTCTGATAATCCCACATTTAATTTTTACTATTTGGGTCTTGAATTTAGAAATCTGCTAAAACATATGTTTTTTTTTAAAGTTCAAGATATAATTTTTTTTGCATTTTGAAAGCACTTTTAGGCAGTACTTGCCCCTTCTTCAAGATGAATGCAGTTAATTATGTTTTTATTCGGTTTCTATGTGGGGCATGGTTGAAAACATTATATTTCTTTGTATAAACAGAGAATTGACTCTCTGCAACAGTGAATCTTTATCTGTTGCTTAGGATACATATTTGTGTAATGAGCTTCACCCCCCAAGGGATTGATAGGAACTGCTTGTGTCGAGATGAATTAGCATTTAACAAGGCACAGTTATATTGTTTGGTGGAAGCTCTCTCAATGGGAAAAGTGTGGGAAAGCTCTGGAGAGCAGAGTCACAGTTTAGTGTCCTCATCAGTCCCACCAGCACCTGTGATTCTCTATGGTGAATAGGCACACTTCTATTGTTCAGGGGATAGAATGGGTGGGAAGGGGTATAATTGGGTTATTTCTTACTCTTTCTTAGGAGGGAAATACAATAATTATTAAATAAAGCAAATTCTGAATTATTTACCCAAGTTATGATAGGCTTTTTCTATCTTGTTGATGGACAGTTGTATTCAGTGCATTCATTCAGTTCATTTTTTTGTGTGATAAAAAGTGAACAGCTTTCAATTCCAATTAGTCATACAAGAGTTAACCCTTTGTCAATTTATAATGAAACAAATCACAGACAATCATTTTCAGCAGAGTACTCAATATCATGTGTTCTAAGCCGTGACAGGATGAAAATGTATTTATAAAGGTATGTCCTGTTAGTATAATCTCGCCAGTGCTGATCTTTCCCTCCAAAATCCAGAAGGTCTGTGATGGCAGCCTCTGTCTTTAGTACAACACAGAGTCAATAGCCGTCACTAATGGTCCACTGAGCAGCTTTTGTAATACATTGATCACAGCACACAGGACTCAGTGTGGGAAACTCAGATCAGCTCTCTACTCACACTGACCAGTGGCCTCAAGACAGAGGACACATCTGCTATGTTTGAACTCCAGAATGCTTGACCTTATAACTACTAATACTAACATTCTGGCTGACTGAATTACAAACAAGTATCTATCCACTCACATGTTCATGTTGACTAAAATATGATATATTCCCAAACATTCTGGCTGACTGAAAATAAAAACATGCATAAAATAACCAGGAATTAAAATTGTGATACATTATCACACATCATCATATTGTTAAATGTAACTACCGGTATGTGCGAAGTAAAACCATATTGTAGAGTCGTTAATTCATTTCAGAAGTCATATCCATGGAGAGAATAAAATGTTTCTAAGTCAGTGATGAGGCGTGGATACAGATTATTACATTCAACAATGTCCTTATAGGTGGAGATTAACAACACTGTACGTTAAATTAGAGAATTGTGTGTCAGTCTCACGTGTAAATTGTAATGATGAGCGTGTGCTCTGTCAGTGTCATTGATCCCAACATCAGGCAGCAGATCTAGGGGTCACCACTTTCCCAGATTCACACAGCGCTCTGTTAGTCACTCTACATCACTCCCAACCCACTACCTGTTCCCCTGAGACGTGACCATTGTCCCCATGCAATAAGAACACTGAGCATGTGGCAGCTCCACACTCCTGACTGTCCTCCCAAGCTCTCCCATTGGCTACAGACTGTGAGAAACTCCAACAAGCCCAAGACCCACACATTCATATGCAGATTTGGGACAATATATAGGAGAGATGAAGCCAGTAGAGATCAGATTCTCTCTACACAGACCTCTACAGCACAGAGATCCAGCCATGGTACCTACAATCACTTCAACTATGATCTACTCTAAGGAGCACCTGACTCTGACAAACAAGGTAATTTGAAGATTCAAATTAAACAACATTTATTCAATTGTATTGATTGATTGTTAATCTGCTTCAATAATGTCATACACCAGAATAAGGTTATTAATGCCTCTCCTTGTCTCTTCTTGCAGCTAAGAAAGCCAGTGGTGGAGAAGTTACGCAGAGATCGTATCAACAACAGCATTGAGCAGCTCAAGTCTCTCCTGGTTCCAGAGATCCTCAACCAGCAGTCCGACTCCAAGCTGGACAAAGCCGACATCCTGGAGATGACAGTTTGCTTCTTTTATCCCACAATAGATTTGATATAATCAGTCTGTTTGTGATTATCTGTTACCGATCTGTTTAAAGGTAAAAATATACAAGACAATAACCTATTGCCTCTACATTTGTGTAGTGATATAGTCATATTGACGTTGTATTGAGCATCTTCTGTGAAGCATGTATCAGTTATATATTTGATGTTGATCAACTTGAGCTACAGCATCAATGTTCCTCCGTGAGGATTATTTACCCAAACTGGGTATTATACCTGTTATCATCACTCTGTGATTAACAATATTTGATTTGTTGTAACATCAACCTTTATTTGTGAAATTATCGATCATGTTATTTGAATATGAATTTTATTGCAAATGGGAGAAAGAAATGTCTAATTGAAAAATCCTTGTTTATTTTAAACAATTCTGTTGTCTTTTATAAAGACAGTAACTTTGTATGCAATACTCTGATAGAGTATCATGTATTGGATATTTGTTCAAGTTCTTGCTGTGATGTTTAATCACTTTATTTCTCTTGAAATATTTACCTTAAATTAAGGTATTCAATGTTTTGGTGGTGTGACTCATTCAGTCAGTCTGAATAAATACACAAATCTTCAAGTGAAACATTCTCGTCTTTTACTTCACTCTTTTCTCCACTGAAATAAGCTTCCAATAGAGTTACGTTACTGACATGATATTCCACATATACAGTTGAAGTGGGAAGTTTACATACATTTAGGTTGGAGTCATTAAAACTAGTTTTTCAACCACTCCACACATTACTTGCTAACAAACTATAGTTTTGGCAAGTCGATTAGGGCATCCACTTTGTGCACGACACAAGTAATTTTTCCAGCAATTGTTTACATACAGATTATTTCATTTATAATTCACTATCACAATTCCAGTGGGTCAGAAGTTTACATACACTAAGTTGACTGTGCCTTTAAACAGCTTGGAAAATTCCAGAAAATGATGTCATGGCTTTAGAAGCTTATTATAGGCTAATTGGCATCATTTGAATCATTTGGAGGCGTACCTGTGGATGTATTTCAAGGCCTACCTTCACACTCAGTGCCTCTTTGCTTGTCATCATGGGAAAATCGAAAGAAATCAGCCAAGACCTCAGAAAAACAATTGTAGACCTCCACAAGTCTGGTTCATCCTTGGGAGCAATTTCCAAATGCCTGAAGGTATCACGTTTATCTGTATAAACAATAGTATGCAAGTATAAACGACATGGGACCACGCAGCCGTCATACCACTCAGGAAGGAAACATGTTCTGTCTCCTAGAGATGAACGTACGTTGGTGCGAAAAGTGCAAATCAATCCCAGAACAACATCAAAGGACCTTGTGAAGATGCTGGAGGAAACGGGTACAAAAGTATCTCTATCCACAGTAAAACGAGTCCTATATCGACATAACCTGGAAGGCCGCTCAGCAAGGAAGAAGCCACTGCTCCAAAACCACCATAAAAAAGACAGAATACGGTTTACAAATGCACATGGGGACAAAGATTGTACTTTTTGGAGAAATGTCCTCTGGTCTGATTAAACAAAAATAGAACTGTTTGGTCATAATGACCATCGTTATGTTTGGAGGAAAAAAGGGGAGTCTTGCAAGCCGAAGAACACCATCCCAACCGTGAAGCACAGGGGTGGTAGCATCATGTTGTGGGGGTGCTTTGCTGTGGGAGAGACTGGTGCTTTTCACAAAATAAATGGCATCATGCAGAAGGAAAATTACATGGATATATTGAAGCAACATCTCAAGACATCAGTCAGGAAGTTAAAGCTTGGTCGCAAAAGGGTCTTCCAAATTAACAATGCATACTTCCAAAGTTGTGGCAAAATGACTTAAGGACAACAAAGTCAAGGTATTGGAATGGCCATCACAAGGCCCTGACCTCAATCCCATAGAATAATTTTTACTAGGATTAAATGTCAGGAACTGTGATAATCTGAGTTTGAATGTATTTGGCTAAAATATATGTAAACTTCCGACTTGAACTGTAGCTACTAGATAGACTACAGTATATGGGGCTAAATCAGAAAGAGCCTACATTGAGCCAAGAAAAAATGACACTATATAGGTATATCATATTCCTCTTCGTGCTTCTCTGAAAACCTACATAGTACAATAAAATTCATTTTTAGCCATACTTTATTCATTCACATGATTTGGTTTGATGTAGTCAGAAATTGCTGACTAATTATTTAGGCTGTTTATTTGACCTATGATATCACTTAAATGTAATGAGGCGTGAAAGAGATAATTGGTCATGTGAGTTCCCAGAGACATGGCTGTGTTGTTTTTACTGAAACACCTGTTTTACATAAATGTATTTGAAATATATCAGAATGTATTGCGATAGCATTTGCATTCCATGATTTTGCATATGTACATGACATATCAGGAATTCAAGGTGTTAGGCCAAAACTGCTGCTGTCATTTTAGCACTCTAAACGTTTAGGGCTGCGTGCTGCATAATGTGATGTGTTATAAGACACACTTCTATTGTTCCTCTATTCAAAGCAGTGAATGGAGAGAATGTGGGAGACCGAGGAGAATTCACTCACAGGGCCCCTTCAGCACAATAGACTGGGACCTCGACCCTGGACTGTCAGAGGTTAGAGTGGGGGAATGGGTTTCTATGGGGAAATCAATGAATCTGTCTCGAATGATCCCATAAATGTCCTGCTTTGTGTGTCTTGCAGGAAGAAATCTGATCAAATATATACATTTTCCCAAAAGGTTCAAGACATCACATTCTGATTAGCTGTTTGGAGCCCAATCGAGCAGTACTTAAATTTTCTCCAGGGTTATTGCAATTAATCCCGTTTTTATTCTGTTTGTATGTGGGGCATGGTTTAAACATGCCATTTGTTTGTATTCAGAAACACACTTACAGATTGGGGGGGGGACAATGTAACTTGTCCGGTGGCGATTTACATGAAATGTTCAGCTGTCTAACGGCTTGGGGGTAGAAGCTGTTGAGGAGCCTTTTGGTCCTGACTTAGCGCTCCGGTACCGCTTCCCGTCCTGGATGGCAGGAAGCTTGGCACCAGTGATGTACTGGGCCGTTTGCACTACCCTCTGTAGAGCCTTATGGTCAGATGCCGAGCAGTTGCCATACCAGGCAGCTCTCGACGGTGCAGCTGTAGAAACGTTTGAGGATCTGGGGACCCATGCCAATTATTTTCAGTCTCCTGAGGGGGAAAAGGTTTTGTCGTGCCCTCTTCACGACTGTCTTGGCATGTTTGTACCATGATAGTATGTTGGTGATGTGGACACCAAGGAACTTGAAACTCTCGACCCGTTCCACTACAGCCCTGTCAATATTAATGGGGGCCTGTTCAGCCCACCTTTTCCTGTAGTCCACAATCAGCTCCTTAGTCTTGCTCACATTGAGGGAGAGGTTGATGTCCTGGCACCACACTACCAGTTCTCTGACCTCCTCCCTATAGGCCGTCTCATCGTTGTCAGTGATGAGGCCTACCACTGTTGTGTCGTCAGCAAACTTAATGATGGTGTTGGAGTTGTGTTTTGGTAAACAGGGAATACAGGAGGGGACTAAGTACACACCCCTGAGGGGCCACAGTGTTAAGGATCAGTGTGGCAGACGTGTTGTTGCCTACTCTAACCATCTGTGGGCGGCCCGTCAGAAAGTCCAGGATCCAGTTGCAGAGGGAGGTATTTAGTCCTACAGTCCTTAGCTTAGTGATGAGCTTCGTGGACACTATGGTGTTGAACGCTGAGCTGTAGTCAATGAACTGCATTCTCACATAGGTGTTCCTTTTGTCCAGGTGGGAAAGGGCAGAGTGGAGTGCGATTGAGATTGCGTCATCTGTGGATCTGTTGGGGCGGTATGCGAATTGGAGTGGGTCTAGGGTGTCTGGGAGGATGCTGTTGATGTGAGCCATGACCAGCCTTTCAAAGCACTTCATGGCTACAGACGTGAGTGCCACAGGGCGGTAATCATTTAGGTAGGTTACCTTTGCTTTCTTGGGCACAGGGACTATGGTGGTCTGCTTGAAACATGTAGGTATGTAGGTATTACATGTAGGTATTGTAGGTCTCGGTTAGGGAGAGGTTGAAAATGTCAGTGAAGACACTTGACAATTGGTCTGCGCATGCTTTGAGTACACATCCTGGTAATCCGTCTGGCCCAGCGGCTTTGTGAATGTTGACCTGTTTAAAGGTTTTGTTCACATCGGCTACCGAGAGCGTTATCACACAGTCATCCAGAACAGCTGGTGCTCTCGTGCATGCTTCAGAGTTGCTTGCCACGAAGCGAGCATAAAAGGCATTTAGCTCATCTGGTAGGCTCGCGTCACTGGGCAGCTCGCGTCTGGGTTTCGCTTTATAGTCCGTAATAGTTTTCAAGCCCTGCCACATCCGACCAGCATCAGAGCCAGTGTAGTAGGATTCAATCTTAATCCTGTATTGACGTTCTGCTTGTTCGATGGTTCGTCTGAGGGCATAGCGGGATTTCTTGTAAGCGTCCGAATAGGTCTCCTGCTCCTCCTCCTCCTGCTCTAGCCTTTAGCTCGATGTGGATGTTGCCTGTAATCCATGGCTTCTGTTTGGGATATGTACGTACAGTCACTGTGGGGACGACATCATCGATGCACTTATTGTTAAAGCCGATGACTGAGGTGGTGTATTCCTCAGACCCCCCCCATTGGATGAATCCCAGAACATTTTCCAGTCTGTGCTAGCAAAACAGTCCTGTAGTGTAGCATCCGCGTCATCTGACCACTTCCGTATTGAGCGAGTCACTGGTACTTCCTGCTTTAGTTGTTGCTTGTAAGCAGGAATCAGGAGGATAGAATTATGGTCAGATTTGCCAAATGGAGGGCAGGGGAGAACTTTGTATGCATCCCTGTGTGTGGAGTAAAGGAGGTCTAGGATTTTTTTCCCCCCCTGGTTGCACATGTGACATGCTGGTAAAAATATGGTAAAACTGATTTAAGTTTGCCTGCATTAAAGTCCCCGGCCACTAGGAGCGCCGCTTCTGGATGAGCATTTTCTTATTTTCTTATGGCCTTATAGAGTTGGTTGAGCGTGGTCCAGATTCGCTTTGTGGTGGTAAATAGACGGGTACGAATAATACAGATGAGAACTCTCTTGATAGATGTCGACAGCTTATCATAAGGTACTCTACCTCAGGAGAGCAATACCTCGAGACTTCTTAAACCAGTTGTCTTACCAAAGGTAGCGTCTCTGTTCTGCCAGTGCATGGAAAATCACGGCAGCTTTATATTGTCAGTTTCTTCGTTCAGCCACATCTTGGTGAAACATTGGATGTTGCAGTTTTTAATGTCCCGTTGTTAGGATAATCTTAATATTAGGTCATCAATTTCATTTTCTAACGATTGCACGTTAGCAAGAAGATCGGAAGGCATTGGGAGTTTACTCGCTCGCCTCCAGATTCTCAGAAGGATCCCCGATCTGCGTCCCCTTTTCCGGCTTCTGAAATAAAAATACGTTCTAAGTGTACATAAATACAGTATATGTTTTGCAGCACAATTTTAAGATTAAAGCCAGTGTTAGGGTGTTTCCCTCCGGAATCCAGAAGGTCTGTGATGTCAGCCTCTGACTATAGTCCAACACAGAGTCAATAGCCGTCACTAATGGTCCACTGAGCAGCTTTTGTAATGCATTGATCACAGCACACAGGACTCAGTGTGGGAAACTCAGATCAGCTCTCTACTCACACTGACCAGTGGCCTCAAGACAGAGGACACATCGGCTACCTCTGGACTCCCAAAGTGAGGGTTAATTGCATCCACTCTCAAAATAAATAAATAGTGAACGTGTGCTGCTACAAGACTTGGTCTCTCTAATGAGAAAACCACGAGGCTGCTGAGGGGAGAACGGAATGGCATCACAAACACCTGGAAACCAAGTGTTGATGGATTTGTTACCATTCCATATATTCAGCTCCAGTCATTACCACGAGCAATTTCTCCCGAATGAAGGGGCCACCAACCCACTGTGGAGAAAACCAATAATCGATCAGTTCAATCATTATCAATTAGAAGCCACTTAAATGGTCTTATCATTTATCTTAAATAGTTTGAGTGCAATGAATGGGGGGGGTCTGGTATTTAACACACATTTGTAAGAGGAACTTGACAAAGGATAGCCTGTGAACTGTGATGCAAATGTTTGATGAGCACCCATACCTTGAAATGAAACTGGAACAGACCATAGCACATTCATAACTGTGCAATCAGAGGTCAAACCCATCTTCAAGTGTTTAAATGTGACTGAACCTGCACTGTAACAAAAACAATGGAATTCAACAACAACAATCAAATGGACATGGGCAGCAGCATCTGTTTTTAATGTGAAGGATGACTGTCAGTCTCACACGTGAAAGTTGTAAAGATAAGTGTGTGCTCAGTTAGTGTCATTGATGCCAACATCAGGCAGCAGATCTAGGGGTCACCACTTTCCCAGATTCACACAGCGCAGTCAGTCACTCTCCATCACCCCCACCCCTCCACCTGTTCCCCTGAGACGTGACCATTGTCCCCCAGCAATAAGAACACTGAGCATGTGGCAACTCCACACTCCTCACTGTCCTCCCAAGCTCTCCCATTGGCTACAGACTGTGAGAAACTCCAACAAGCCCAAGAACCACACATTCATATGCAGATTTGGGACAATATATAGGAGAGATGAAGCCAGTAGAGATCAGATTATCTCTACACAGACCTCTACAGCACAGAGATCCAGCCATGGTACCTACAATCACTTCAACTATGATCTACTCTAAGGAGCACCTGACTCTGACAAACAAGGTAAACTTAAGATTCAAATTCAAGGAAATGAATTACATTTGATTGATTGTTAATCTGCTTCAATAATGTCATACACCAGAATAAGGTTATTAATGCCTCTACTTGTCTCTTCTTGCAGCTAAGAAAGCCAGGGGTGGAGAAGTTACGCAGAGATCGTATCAACAACAGCATTGAGCATCTCAAGTCTCTCCTGGTTCCAGAGATCCTCAACCAGCAGTCGGACTCCAAGCTGGACAAAGCCGACATCCTGGAGATGACAGTTTGCTTCCTGAGACGACAGCAACAGAACGAGCTGATGAGTTCCTGCTCAGCACCTGTCAATCGGGGTTACTCCAGGTGTGTCCAAGTGAATGTTCACTTCCTGTCTAATGATGAGCTGAAGACACAGTCCCAGAGAAGACTGCTGAGCCACTCCCAGAGCCTGCAGCCATCATCAGATAAGAACAGGAGTGAGATTGACGGCCCTCAGCTGAGCTCCCCAGCCCAGCACAGCATCAGCAAAGACAAGAGTCCAGTCAACATCGCCCCCTGGAGGCCCTGGTAGAGACCTACAGATTGGAGCTCCACTCAGACAAACACAATGGATGGACCATGTTGGTCCAAGATTAATTTCATGGACAGTAATGAGTATAAGAAAATATCTTCTTTGTTCTCTGCTTATGCAGGAGCTTTTTAAAGTCTTGCTGTGATTGAGACTTTTCATTTCAGTTGTACTGAAGTTAAAAACTTTTTCCTAGAAAACAATCTGATCTTTGAAAACTACATTTTTGTAGTGTTAATTGAAAGCATCATAACCTTTATGTTTTGTGAAACATGTAGATTATATTGATCATGTGTTTATATTCATGATCAACAATAACTTGAATGGTTCTCTATGAGAACTTTTAACCCAAAATGGATGCTATATCATCAATCTGTGTGTGATTGTATTTGAATAACCTGTTTTTATGGTCTACAAATTAGAGTAATTTTTTACCTCTACATTTGTGTAGTGATATAGTCATATTGCCATTGTACTGAGCATCTTCTGTGAAGCATGTATCAGTTATATATTTGATATTGATCAACTTGAGCTACAGCATCAATGTTCCTCCGTGAGGATTATTTACCCAAACTGGGTATTATACCTGTTATCATCACTCTGTGATTAACAATATTTTATTTGTTTAAAGATCGAACTTCATTTGTGAAATTATCGATCATGTAATTTGAATAATGTGTTTATTGCAAATGGGAGAAAGAAATGTCTAATTGAAAAACCCTTGTTTATTTTAAACAATTATTTTGTATTTTATAGAGACAGTAACTGTGTATCCTGTACTCTGATAGAGTATCATATCTTGGAGATTTGTTCAAGCTCTTGTTGTGATGTTTAATCACTTTATTTCTGTTGAAATATTTACCTTAAATTAAGGTATTCAATGATGTGACTCATTGAGTCAGTCTGAATAAATACACAAATCATCAAATGAAATATTTTTGTCTGTTGCTTCATTCTTTTCTTGACCAAGACAATCCTTCAACAACATTACATTATTAAATTACTGATATATGAAACTCCACATAGATTAAGTGGCTGATTCAAATGCAATAGCAATGATGACCCAAGACTATGCAGAATGATATTGACTGCATTGGAATGCAACACTCAATTGAATCAATATATTAATTTTTATCTCTAGGTGCTTCATTCAAAATCTACAGAGTAATATCAAAGTTAAGATACATTTCTAGTCAAACATTATTATTTTACTGTCATAGTTTTTCTGTAAAGTTATGATAGGCTTTCTCTTTCTTGATGATGGACAGAGTTGTATTCAGTTCGTTTACATAGTTCAGTTGTTTGTGTGATAAACAGGGAACAGCTCTCAATTCCAATTAGTCATACAAAAGTTAACCCTTCATCGATTTATAATGAAACAAATCACAGACAATAATTTTCAACAGAGTACTCAATATCATGTGTTCTAAGCCGTGACAGGATGAAAATGTATTTCTAAAGGTATGTCCTGTTAGTATAATCTTGCCAGTGCTGATCTTTCCCTCCAAAATCCAGAAGGTCTGTGACGTCAGCCTCTGTCTTTAGTACAACACAGAGTCAATAGCCGTCACTAATGGTCCACTGAGCAGCTTTTGTAATGCATTGATCACAGCACACAGGACTCAGTGTGGGAAACTCAGATCAGCTCTCTACTCACACTGACCAGTGGCCTCAAGACAGAGGAGACATCTGCTACGTTTGAACTCCAGAATGCTTGACCTTATAACTACTAATACTGAGTTAAGAGCATCCTTGCTATTGATACTGATGACCCTGAAAATACTGAAAACCAAGGTATACATTATCCTGGTATCTATCCACTCACCTGTTAATGTTGACTAAAATATTATATATTCCCAAACATTCTGACTGACTGAACATATAAATATGTATGAATTTAAACAGAAATGAAAATTGTGAAACATTGTCACACATCATCATATTGTTAAATATAACTACCGGTATGTGCGAAGTAAAACCATATTGTAGAGTCGTTAATTCATTTCAGAAGTCATATCCATGGAAGTCAGTGATGAAGCTTGGATACAGAATATTACATTCAACAATGTTCTTACAGGTGGAGATTAATAACACTGTTCTTATATTTAGAGAATCAGTGTCAGTCTCACACCTGTAAGTTATAATGATGAGCGTGTGCTCTGTTAGTGTCATTGATGCCAACATCAGGCAGCAGATCTAGGGGTCACCACTTTCCCAGATTCACACAGCGCTCTGTTAGTCACTCTACATCACCACCACCCCTCCACCTGTTCCCCTGAGACGTGACCATTGTCCCCCAGCAATAAGAACACTGAGCATGTGGCAACTCCACACTCCTCACTGTCCTCCCAAGCTCTCCCATTGGCTACAGACTGTGAGAAACTCCAACAAGCCCAAGACCCACACATTCATATGCAGATTTGGGACAATATATAGGAGAGATGAAGCCAGTAGAGATCAGATTCTCTCTACACAGACCTCTACAGCACAGAGATCCAGCCATGGTACCTACAATCACTTCAACTATGATCTACTCTAAGGAGCACCTGACTCTGACAAACAAGGTAAACTTAAGATTCAAATTCAAGGAAATGAATTACATTTGATTGATTGTTAATCTGCTTCAATAATGTCATACACCAGAATAAGGTTATTAATGCCTCTACTTGTCTCTTCTTGCAGCTAAGAAAGCCAGGGGTGGAGAAGTTACGCAGAGATCGTATCAACAACAGCATTGAGCAACTCAAGTCTCTCCTGGTTCCAGAGATCCTCAACCAGCAACCCGACTCCAAGCTGGACAAAGCCGACATCCTTGAGATGACAGTTTGCTTCCTGAGATGACAGCAACAGAACGAGCTAGTGAGTTCCTCCACCTGCTCAGCACCTGTCAATCAGGGTTTACTCCAGGTGTGTCCAAGTGAATGTTCATTTCCTGTGTAATGATGAGCTGAAGACACAGTCCCAGAGAAGACTGCTGAGCCACTCCCAGAGCCTGCAGCCATCATCAGATAAGAACAGGAGTGAGATTGACAGTCCTCAGCTGAGCTCCCCAGCCCAGCACAGCATCAGCAAAGAGAAGAGTCCAGTCAACATCGCCCCCTGGAGGCCCTGGTAGAGACCTACAGATTGGAGCTCCACTCAGACAAACACAATGGGTGGACCATGTTGGTCTAAGATTACTTTCATGGACAGTAATGAGTATAATAAAATATATTCTTCATCTTCTGCTTATGCAGGAGTTTTTAACGTCTTGCTGTGAAACGTTTAATTAAAGTTGTACTGAACAAGTTAACGTTCTCTGAGAAAATGATCAAATCGATAATTGAAATAAAGTTAATGTTTTGTGAAACACGTTGATTATATTGATCGTGTTTTTATATTCATGATCAACAATAACTTTAATGCTCCTCCATGAGAACTTTTAACCCACAATAGATATTATATTATCAGTCAGTCTGTGATTATCTATGACTGATCTGTTTGAAGATCAAAATATATAAGACAAAAAACCATTGCCTCTACATTTGTGTAGTGATATAGTCATATTGACGTTGTATTGAGCATCTTCTGTGAAGTATGTATCAGTTATATATTTGATATTGATCAACTTGAGCTACAGCATCAATGTTCCTCCGTGAGGATTATTTACCCAAACTGGGTATTATACCTGTTATCATCACTCTGTGATTAACAATATTTTATCTGTTTTTCAGAAAATTTTGCTCACATTAAATTAATAGTTTGTAT
This sequence comes from Oncorhynchus kisutch, assembly GCF_002021735.2. Taxonomy (NCBI): domain Eukaryota; kingdom Metazoa; phylum Chordata; class Actinopteri; order Salmoniformes; family Salmonidae; genus Oncorhynchus; species Oncorhynchus kisutch. The sequence goes on along the minus strand of NC_034178.2, from coordinate 31,860,400 downwards.
ATTGCATTGAAAAACCTTGTTTTAAAAAAAAACATTTATATTGCATTTCATAAAGACAGTAACTGTGTATCCTGTACTCTGATAGAGTATCATATCTTGGAGATTTGTTCAAGTTCTTGTTGTGATGTTTAATCACTTTATTTCTGTTGAAATATTTACCTTAAATTAAGGTATTCAATGATGTGACTCGGTGAGTCAGTCTGAATAAATACACAAATCATCAAATGAAATATTCTTGTCTGTTGCTTCATTCTCCTCTTCTGAGAAGTTTCCAACATGGTTACATTTCTGATTTCTGATATTCCATATGTACAAGCAAAGAAAGCCTACATTGACACAAAACAATGATCTAGAAAGCATTAGAATACAACCCTGAATCTACTGTACATACCTCTGGGTGCTTCATTCAAAATCGACCAAGTAAGCAGTGGTGGAAGAAGTATTCAATCGTCGTACTTGTCATAAGTAAATTCTATACATCAAATTCCTTACATTAAGCAAACCAGAAGTAACGATGTTGCTGTTTTTTTAAATTATGGACAGACAAGGCACACTCCAACACTCAGACATCATTTGTATTTGTGTTTAATGAGTCTGCCAGATCAGAGGCTGTAGGGATGACAATGTGTTATATTGAGAAGTGTGTGAATTGGTGTCAGGCGGTGGGTGTAGCTGGTGCATGAAGTCAGGAGCAGGAGAGCAGAGATGAGTGAACAACGTATTTTACTCAAGAAAATAGCACGAGTAACAGTACCAATGTGCGAACAATAACGGTTGCCACAAAACAGTATTTTTGATATAAGTTCTTTACCCCCCTGCAAGTAAGATACAAGTTCAGACACATTTCTATCCATACATCATGAGTTTACATTCATTTGTTTTATTTGACATGTGAAATGAATTATAGAGCGATAATTATTGATTATTATGGAGGCATGACTGTTTTTTAGTTTGTTGCTGATATCCCTATTTTACATGTATTTTCAGTCATCATTCCAGTCATCTTTTTTTATTTATTTCACCTTTATTTAACCAGGTAGGCAAGTTGAGAACAAGTTCTCATTTACAATTGCGACCTGGCAAAGATTAAAGCAAAGCAGTTTGACACATACAACGACACAGAGTTACACATGGAGTAAAACAAACATACAGTCAATAATACAGTATAAACAAGTCTATATACGATGTGAGCAAATGAGGTGAGATAAGGGAACTGCCCCTGAACAGGCAGTTAACCCACTGTTCCTAGGCCGTCATTGAAAATAAGAATTTGTTCTTAACTGACTTGCCTGGTTAAATAAAGGTAACATTTTTAAATAAAAAATTTAAAAAGGCAAAAAAAAGGCCATGGTGGCAAAGTAAATACAATCTAGCAAGTAAAACACTGGAATGGTAGATTTGCAGTGGAAGAATGTGAAAAGTAGAAATAAAAATAATGTGGTGCAAAGGAGCAAAATAAATAAATAAAATAAATACAGTAGGGAAAGAGGTAGTTGTTTGGGCTAAATTATAGGTGGGCTATGTACAGGTGCAGTAATCTGTGAGCTGCTCTGACAGTTGGTGCTTAAAGCAAGTGAGGGAGATAAGTGTTTCCAGTTTCAGAGATGTTTGTAGTTCGTTCCAGTCATTGGCAGCAGCGAACTGGAAGGAGAGGCGGCCAAAGAAATAATTGGTTTTGGGGGTGACCAGAGAGATATACCTGCTGGAGCGCGTGCTACAGGTGGGTGATGCTATGGTGACCAGCGAGCTGAGATAAGGGGGGACTTTACCTAGCAGGGTCTTGTAGATGACATGGAGCCAGTGGGTTTGGCGACGAGTATGAAGCGAGGGCCAGCCAACGAGAGCGTACAGGTCGCAATGGTGGGTAGTATATGGGGCTTTGGTGACAAAACGGATTGCACTGTGATAGACTGCATCCAATTTGTTGAGTAGGGTATTGGAGGCTATTTTGTAAATGACATCGCCGATGTCGAGGATTGGTAGGATGGTCAGTTTTACAAGGGTATGTTTGGCAGCATGAGTGAAGGATGCTTTGTTGCGAAATAGGAAGCCAATTCTAGATTTAACTTTGGATTGGAGATGTTTGATGTGGGTCTGGAAGGAGAGTTTACAGTCTAACCAGACACCTAGGTATTTGTAGTTGTCCACGTATTCTAAGTCAGAGCCGTCCAGAGTAGTGATGTTGGACAGGCGGGCAGGTGCAGGCAGCGATCGGTTGAAGAACATGCATTTAGTTTTACTTGTTTTGATGTTGATGTTTGCTTAGTATGATATTTACATTGAATTAAAGCCTGATAATCTGAAATAATCTTATACCGTACATATTGTTACCATTGTCACCAAGATCATCCTGTTCACACCCTCATCTGTTAGACCTGTTCCTTATGATTGTCTCCACCCCCCTCCAGGTGTCGCCCATCTTCCCCATTATCCACTGTGTTCTCTGTTTGACTGTTGCCAGTTTGTCTTGTTTGTCAAGTCAACCTACTCTGAGCCCGCCTGCCTGATCACTCTGCCTGCCCCTGAGCCTGCCTGCCAACCGGTACCTTTTCCCCACCTCTGGATTGTTGACCTCTGCCTACCCTGACCCTGAGCCTGCCGTCCAGTACCGTTGCCCCGCCTCTGGTTTACTGACTCCTGCCTGCCTTGACCTGTCTATTTCCTGCCCCTGTCAAGTCAACGTGTCTGCATCTGGGTGGGCAGATTAGTGAAGTAACAAGAAAGTCCATATCAATATTTACAAATAATGTATTCAATTATCTATTAGGCTAAAGCAATCATGGGTTATTAAGAGCACCTACACCTAATGTTTTAAATTGCTTTACAAGTTGTACTCCGGACACCAGAGATGGACTTGATGCGGAGGTTGGCTCAGAAATGATGAGCAGATGGTGTTAGACTACCATCTACTGTAACCAAAATAAGCCATTTTTACATCCTAAAATATCTCATTTCCACAAGCCAGTTTTGGTTGCTTGGATGGTTATTCAGTATCACAATCAAAATCTTAGGGTACTGCAAAAATACCAGTCTTCCTTTAAAAAGCCAGACCGCAGTAATTCTTATGTTCTTGATAAGAGTCAATGACGGAATGGTACACTACAAGACATTACTACTGCAATTATTAGTTGTCTTTGCATCAAACCATGTTACCAAGTTTCATTGGTACTCATAAAACATTCCATTGTTTACTCTTTCTTTACTGTATATCCTGAACAAATCCCTCTCTGAATGGTATGAATTAGTCTGTTAACATAACTAAGGGAACAGCTAACATTCACTAGATTGTCCTTCTTTGCACAAAATTCACTTCATCCTCTCCATTATCCACAGAATGGGTAGTCTCAGTAAATGCATTTCTCAAACAACTCTTCCTGGTTCAGAGAAGTGAATTAAAGGCCATGTGCCTCTCTTCCCCTTTCACTTTGCCCTGCCGCCAGCCAGGGTGCAACAACAACAGAAGTTCTCCACCACTTTCTTACTCGTGCATAAGGTAACTACAGAGTTGTGCATGACTAATTATGCTTTATCTAATACAATGTAACTCATATATGTTATGAGCGGTATTGTATACCATGTAGACTGTTTCTCTCGGTTTAAAAGGTATCTCGTGTTTAAAGAAGTGTCAGGGTATGAGAGAACCCATGTTGGTGTGTTTTGCAGGTATTTATGGGAAATTTATTGTAGAGTGCCGTGGTGTTATTTTATGAAAGCGGTCACTCCTCAATCACCACTGAGTAAACAGGCTAGAGGGTGGGTGACAGACAGTGGGGTAAATTATACAGTCTGTCAAAAGCAGTGTTGGGGAGTAGTGAACTACAAGTAATAAAACTACATTTTGCAGTAGCTTCAAATCTAGGTAGTGTTTTCATCAGTAATGAATTACTTTTTTTTTGCCATGTAGCGCTGTACTGTAGCTAACTATTGAAACTACACAATATGTTTTTGCAAAAATAAAATATATGTGAAGTAGGCAATAATGTCTATTCTTTTTTGGCATCAGACCTGCTTAATTGTCACTTGAAACATTGTTATTGTGTTTAACAGGCTAAATTACACATTCACATATGTTTTTGCATTTTGATTTCTATAATAGTTCCGACTTAGATGTGAAAATACTCCACAAAGTAGTTTGGATGTAGTGAACTACTTTTTCAAAGTAACTTCAGTTAAGCAAACTATCTTTTTCTAGTGGGTAGCTTGAGCGTAGCTTAAAGGGAAATTCCACCCTAAAACAATCTGTTCACATTTGTTTCATTAGTCCATTGTTGACATAGTCCCAAACTGTTTTGCTTGGCAGCAATCAAGTTTTCAAGATAGATAACTTTAACAAAAAAAATGAAATCCTCCCCATATGATACATTCTGCAAAACGCAGCATCACATGATGCAAAATGCATCATACGGGGATGATTTCTGTATTTTGAAAGTTACAGCTTCAAAACATTTTCCTTTATCTTCTTCCAGCATAAAGTAATTGGTAGCTTGGTAAACTATATTTTCCAAGTAGCTTTTCCAAAAGTGCTCTCTTTTTTCTCTGGGTAGTTGAGCAACTGTCTATATGTGGGTTTTGAGAATTTCTTCAACATTCTCAATTTGAAAAGCCATCTAAAAACTAATACCAGTTGGGAGGGCCTTCAACAAACAGCCAACTCTCTACACCGAGTTCCTTCAAGCGCACTAGTCACATGTCTGTGATTTAGCAAGCCAAATCGGTCTACTTTCTTTCCCTTGCCTCTGTTCATTTCAGGCAAAGCATAATTCAATATAGGCCCAGCTCACGCTAACTCCTCACGGGTCGTGTGTCTTTATCTGCAGCTCTGACAGAAACACTCAGCTCTTTCAGAGCCCTAAAGTGAATCAAGTCTGGATTGTACCATTTGGGTTTCTACCCCATCCCCCAGGGCTCCAATCAGGACCTGTAAGGCCACTGTCATGGCTGGTTACATTATCTGATTGTCTGTCATTCAGAATCAGTTACCAGTCAACAGAAAGAGGGTATAACTTCCAAAGTGATGATCACTGGGGTACTAAGCATGAGCATCTGTTGGTTTGTTAAAATTATGATGATCAGATAATGATACCAGTTCAGTTTCCTTTTTTGCCATTCTGACTGCCAAGCCCAAGATTGTGCAACTCCTCTTTAAAAGGATATGAAATATGGGACTTTCTTTCCCCAAGTGTTGATGGTGTCAGGGAAGTTGCGTGCAACAAAACAAAAAGTATTTGTCCATACAGAGGCAGAGCTGAGCGTTTTCCCCTGTGTGTGGCTGCTCGGCCATGGAAACCCATTTCATGAAGCTCCCGACAACAGCTCCCACTGGAATCATGTAGTAACCAAAAAAGTGTAAAACAAATCTAAATATATTTTAGATTTTAGATTCTTCAAAGTAGCCACCCTTTGCCTTGATGATAGCTTTGCACACTCTTGGCACTCTCAACCAGCTTCACCTGGAATGCTTTTCCAACAGTCTTGAAGGAGTTCCCAAATATGCTGAGCACTTTTGGCTGCTTTTCCTTCACTCTGCGGTCCAACTCATCCCAAACTATCTCAATTGGGTTGAGGTCAGGTGATTGTGATCACTCTCCTTCTTGGTAAAATAACAATTAAACAGCCTGGAGATGTGTTGGGTCATTGTCTTGTTCAAAAAGAAATTATAGTACCACTAAGCGCAAACCAGATGGGATGGCGTATCGCTGCGGTAGCCATGCTAGTTAAGCGTGCCTTGAATTCTAAATAAATCACTGACATTGTCACCAGCGAAGCACCCCCGCACCATCAAACCTCCTCCTCTTCCATGCTTCACAGTGGGAACTACACATGCAGAGATCCTCCGTTCACCAACTCTGCATCTCACAAAGACGGCGGTAAGAACCAAAAATCTCAAATTTGGACTCATCAGACCAAAGGATTGATTTCAACCAGTCTAATGTCTATTGCTCGTGTTTGTTGGCCCAAGCAAGTCTCTTCTTATTATTGGTGTCCTTTAGTAGTAAATTCGACCATGAAGGCCTGATTCACGCAGACTCCTCTGATTCACGCAGTCTCCAAATGTCTGAAGAATGTTGCAATTTCTATTATGACAAACAATTCACCTGCATTGTAGAATAGATATATTATTGTTGGTTTGTCCTCCATACAGGTGACTGTAGTCAAGATGTCTCCATGCTGTTGGCTGGCTCTGTTGGCTCTCCTCCCCTTCGCTCTGGCCACCAACCCTGGAGTCAAGGTCAAACTCACAGAGAAGGGCATTGAATATGGTAAGTGTAAAGCAAGGGCAATAGAGCTAAATGAGTGTGTTTGTGTGTTGTGATCCTTCTGTCCCAATCCCCTGCTATCCTGTCTTGTTCACAGGCAAACAAATTGGGATGGCATCTCTGCAGCAGAAACTCAAGACCATGAAGGTCCCAGACCTCTCTGGGACAGAGCGAGTTGCTCCCATTGGCAAGGTCAAGTACAGTTTGACAGGGTAAGGGAGTAAATCCAATATATTGCATTGATCTGCATATCTCATGGAAATTTTAGTTGATATCGTCAACTGTGCTGACAAATGTTACAGTGTTCACAATACTCCATTTAATCCTCCAGAATAACGATAGTGAATCTGGGACTGCCGTACTCTGCTCTGGCACTGGTGCCAGATACTGGAATCAGGCTAAGCATTACTAATGCCTTCATCAGCCTGCATGGGAACTGGAAGATTCGATACCTCAGTTTCATGTAAGTGCATCCTCGGGACCAGCTGGAGTGTTCCAAGCAAGCCGGAACTAAAGGCTGCACACCAGTAGAGGCTGCTGAGGGGAGGACGGCTCATAATAATGACTGGAATGGTGTCCATGGAATGGTGTCAAACACAACGATGTGGTTTCTGTATGGTCGATACCCCTCCGTTGACTCCATTCCAGCCATTATTATGAGCCGTCCTCTCCTCAGCAGCCTCCACTGCTAAACACCCAGTACATCCCCAGGACAAGGTTCGAACAACACTGTACAATTTTCTCTTGGGCCTGTCTACAAAACAAAGGACTCGATCCACAATCCATGTTTTCTCGGTAACCATCTAGAAAGGACAGTGGCTCCTTCGACCTGGAGGTGAATGGACTCACCGTCACTGACAGTATTACAATCAAGAGTGATGAGACTGGCAGGCCAACGGTCAGCAGTGTCAACTGTGTGGCCAACGTGGGCAGTGCCAGCATCAAGTTCCATGGTGGAGCAAGGTAACTAGACTATAAAGCTGCACAAGAAACTCCAGTCCACTAAAAACTTTGTGAGAATGCATGTTGCCGACTAAGGAAGCCTAATCAAACCGCAGTGTCATAAAATGATTGCAATGTGGATTTCTTGTGCTTTGGTTCTTGTTTCCCAGCTGGCTGTACAACCTTTTCAGTGCCTACATTGACAAGGCCCTGCGCAGTGCTCTACAGAAACAGGTGAGAGACAGTGTAATGCCAGACCGCAAACTCAACCAATAACTCTCTTCCTCTCTGACTGATCTCACTTCCTCTTTGACTCAATTCACTTCAACAATCACAACTGGTTATTCTTCTTCTGTTCTCTTGGCAATAACATTTGCTTTTTCATTGTTACAGATCTGTCCCCTAGTGGCTGATACAATTACTGACATGAACCCACACCTCAAAACTCTCAATGGTATTTTTTTTATTTTTTTATTTCACCTTTATTTAACCAGGTAGGCTAGTTGAGAACAAGTTCTCATTTGCAACTGCGACCTGGCCAAGATAAAGCAAAGCAGTGCGAAACACAACTTGTACATAAGAACGTATGATAAGGAATCGATTAGTTCATTATTGTGTAATTCATAGGCTACTAAATTGATTTAAAAATATATATATATATATATTCTGCCATCTTGAAGTTCTAGCCAAAGTGGACAAGTATGCTGAAGTTGAATATTCCATGGTGACATCACCCACCATTTCAAATACCTCCATTGATTTCAGTTTGAAGGTAAGAACTCCCGATTATCTCACAACAATTGTATCCGTTGAAAGGTGTAAACAAGCAAGAGGCATAAAGGTCAAATCTCTCTCTCTCTCTCTCTCTCTCTCTCTGCAGGGTGAGTTCTACAACATTGGGAAGCACCAGGAGCCTCCGTTCTCCCCCACGCCCTTCTCCCTGCCTCCTCAGGTCAACAACATGCTCTATATCGGAATGTCAGCCTTCACCACCAACTCTGCAGGCTTCGTGTACAACAACGCTGGAGCACTTAGCCTCTATATCACCGATGATATGGTGAGGATTCCTTCACAACTGCAAACGTGTTTGTTCCAGACTCATCTACAGAGTGATACAGAGTCCTCCTCTCTATTTTCCCCTGACAGATCCCTCCAAGCTCTCCCATTCGGCTGAACACCAGAACGTTTGGGGCCTTCATTCCAGAGGTGATAAACACAACCTACCATTGTCTTCATTTTACCTCACAATGTTCGGAATAGTACAGAATGACATTACTGTCCCTCTAGAAACGGAAACATGCCTTTGTTCAAACATCTAAGTAAGGATACCATGAGTGTTCTTCTCAGGTCAGAAGAGTGAAGATGTTCTTCTGTGCTCAGATAGCCAAGCGTTTCCCTAGCATGATGATGAAGCTGCTGGTGAAGACGGTGAAAGAGCCCACCATCTTCTTTGAGCCCAACAACGTGACTGTCCAGGCCAGTGGCAGCGTGACGGCCTACGCCATCCAGCCCAACACCACCCTCTCTCCCCTCTTCGTCCTCAACATGGTCAGTCAGTCACTCAATCAGGAAGTAGAATGCCGTAGGTCAGACTGTCAAGAGTGGTACATAACTCAACAAGCTCTCTGTTCTGACTACAGGAGGGTAGTGTCAGTGCTCGACTGTACGTGACCGGGGTGAAGTTGGCCGGGGCTGTCACTCTGAACAAGTGAGTGTGATTGTCTACACGGGTGCAAAAGGGGAAGAAATTCTTTTTCAGAAACTGACCAAAATAATTGAATGCGGTCTGCTTTTCACAGAATTGAGATGACTCTGGAAACGAGTTATGTGGGACAGTTTCAGGTAAGAATGACATATTCAGAGCTTGTAACTTGAAGATAACTTTCTTTTTAAACACTAAAACACACTGAATCTAAACACAAACAGGTTGGATCTCTTGACAACATCTTCCTGATGGTCCTGAAAGTGGCTGTGATACCAAAGGTCAATGGTGAGTGATTTCCTTCCTTGATCATTTATATTTGAGTCGTTCCATATTTAGGTGGAAATTGTGCACCAATATTGCATTTTAAAAGCCTGTTATATTAAATAAAGTGCTCATTAATATCAACCATGTGGAGAATTCAATAAATCTATCACTTCTTGGAAGATTTGAACCCATTTAATACCCTAATTTCTCCAAGTTGAATCATCATTGTAAAACCCTAGTTATTTTGTTGCTTCGACTTAGTCATTTCTGAATATTATTTATTTAATGTGATTCGTGATTCATTTACGTCTGTCCCTCATTTTAAGGTCAACCCTGAACTCTCGTTTTAATATGGTGAAAATATTCCTTTTAAAAAAAGTTAAAAGAAAAATTGAACATCTAACAGTCAAATCATAGTGTAAAAGCAGGTGAGCAAGTTATACACTTTTCAGCCATTTTCTGGTGTTTTGTGGTGGAAAACTGAGTGGGTCGAGCACAACACGTCAACCCCGTTACCCATAGACAGGCTAGAAATGTTAATATATATATTTTTTTTTTTGTGAAACTTGCATTCAATTACCATCCCTGTGGCACACAAGCTTCTAATCCCCCTGCCACCAGGGGATTTATGAATGATTTAAGATGAAGTCATCAATCCTGTTACTTCATTTAAAAAAAATGTAACCCCGAGGTTGGAAAACACATTTTTTAAATATTTTTTGATCTAAAGTATTTTTTGACTAAGATTCAGGGCCTTTTGAGGAGTGTACTGGTGGAAGGACACACTGTTTCTGCAATGATTAACCACTGTGTTTTTATCCTATAGCTCGCCTAGAGAAGGGTTTTCCTCTTCCCTCTATTGGAAAGATGAACCTTGTCAACACTCAGCTGCAGGTCCTGAAGGTACATTATATCTAAGAGCTCAGTGCTACCATCTCCTATACTATAAACAGTGTGTTTGTGTCCTATATTTGACAAACTACTGTGTCCTATATAAGCAACTACTGCTGCTTTTCTCTCTTCAGGACTACATGCTGATTGGGACAGACGTTCAGTTCACAGGATAAGTGCCATGTAAATCAACAATCAAATCAAACCAATGAGACATGCAATTAACATTTAAAAATCTAAATGTATTACACATAGAATACACCACATTCTTAAATATCTTTCTATCATTGCAGTATTCCACTTTTGTCCAATTTATAATGAATATATTTGTATAATTAAACAAATCACAATAAAGCTTTTTTAAATGTTTATTTTAACTTGAAAAGTCTTCTTCAGTCAGTTGTCTCTGGATTGGATCTTTGTCGATGTTACATCTGCGTCGTGGTGCCACAGAAGACGTCCACTTCACACTCACTTTCAGGGTACAGAGGACTAGACACCGTATCTAGCGACTGAAGCCAGTTGTCCGTCATGGCAGTGGTCAGGTAAACGTGTGGCTGAGTCACTCAGAGAGGTGTGGCTGAGGGCGTGTCCTCTCAGGCTCTGGGAATTGGCTGACTCGATCTGTATGGGAGACAGGCCAGTCAGTCACAGGGCAGGAACAACGCAGTTCTAAGCATGGTGCCCGATTACCTTTAAAATGGCTTATTTCTTGAAAATAACTACTTAAGCCCTTATAAAGGACCTAAGCATTTAAATAAACATCCATCAAAGCAAAGCTTTTCATACATACAGTATGTGTTCATACATACAGTATAATTGAAAGAGAGAAGTCTTGCTGTGACTCAGTGTGATAGAAAATGTTGTATAGTGTACCTTGATCAGGACATAGTCTCCCGGGTTGATGGGGGAAGTGTGTGTGTCAGTGGGCTGACCAGCCACTTCCTGCCGAGGGAAAATCACCTTCACGTTCCCATCGTTCCTCCCACACAGGTCCTGAGCTGATCTCTTACTCTCCTGGGGGGACGTTAAAACAAGGTCAATTGATATTGGAACGATGTGGGACAATTGCCTATATGTGAATTAAAGTGGGTTTTACATGAATCGCCCGGTGAATTTTGAATCCTCGTTGGCTCGACCTGCTATAATACTACGTTTGCATGCCACGGGTAAATATGAATAGGTCCGGTCTAAATTGCTAGTTTCCCCATGCAGGGTAAGTCTGAGGTGTGGGGAGCAGGGGCTCACGGCTCAATTAATTTGATTTTAAACATGTATATTATGCTAATAGTAACCATATGAGTAGGGATATGAGTTTCTCTCCATCACATCAGATGGAAAGGCCAAGCATTGGGCCCAAGTTATGAGGAGAGTGTTTTATTTCAAGAGCAGAAGAAAATGGTACTCACTCCCTCCACTAGGACGAGCTGTGTTCTGCCGATGAGGGCGGAGTTGACCTTGGTGGCCTCCTCCCTGAACATGCAGATGAGCTCCTCGAGCCGCCGCTGCTTCACCTCCGCTGGCACGTCGTCCTGAAGACGATGGAACGCATGGGTTTTCTGGGAGAGGACACAGCAGTGTACACAGGATATACGGCATTAACACAATAAATGACATTTAATTTACTCTTGAAAATATTGTCTAAATTAGAGGGGCCTGGATTTCGTAACACAAACTCTATGGGCCCCTGAAAAAAAAAATATGGTTGTGAACCCATGCTCTACACCAATGGTATTGACAGAACATGTGGAATCATTTCCAGTACATTAATTGAGTTGAACGGACCTTCCGCATACTGTAGGCAAAGAGGAAGCCCACGTTGTAGCGCACCTCCCTGATCAGAGACAGGGTCTGCAGGTGGTCCTCTTCTGTCTCCCCACAGAACCCAGAGATGAAGTCACTGCTCAGGCTCACCCCTGAGACAGACACACAGGACTGAACCGTCACTGACCCAATGGCAATAAGACAGTCGGTGCTTTGAAAAGCACATTACACAAGATGCCATTGGCATGCAGCCAATGTGCATAGCCAAACCGGTCTGCAGCGGTTACCTGAATTCACAGCAACTATTCATCACAAAAAAACGTATAAACAAGTAGAGGTGGTCTACCTGGGATTATTCTCTTGATGTTATCCACAAGCTCCAGGTAAGCCTCCCTACTATAACTGAAATTTCCAAAATGGACACAATTAAGACGACAAACATATTTGACTCTGTTTCCATGGATCTAGTTCCATTTCTATTTGAGAGCAGAGTAAAAGCTGAAACAGAGGAGCTGTATTACCCCCTCCGCATGGCCTGTAGGACTGTGCTGCTGCCGCTCTGAGCCGGGAGGTGGATCTGCTTACAGATGTTCGCCCTCTCTTTTATCAGCTGCAACACCTACACACAAACACCAGTGTCAAAATGTCCACGTCAACATGTCAATGCTGAGAACAATCTACTTCATAAACTGGGTGGTTCGAGCCATGAATGCTCATTGGCTGACAGACCATATACCACGGGTATGACAAAACATCTATTTTTAACTGCTCTAATTACATTGTTAAGCAGTTTATGATAGCAATAAGGCACCTCTGGGGTTTGTGGTATACGGCCAATATACCACGGCTAAGGGCTGTATGCAGGCACTCCGCATTGCGTAAAATCAGCCCTTAGCTGTGGTATATTGGCCATATACCACACCCCCCCGTGCCTTATTGCTTAAGTATATCCTTCAATGGTCAAATGTTTACCTTACATTTTTTTGCTTGTGATTAGTGTGTGTGTGTGTAGCAGTGAACAGAATAACAACAAAGTGCATTCTTTACAATCTTACAGACTATTAGAATAACAATATAATCCCAATACTATTAACTTCAGTTTGCCTTTTGGACTCCATTTGTACCTCATCAGGGAAGTCCTTGGGATGAGGGGAGGTGAACCTGATTCTCATGTCCGGGTCTATGAGGGACACTCTGTCCAGCAGGTCAGCAAAGCGCAGGCCCCCGGGCCGGGCTCGGTACACCGTCCTAAAGCCCCGGCTCAGCTGGCCTGGCTCTGAACTACAGAACTGTTCCTCTGATGTGTCCCTGTAGCTGTTCACATTCTGACCCAACAGGGTCACCTCCTTCACACCCTGGTACAGAACAAAAGCACAGTAATGCTAAGAATAGCCTAAGCCTGCATACAGTCTATTAAGACACAAACAAGAGAAGTATCTGCACACCTGAGAGACATTTAAAACACCTACCTGCTCTGACAGGATATGGACTTCCTCAAGGATAGAGGACACTGGTCGACTCCTTTCTCGACCTCGAGTGAACGGGACAATGCAGTAGCTGCACATGTTATCACATCCTCGCATGATGGACCTACAAAGCAGAGAGGGACATGAGGATGCAGGATCAAGGCCAATTTCCTGTATTCGATTCTATATGTAATTCTAGGGTCCTGTGTAACTCATCTGATTGTAAATGGTAAAATGCACCAGAGTACATTCAACCTGACGAATAAACACTTGCCTAGCTGTACAAGATGTGACAGACAGTCAGAGAGACACTCACACAAAAGCACTGTAACCCTGGGGGGAGTGGTGAACTGGCATGACATCAGCATATGTCTCCTCTAGAGACAGCAGCACGTTGCTAGCCTGCTGACCACCATGGGCCACAGACAGGAGGCGAGGAAGGTCCCGGTATGCATCTGGACCAGCCAGAACATCCAACAGCTTCTCCCTCTCCAGCAGCTCAGACTTCAGCCTCTCGGCCATGCAACCTGGGACCACAAACATACAGGGGATCAGAGCCAGCACGTATGCTGTGTTGATCCTAGAGTGTCGGTTCAGACAGAGACATCATAAGTATCATAGTCACAGGTCAGACTGTAAGTCATTCACCTAAGACTCCAATTTTCATGGGTACGCGGGTCTTTAAGCGTCTTTTCTTCATGGCTGTGAGTTGCCGTAGTCTGTTCCAGATTGTTTGTTCAGCTTTTTCTCTGTGCAAAGCAGAGCAGGGAAAAGCTTGCTTGAGTATGTTGAAAGTTCAGTGAACAAAACTTAAGGAAAAATGCCTCCCTCTGTCCCAAAAAGACTTGGAACTTTACCTTATGGAGCATGTAACAAGGAGGACAACATCAGCCTGAAAGAGATAAAATGTATATTTAAACCACAGGTTTCTGTCAATAGAAATATTTGGTCATGCACATTTTAATCCTCCTAAAAAGTGAACGTCATGTGTACCTCAGCGACATCACTTGTGCGTTGATATCCCTTCTTCTGCAATATTGACCAGGCAATTTCTGTGTCGTTGACGTTCATCTGACAGCCATAGGTTTCAAAACACACTGTAAAAATGCATTATTTCAACGGTCATTAATTAATGGAAGATTTTTTTTAAAATCCGCGATGTTAATGTGCAGTGCACAAACCTGTCCTAGAATTCCCACTTTCTGAGTCCTCGGGAAGATAGGCATGCTTGTCAGTGTCTATCAAATCATCAGTGATAACAGGTTGCAGTTTGTTGATAGAAGCTCCCTTGACAAAGTCATGAAATCTTGGACCTGTGGCTATTTGAGTCTTGAATTTTTCTGCCCTGCTCTCCTCGTTTGAATGAACGCTGACTGGCTTTGAACAACACAATCTGTGTTGCAAGCTCCATCTAGGTAACCATTGTTCAAAAGTAAGAAAAATAGATCTTAAACGGTTGGTGTTTCTCATATTTGTCAAATAATAACGTCAATTACTGCGCCATTTTTTGCAATGGGTGAAATTGTGAAAACAATGTTCAAAATAGCTAACGTTATCCAGCTAGTGGCTTGACACTGAAAAAGAGCCCTCCGAAATTGTACTCAGCAGGTGCTGCAGCTTTCGTATGTCATAATTCTTCTTTCTGCATATGAACTTGTCGGTTGAATACTAAATTTGCCCTATTGAAGTCGTTTTAATCCTCAAGTTGTCATTCGGTACACAAAGCAATTCGCTAGCGTGATCTTGTGTAAACAACTGCCGTCTATCAATCGCGTCCTCAAGGACGTACAATATTGCGGTCCGTCTTGAACCAACTATTTTACAAAAGGTTCCACTGTGACAGTGCCATCGTCGTGCACCTTGAAGGAATCTGTACTTAACTACAGAAAAACTGTTCAATTAATATACATTATATTTCAGATGTATTTAAACAAATAAAACATATAGACATTATACGGACATGCTTCCTGTCCCAGACCTATTATTTGACCATGCTGGTCATTTATGAACATTTGATCATCTAGGCCATGTTCTGTTATAATCTCCACCCAGCACAGCCAGAAGAGGACTGGCCACCCCACATAGCCTGGTTCCTCTCTAGGTTTCTTCCTAGGTTTTGGCCTTTCTAGGGAGTTTTTCCTAGCCAACGTGCTTCAACACCTGCATTACTTGCTGTTTGGGGTTTTAGGCTGGGTTTCTGTACAGCACTTTGAGATATCAGCTGATGTACGAAGGGCTATATAAATAAATTTGATTTGATTTGATTAGATATGACCAATGAAAGAGAAGGGAGAGAAATCTAAAGCATACCTCAACCAGTACGGTGAAAGGGAGAGAGAGAGAGATGAAGAGAGCGATAGAGGGGGGGAGTGGGACATACAGACAGGCAGAGAGGTTAGAGCGAATTTAACATCAGAGGTGATGTCATTGGTGTCTTTGATGGTTTGGTTTAAAAGGTTTATTCAGAGAGTGATGTCCACAAAAAGCTGTTCCAGCATCTCTTCTGAGATGATGACCTGAACTGACATCAAGGACTGCGGGAGAAGGACCCAATAGAATAAACTCACACTTAATTCAGGTCACTTTAAGGTAACTATCTTTATGTTTCAGATTTGATAGTGTGTGTCAAGAAGACCATTTGATGATATGATTACATACGTTGATATTGTAACCTTTTTAACTATATGTCAATCACTTCTTAAAAATAAATATAACATTTCTATTGTTAACATCAATCATACATGGATGTTTAGGTATCAAATGCAATCACTACACTTTGTGCTTTAATTATTTATTGGTTGGAACATCAAACAAAAATATATATTACCTGAGTAAAGTTACCCATGTAGTGGATAAAGACATTTTACATTATAACAAATATTTACTTAAATTTAGTTACACTGAAAAATCCATACTTTATCTTTGTAAAAGTAATCATCAGAACAATATAGAAAGGCTTCCTCTCCAAGAGAACTCAATGTCTACTGCAGTGATATCAGATCAGGGGCCAACTGGCTTCAGCGTATTTTCTAATGTAATTTTAACTCTTCCATTTCTTCTTGTTTTCCAGAAGTAGTCATGATGATGGATCGAGCTGTACTGCTTGTTTTCTGCTGTCTGGTGATGTCTGTATCAGTTGCCCCACTCTACCCATCTATTAGGTAAGAATACAATCAATCTGCATGATAGCAATTTTGTTTAAACATTTAAAGTCATGTTAATAGCATTAAAATGTCAAAAATATAAACCAACATGCTAATTTGACAAATATTGTATCTAACATGGGTTGTATGACCAATTGTCCAATATAATTATTATTTCAAAAATGTTTCTGATAATACATTTTAAGTTTGATATCTAAGAAAAGCATGCTGATACTACTTGAGTTTAAATAATTAAATATTATTATGATTGCAACTGTTAAAGCTCACTAACCATAATGAACTTGAATACGAAAGAGTGATTTATGATTCTAGTAGATTACTGCTAGAGCATCCAAAATAGTTCTGTCACTTGTCATATGATTAAATTACATTTTTAATCAATTAGCTTTTCACGAACCCCTAGTAGCTATGTCAGTAGTGGTGTGCATTGCCTTTTGAGTGACATTTACAACACTCCAATGTGTAACTGTTCTAATACCAATCTCTGTGGAACAGCAGCTAAACCCCCTCAGTAAAATATGTTACTAACCCTCTTGTTAAACAGGCTAATGACGCAGAGCTTGTTGAGTGGAATGATCCACACCTGAACTGCAGTTATCCCCCCTACTCTGCCCCCAGTCTCCTTGACCAGGGGCCAGGTATACACAAATAGTCTCTGCTAGCTCCCTTTCCAATAATTCAATTTTCACCCTGTGCTGCTGAAAAAAATGATGTAATGCTTCATCCCACTGATGGACGATCTAACAATGGAATGAACATGAGGTGTGGTCAGTAACAGACAAAGACTGGACTGCCAAGAGAGAGCAGAAAGAAATCGAGAATAACTGCAGCCAGCAGTCTGTCTCTGAACATGATGCTTTAAATCTATCAGGGGTCAGTGTGCCTGTCATAGTGTGCCCTGTCTTTTTGTTATGCTAACAAGGGTCAAGATGTCTGGATTAGTCACTAAAATGTGTAACATTTGCACAGCACATTAATCACAGCATTCGGGGGCAAAGTATGAGACTATTCTGCATATCTACTATTGTTCTGCATATCCGGAAAAACACATCTACTGAAAATGATCACTTGACCTAACTACAATTAAGATAATAGCATTTGAAGTATGTTTTTTGTTTACGATAACATTTTTTTAGACAGTTTATTTTGAATGTTATCTTTATAATTCCCTATAAAGATTAGAGCTGCCCAGACATTTTTGTTGTTGCGATTTCACTTGGTTTTGCTAAAGTTACCGCACCGGTAATACACTTCCTCATGCTTGTCCTGCAGTTGCAGAGATAAAACATGAAAAAAGCTTCCATAAACACCCAAATATGTATTTTTAGAAACGGCAACGCTCTCTGTATAATGATGCAGGTCTATCGATGTTATACTCATGAAATTGTTATTCCGAACTTAATCTAAGTGACTAAAGCCCACTGGGCACAGACGTCAGTTCAACGTTTAGTTTTGATTTACATTTGGATGAGCTGTCAACTAATGTGAATTCAACAAAACATTTCACCGTGTAATTGGATTTAGGTTAAAAGTTGGGTAAAAAAAACAACACATAATGCCCTTACCTTGATGACTTTTTGCAAATTCAATCAGTTGATTCAACTTCAACACATAGATTGAGAGTTGAAATGTGGAAACAACTTTGATTCAAACAGTTTTGCACAGTGGGTGGACACGTCATACCATATTTATGTGACGTGTTTTCCCCCCAGGTTTGGTCAGAGGGACACGTCCATCCTGATGACCTCTATAGAGCATCCCATGCAACTGCTGGAAGAAAACAGCACTCCCTTGACGCAAAAAGCCGAACTGCGGTCAGTGCCACCCGAAAATCTGAAATAGCTTTTGTTGTTATACAACAAAAAGGTATCAAGGCAATGACTGAACTTTCAAATTCTACACATCTATCCATGAAATGATCATGTGCTCCCTCCCATCTTTCAGATCAGGAAGACATGCTGATGCTATCTTTACCAACAGCTACAGGAAGGTTCTAGGTCAAATCTCAGCCAGGAAATTCCTACAGAGCATCATGGGAAAACGTCTACAGTGAGTAGTGGCTGTTTATGCAATCTGTGAGTAATGATATACTATAGTTAAGCAATAAGGCCAGAGGTGTGGTATAAAGCCAATATACCGAGGCTATAGACTGTTCTTTGCACGACACAACGCGGAGTGCCTGGACACAGTCCTTAGCTGCAGTATTTTGGCCATACATCACAAACCCCAAGGTGCCTTATTGCGATTATAAACTGCTTACCAACGTAATTAGAGCAGTAAAAATAAATGCTTTGTCATACCTGTGGTATACAGTCCGATATACAACAGCTGTCAGCCAATCAGGGCTCAAACCACCCAGTTTATAATTAAGTATAGAAGCACTAAAAATGTTCATACTGTACTTATTCTATTCTTTTTTTTCAAACCCAGAGAAGAAGGCCGGAGCTATAATGTGAAATGCCAGTCAGACATTTACGAGGGCACCTACAAACAGGACCTGACATCTGTTCAGAGAAAACAGAGTTACAGAGGACAGCAAAACAATTTCAAGATGCCAAGGTACAGTTCCCACCCAGTACATGGTTTTGAAATCATGATCTCACTGCAGACAAGTTATCTGTAAGCCTTCAGAGCATACACATTGCCAAATTGTGAAGTGTGTCTCGTGGAAATGCATAGTTGTGATTGAATTGACATTCCTACTTAATGTTCTCTTCCAGACTTTTATGTAGTGAATGTAAGCGAGGACAAAGTGAAGACAAGAAGTGTTTAGCTCCAACCCTAATGACCTGAAAATGTCAAAATAAAAAATTAAAAGCTATTTTACTATCAAAGCTTTGAGTCAAGAAAATCAATGTCCCTCAGTTCATACACTCTGGCAAACAATTGTACTAAAGGATATGTAACCAGTTTTCACAATAAAGCAAAGAGATTTGATATGAGTCTAGTGCATTATTTTTACTTCCTTCTACCAACTGAAACAAATGCAATTGTATAGGCACTATTATTTCAAGTACTTGAGTATGATAGAATTAGTGTGTATTGCACCAATAAGAAACAGCAGTACACTAAAAATTAATCACCATTTCTTTAATTACAAAAACACCAGATTTTTAGGACTGCCCATTTTATTCTGTGGGGGGGGGGGGGGGGGGGGGTCTTTATTGTAATGAGTGAATAGCTCACACCCTCCACATGTAATTCAGTGAGGAGACAAGCAAATAATTAGACTTACGATGACCATGTCAGTGAAGCCACCTCAATTAACTTCTATCAAAAGGCCTTGTAAAATTGATGGGTACCTTCTTGATGCAATTTTTTTTACAAAGCAGTGGTAAGATGGGCACTGAGAAACATGAATGTACAAAAAAAAAAATAATAATAATAATCCATCCACATTTCATTATGAAACCACAAAAGTATATCCCCAAGCCCATTATAAAAACAAATAAGAAAAAGGGCATTTGCAAAACAGTCAAACAAAAATGAAGTGCAAGGATGGTTAGCGTTGCAGACGTCAGCTGGAGCATCTGTGTCAGTAAACATCTGTCCGATCAAATCAAAAGGTCTCGGTAGAGTTAACATTTACTTTCAAATGAAGTCAAACTGCATTTCAAATTTTCTATTGGATTCATGGAATAACATGTCTTTGATGACAGTCTGATGGTTGATGTGTCCTTAAAATGACTCCTTGAAAACCAAAAACTAAGCTAAGCATCTTAAGTCTCCAATCTTCGGTCATCATTTACTTGCAATTCTGCCAGAGAAGAAAATAGATACATAAGTCAGTTTGTTGTACATGTTAATTATCAGACAAAGACCTTTACATTTAAAAAATAAAAAAATTATCTACAGTGAGCTCAAAAAGTATGTTGTTTTGTCTCTGTACACCAGCACTTTGGATTTGAAATTATACAATGACTATGGAGGTTAAAGTACAGACTGTCAGCTTTAATTTGATGGTATTGTCATCCATAACAAATCAGGTCAAACATTTAGAAATTACAGCACTTTTTGTACATAGTGCCCCCCCCCCAATTTCACTTGAATAAAGTAGTAAAGTTCAGTAATTAGTCCCATATCCTAGAACGCAATGATTGCATCAAGCTTGTAACTCTACAAACTTGTTGGATGCATTTTCCATGCATTTTGGTTGTGTTCCAGATTATTTTGTGCCCAATAGAAATGAATAGTAAATAAATGTAGTGCCATTTTGGTTTCACTTATTGTAAATAAAGATGTTTCTACCACCACATCTACATTGTGGATGGTACCATGATCACGGATAATCCTGAACGAAAATCGTGAATAATGAGGAGAGAAAGTTGGAGGCTGAAATGCTTATCTCCCATGTTAATGTAATGTCTTTGGGGGTATGATATTTGTGCACGCATCATTATCTGTTATCATGGGAGCATCCACATTAACGTAGAAGTGTTTAGAATTTTTTTTTACAATAGAAGTGACAATATTATATTACAATTAATTTCTATTGGGCACAAATTTCAAACTGAAATGAGATCTTAAAATGTAAAGCCTGCATGAGAAGTCCTGGATACATTAAAATCACATCCGATGTGAGAAACTTCACGCATTTCTTTCCAGCATAAGGATGAAGTGTACAGGATTTCGCCGCAACAGAATATGAACGGAAGAACAATGAGGATGATAATGCGGGAATGAGGAAGCGCCACACACATTGCATCTTTAGAATAACCATGTACAATGGCAGGCAATATTAAGATTAATAACTGGTGACATGGACAGGATGGAAAAGGTGAGCAAAGATGATTTTTATGGTGGGATGAGCAAGATGTTGGTGAGTGAGCACTGCACCACACAGCCATGCATTACACAGGGCAATGGGGATGCACTGGGATGCAGTCCATAGACATGCCCTTACTTCAGCCTGGAAGACTGGCCCTTTGTTATTAGAAAACAGGCCTTTACCGCAGGCTCCTATACTTTGCCAACCTACTACTTTGCTCTGCGGCAATCCTGAAAGAGAGAGATGTAGCAAGGAGTAGACAGGAGTTAGGGAGACAGGAGGGCACTATAGGAGACGGTGGCTAAAGAAAGTCAGGCTAGTCAAGTTTCATCAATTGTGAAATTAAATCCACTGACTCCACATCAACCAAAAGGAGCATGAGACTAGAATATGGTTAAAAGGACTGGGTCAGAAAGGACAGGAGTAAGGTGCAGTAATTCCACAGTAATACTAGGCAATTAGAGCTTGAAGCCTTCAGCCAGTGACACTTATTACCGCTGTGTCTCGATGGCCTTTGGAGAGCTCTACATGTGGAAGGCTTGAGGGAAGAAAAAAAAGCACCCACACAGTTCAATCTGGCCAGGCCCTCTCATGCTCCCAGTAGACACACGCTCTACAGCGGTGGCTCCACTCTTCTGCTAGCCTGGCTGGGTAAAGGGCCCCCGGGGGACACACACTGAGGGGGCAGCGCGTCACAGTAGGCCCTTACACACGATCTCAAGGGCCTTCAGTGAACGTCCGGCAGCCACAATCTCAGAGTAGCACCAAGAAGCCCCAAAGCCCCAGAGTCCTTCTCATATGAAGAGGTCAAACTTTCTCCCTGTGGTCAAGAGCTCTCTAGGCAGGAAATCTGACAGTCAGTCTGTGTTTTTGTGAAAGCTAACAGAAGCCATACCTCTTGACTGCTTTCTGGGCCAACATGCGGTTTCCAGCCAGGAAGGTGAGACTGCCGATGATGGCCAGGTACTTGAGGGTCTGGAACATGTTGAGGTGAGTCCAGTAGACATACATCAGTCCCAGCATGCCTGAAACATCACAATAAACAGAGTAAAAGGTGATAAACTAGGAATCTGTGGAGTGACAATGCCAGTAGTTTCCATTGTAATCCACGACTCAGAACTCCGTACTCACATGCGTGGCCCACATGGAAGAGGACAGCGCTGGGGGAGAGGCTGAAGTTTGAGATGTTGGCCCCGAGTTTGAACCACTGAACAGAGAGGGGGGCGAGAACAAGAGAATATTGTTGATGGACCACGGCAGTAAAACAAAAGGTCTGGAAATGGATTAATTTACAATGCACTGATGCAAGCCTTTCGCAGTATGGACAATGTCACCACACAACTGTGTCAGAAATTACATACAGTATCACTATTGTCATTTCAAATCAAAACAAGTGTTAACCAAAAACCAAGGCTCATTCAGGAAGTATCAAGGTTTTATTCTAAAGGGCCTTTGCTAAACAGAAAAGGCAGTGAAGAGGCAGATGTGAAAATGTTCTAAAAATAAACCTTTGGACCTTCATACAATTCCAAACTTGAAGAAGTAAAGAGTGTCACCAGAATAAGCAGCAGCAGGAAGGGTGAGAGGACGAGGGCTGTGAAGGCGTTGGACACCACTGTGGGTGGCTTCTTCTCTGGCTCCCGGAACAGGTGCTACACACGACAAGAACATCAGGTCAAGTCCAACTATTTGTTTCAATGACCACGCACAACATGGACATTGGCATAATCGTTCACCCAAAACCGTAGCAAACGAAAAATAAGTTTATCGGACAAATTCAGGTAGTTCCCGCCCAGTTTTGTTCCTAGTGAATACACCCCAGCTATTCATCTATTTATTTGTCAGGGACCACACACACAACATGGATATTGTACCAGAGTTAGCTTAGCTATATAGCTCATTTCAAGCTATGACTAGCAACCAGAAGACTAGAGAAACAAACCAATGTGTTTATATGCAAGACTTGTTGTTTACCTGGATATCTGGCTTAGGCATGTAAAGGGTCTTAGATTGGATGGCTGCTGGGGCCTCCTCATCAAGGAACTTCAAGACAACGTCCGCCACGTTCCACAGAATGGGGTTCTCCAAGGTGGCATCTCCCACAATGAGGTGGAGGGTATATGTTCCAGACATTGAGTCAAACTCAGACTTCCTCTCGGCTATGTCAAGCTCAAACTTGTAAAGGTTCTTACTGTCAGGCTCGGCCACAAACACAACCTCCTGGCCAGTTTTATGATTGTGCAACCTCACAAAGGTCTGGAGAGAAAGACAATAACAATACTCAAGAGATATAATAGCACAATGTTGACAGAATGAGAGTATGAACATAAAAATGTAGACCCACAGGAACAACCAAATCTCTACCTGATGGGGAGTGAGCTCTACTCCAGTGTTGACATCCACTAACTGGAATGTCATGGCAAAGTTCTGGTGGCTGTCTGCAGTAAAAGAACCCTTGGCCTTGAAGGGATAGTCCACCCTGGAAATGAAAACAATTATATTATATATATATATATATTTTGTGTGGCTAATGGATAGGGCCATGAGCTTTTCCTGACCATACAACCTGCAGGAAATAACTCTGTCTTAGTTATGGGTCTGACAAAGCCTGTATTAAAAAGGGCTTCATATACGAGATTGGGCTCCCTAACCTGGATGTCTTGGTGCCGATGCTCTGGTCCTTATCCACTACGGACAGGTCCATATTAGTGATGGCCACCTCAGTGGACACCTTCACTTTTAGCTGAAGGCATGTGGGGAGAAGGAGAGAGAGAGATGGAGGAAAATGAGAAATTCAAGGGAATTCATATGGTGAAATTCACATGCAAATTTCAGGGTGATTAGTGTCACATTTATGGTGAATGAGTGTCAGAGAGTAAAAGTAAATGCTAGAGGTTAATTGCTTTGACACATGGTTAAGTAACATAAAGGTTTGTAAGCTAATGAAAGCGGCTACTAAGTAATAATCCTCCATTTCGAGCACATTGAACTGCTAACCTTTTGGAAAAAGCGAAAGGCAACTGACTTAACTTACAAGAACTGCAACTTCTCACAATTACAAATCCAAAACTATATACAGCGCATTCGGAAAGTATTCAGACCACTTGACTTTTTCCAAGTCAAGGCTGTAAGCCTTATTCTAAAATGGATTCAATTGTTTCCCCCCCCTTCACCAATCTACACACAATACCTCATAATGACAAAGCAAACAGGTTTAGAAATGTTAGCAAATTTTTTACAAATAAAAACACTGAAAAATTACATTTACGTAAGTACTCAGACCCTTTACTCAGTATTTTGTTGAAGCGCAGGCTCTGGCTGGGCCACTCAAGGACATTCAGAGACTTGTCCCGAAGCCACTCCTGTGTCGTCTTGGCTGTGTGCTTAGGGTTGTTGTCCTGTTGGAAGGTGAACCTTCACCCCAGTCTGAGGTCCTGATCGCTCTGGAGCAGGTTTTCATCATGGATCTCTGTACTTTGCTCTGTTCAGCTTTCCCTCAATCCTGACTAGTCTCCCAGTCCCTGATGCTGAAAAACATCCCAAAAGCATTATGCTGCCACCATGCTTCACTGTAGGGATGGTGCCAGGTTCCCTCCAGATGTGAGGCTTGGCTTTCAGGCCACAGAGTTTAATATTGGTTTCAATAGACCAGAGAATCTTGTTTCTCATGGTCTGAGAGTCCTTTAGGAAAACTTCAAGTGGGTTGTCATGTGCCTTTTACTGAGGAGTGGCTTCAGTCTAGCCACTCATCCATAAAGGCCTAATTGGTGGAATGCTGCAGAGATGGTTGTCTTTCTGGAAGGTTCTCCCATCTCCACAGAGGAACTATGAAGCTCTGTCCGACAGACCATCAGATTCTTGGTCACCTCCCTGACCAAGGCCCTTCTCCACCGATTGCTCAGTTTGGCCGGGCGGCCAGCTCTAGGAGCAGTCTTGGTGGTTCCAAACTTCTTCCATTTAAGAATGGAGGCCAATGTGTTCTTGGAAACCTTCAATGCTACAGAAATGTTTTCGTACCCTTCCCCAGATCTGTGCCTCAACACAGTCCTGTCTCGGAGCTCTACTGACAATTCCTTCGACCTCCTGGCTTGGTTTTTGCTCTGACATGTACTGTCAACTGTGGGACCTTATATAGACAGGTGTGTGCCGTTCTAAATCAAGTCCAATCTATTGCATTTACCACAGCTGGACTCCAATCAAGTGGTAGAAACATCTAAAGATGATCAATGGAAACAGGATGCACCTGAGCGACATTTCGAGTCTCACAGCGGTGTCTGAATACTTATGTAAATAAGGTATCCGTTTTTTTCCTTTGTAATAAATTTGCCAACATTTCTAAAAAGCTGTTTTCGCTTTGTCATTATGGGGTAGTGTGTGTAGCTTGATGGGAATTTTTTTTTAAACAAGGGTGTAGTGTCACAAAATGTCGAACGTCAAGGGGTCTGAATAGTTTCCGAATGCACTGTACCTTTTATACTGTTGATGAGTGAACCATGTCCCCATTTTGGACAAATGTAAACTG
The DNA here is from genome assembly GCF_002021735.2 of Oncorhynchus kisutch. NCBI lineage: Eukaryota > Metazoa > Chordata > Actinopteri > Salmoniformes > Salmonidae > Oncorhynchus > Oncorhynchus kisutch. The sequence goes on along the minus strand of NC_034178.2, from coordinate 31,834,657 downwards.
GCATAAACTTTCAAATAATATAGAAGATTGTTAATCTTACATGTAAGCAGGTACAAAATTATCCCCAATACATTTTCTCTTGAAAAGATGGCCAGCTCACCTCAACCTGACTGGCAACCAATCGGGTGTCCCCGGTGATAGCCACAGAGAACTGGTAATATCCACTGGCTGGCTGGCTAGTCATGAAGTTCAGTTCAAAAATGCCACTGTCAAAACAGGTAGAAAGAATTATTATACACTACAAACACTGCAAGGCAGACATACACAAATAATCCATATTAAAAAGCAACACAACTAGCAACATTAGTGCCCAGACAAATTCTAATCTTTCTGTCTAACAAACTTACTCCCTGAGGGAGAAAGGTGCCTGGGTGAGTATGACGTTCTTAGAGACCACAGCTTGAGCAGATTCCACCACCACACTGGCTGAGGCAAGAGGATTGGAGAGGACATCAGTCACCAGAAGCTGTGGTAAAGACAAGGAGGCAGAAAGATGTCAGTGAAAAGAAAAGCATCATGTGAGAACAAAGACCATGCTCAGTGGTTGACTAGAGCAAGGTTCCCCAAATTTGGTTCTGCTCCCATCCCCTGGGAGCACTTTTTTTTGTTGTTGCCCAAGCACTGCACATTCAAAGCTTGATGACAAGTTGGTTATTTGAAATCAGGTGTCTAGTGCAAAAACTAGAAAACATGCACCCGGGGCCCATGCGAAAACCTTCAAATGTGTCTCAAATTGATGACGACCAAATAATGGACATTAAAAAAAATTAAGTGTAGTCAGTCACTGATTTAGAAACACCGGTCATAGTGGAGTGTACCTGCAGGATTGGCTGGTTGTGGGAGACGGTGGCAGGCCCCTGGGCGCTGACGATGACTGGCACCTGGAAGCGATTGTTGGATAGGGCGGCAGCAGCACAGGCTACGCTGAATGCCTCAGACAGGGATTGCCAGGACTTCTTACTGAACACAGAGTTCACCAGCTGGATCACCTGGTCCTGTGAGGAAAACAGCTCACATTAATTCCACATGCAGTTATTTTAAAATAGGTAGGTTGGTGTTGTTATTCTAGATTTCTATTATCAAGTATTATACAGAGGTCTAATACCCTGGCCCTACTCATGCAGCCTGCTTTCCTTCAACTCCCCTGCATCAATCTACCACCCACATAAATTGTGAGAGAAGTTTACCTCTTTGAGAGGAGGCTCTGTATCCACATGGTCTGAGAGTGTGTAGGCTGCTGTCACAAACAGGGCAGTTGCCTCAAGTCCCTCTTCGAACTGGAGGTACACTCCACCCAAGTCATCCAATCGTGCTGCAAGATCCTTAAGAGGGAGAGAAAGGTTCAAATACAACACCTCTGCTTAAGAAACCAGTTTGCATGGGAGTAATTAGTAACTTTGTAAAGTAATTTACCCAACTAAACCTGCAGCACAGCACCACCTGGTGGACTTGTGAAACTCACCTCAATCTCCTCCAGGATTCCTCCAAAGTCAGCCTGCTGGGAGAGACGGGTGGCAGTCTGGAGTGCTGTGGTGATCCTGTACAGAAAGACAAGAAAAGAACAGTCACAATACAATGACAAAACACGTCATGGCTTTAGATTCATGTCCATAGGAATATTGTCTGTTCAAAAGCAGAGTTTGTTTGAAACGATTCAAAGTAACAATTAAGTTCAGAAGCTTATTTCTAGCAGTTAAACAAGGCAGATCTCACAGAAGATCAAATAAATTATCCAGCAGCAAGTCTGATCCACCTGCCAGGCTAGCAGGTATTACTCACGCCAAGACGTTGTCCTCTTTAGCAATACGGGCAACCAGCGCACCGACGACTTCTTGTGAAGCCAGAGGAAGCCCTAGGGAACTGAGGGCGCTAACAGCTCTGAAGATCTGCGTGACTGTGGAGTCCTCGCTGACTGCTGCCAGAAGGATGTCACGGGTCTCATTGGACACCGGGATCTAAAAGAGGATGAATAAAGAAGTCAACAGAACCAAGCTATTAGTGAAGAATTCACTGGCAGAGCATCCAAAAAGCAAAAACACAAATGCTGTTCGCCGGTTCATCTTGCTGGAGGAGCAAATGACATGTTTTGGTCAAATAGAATGAAGCACCATATACAAGTACCTACCTCACAGTCTGAGATGGCCTGACTGGCCTCAGCAGCAAAGAAGAGGGAGTCGACACTCATGGGGTCCAGTTGGGCCTTCAAGAAATGACAGGCATCCTGCAAAAGGAAAAACAAGGATTTGATGAGGCAACAAACTGTACTAGTGTCTCCCTTGGATTTTTTCTGGAGTGGAAAACATTGTGGACGTGAATAGCAAAGGTGCAAACTTAACACTAGTGCAAACATGTCATAGGCTAGGTTTTGGGTCCTCCAGTCAAGCCCCTTTACTTTGATACTTAGTAGCCCGTTTTCTTACATTTTCATCAGCAACTGAGGCTCCAAGCTTACTTAGACCAACAATCGAGTAGTATGCTGATGCCAGGTCTGTGAAGGGTTGGCTGAGGAGAGCTTGAAGTCTCGCAACGTCTGACAGGGAAAGGTGATGGGATGGGGTCAGAGCCTGGGCTCCGAGAGCCACGGTGAGGAGGACCAAGCTGAACAAACCTGTGGGCACAGACATGATGGTTACAGGAAATATTGCAACCGTTTTAAACGTGTGAAGTCAAAGTGAAGTAGTTCGTAGACTCAATCATGCAGCCATTACACAGAAACCCATGCATAACATCCCATTCCTTAACTAGAGGAACCAGCTTAGTTATCTAGCTAACTTACCTAACTAATTTAACAAGCTAACCAGCTAACGTGAGCGAGAGATTTCAAACTCACTAGACATACTACAGACAACGCTAGTTCGTATTCAATCCAATGATCTTCATGATGATGTACCTGTAAAATACATGTCTAGCAAGATCTCGCTTGCTAGCTACGACAACCGTGTTAGCTAGCTTATTAACGTTCGCTTCCACTGTCACTCCAAATTCATTACATACCTGCACGCGTTATTTATAGACTACGAAAACTCTGCTTATATAAAATCACCGCTAGATTATATTACTAAATTATAATAACCATGAATACGAAGTGTACTTATATGGTATTTAGGGCAAACAAAACCCTAAAATACTTACGAGGTTGGGCCATTTCTTTTCTTCTAATGCAGCGTCACCAAAGAGCCGGAATTGCTTCCGGGATCCAAGCCTTGGACACTACCATTTCAAAGACAAGGGGTGGTAATTGCATTTTCAGTCTTGGTACGTATTATTATTATTAGACACACACCTTTCACATAACGTATTGTGTCCAACTATACTACAATAAAATAACATGTTTAGATCGCATATCCTCAGTTGCTTTGTTTTATTCCATGCTCAATCTAACGGTTGTTACCCCTATTCGTGTAATTGGTTACAACCAACTCCTGCAAATGAATGAACTTGTTCGGACATCAGAACCAGAGGTTGTTGGACCATCTGAAATGTGGGCAAGAATAATTTGCGTTTTGAAATATAAAATAAACTATCCACAAATATTGTACATTTACATACAAATTCACATTTTATTTCAGTGCCTTTCAAAAGTTACCGGGCTCCCGTGTCCGCCCCTGAAAACAAAAAGGGGCATTGTGTCCGTTTTTCATTGGTCCTCAACAAGAATCAAACCAGTCTCTCAAAATACTAATGTCTCAATCTATTACTTATCAGAATATCAATAGTTCACCAACCTACTAGGTCAATAAAAGGCAACTTCTAAGATGGCATCATAGATTTATTACTTGTTCAATCACACATTGTTTAAATGCACAGACAATTTTACAAATTGTTCATAAAATGTATTATATATATATATATATATATTTTTTTACAGAGGTCAGCAGATGATTTACTCATACATCTTATCTGCAAGCAGAAAATGATCCGTTTTCAGCAGAAACATTCTGTAATTCAAAACACCATAATCTTATCAAATCTATACAACTTTGGACATGTGAATAGGGCAACCTGAATGTATGATGATTCATATTCACATTACATTCTATTCTTAATAAAATAGTAGCCTATAATAAACCTTAGATTGGCTAGTAGACTACATAACATAAAAATAGATCATAGGAAACAAACATTTCAGCAACCCCTCAACTCTCTGTTCACTTGTGTGTCAATTTGTTTCCATTCATTATTGATTGATCAGGTAATCAAATGCATGAGGCAGTTACAACCGAAACGCAATACTGATAGATGTCAGTGCAAAATGACAAGTATACTTGAGATATCAAAATGAAAACATGAAGACGATAGACCTTTACATTACTTTTGAGTATGACAAACGTGATGCAAGTGTGGATTATTCAATTGTTGATGGGCTGTGGTAAAACTTACTAGGAAATGGTGTGTGTAGATTCAAACATTACATTTGGAAAAACTTGAAATAACATGACAAAGTTGCCCTACAATAAAACATTTTCCCCCATATTTACAAGTATCTACTACTTCAGTTCAGTTGAGCTTGCTCAACATAGCACGGCATCAAAAAATTTTCAAAACCTTTTAGAAACCTATAACACATAACCTTGCTATGAAAGAATACCAACACAATCTTTGGAATAGTTACATTAAACATGTTTAACACAATGAAAATTTCTGCACAGCAGAGAGTTATGCCACATTCACGTGCTTGTCAGAACTTCCTATTTCTTAGTTGTGATGACGGAAATACGAATTTGTTTCATTCATGTACTTTTTGGTCAGAATCATTCTTCAACCAAATCTTGATAAACAGCTAGCTTGCTTAGCATTGACAATATCGTCAAACTAGCTACATCCTCCATATTGATGAGGTTGTAGTTGTCAAAAACTGATGTCATCTTTTGTTTGAAAAGGTAAAAGGGCACTGGTAAAACGTCACAACTCTGCAACAACATTTTCTCACTTGTAATCCAACTATTTTATTAACCCTTATTCTACCAGGTAAGTTCACTGAGAACACATTCTCATTTACAGCAACAACCTGGGGAATAGTTACAGTGGAGAGGAGGGGGGGATGAATGAGTCAATTGTAAACTGGGGATGATGGTATGAAGGCCAGATTGGGAATTTAGCCAGGACACCGGGGTTAACACCCCTACTCTTACGATAAGTGCCATGGGATCTTTTGTGACCACAGAGAGTCAGGACACCCGTTTAACTTCCCAGCCGAAAGACGGCACCCTACACAGGGCAACGTCCCCAGGCACTGCCCTGGGGTATTGGAAAAGGGTGTCTCCTACTGGCCGTCCAACACCACTTCCAGCAGCATCTGGTCTCCCATCCAGGGACCAACCAGGACTAACCCTGCTTAGCTTCAGATACAAGCCAGCTGTGGGATGCAGGGTGGTATGCTGCTGGCATTGGGTTGTTTAAGTGAAACTTCCCAGACACAAATAGGAATTTCCCCAACTCTGATAGCATGTGAACACAGCATAAATGAGAACTTGGTAGTGAGGGAAGGCTCAGGACAGGATGAGGGCCCGGTTGGGAGCGTGGGATTTTAGTGAGCGGAGGTAACATCTTGCTTTCTCTGTCATTATAAGTTGGTCCTTAGTCTGTCCACATACCACTGCTTCCCATGCCTGGGACATCTAAGGACACAACAACGCATATCAATAACTTCAGATACAAACAAGGGAAATACATATTCTAAAATATGACAAGACATAATATTATGATACTTACTGGGGTTGGTGGCACTGGGTTGGAATATGCACAACTCTCCCTGGGTCCTAAACAGAAGCCCTGATCCAGAACATTCTCCTCTTTATATTCTCTCTTCATGCAAAAGGACGAGGAGTTGAGAGACGTCTCAGCCTGTAACAAAGACAAGACAAAATCCAAAATCAATGAAAACACTATAAACAATTACAGCATAACCATTTCGTCCATGTACCTTAGAACAGGGTTGGGGCAAAAACTTAATGGACTGATGCCTGGAGGTGACCGTCTCTTTGCAGTCCATGACATCCAAGGCCAGAGATTTACGCACTTTCTTCATTGTAGGTCGATGCTGGAACCAAAAGGAATGGACCACATATTCAGACCATTCCATAAAACTGAAAAGCAGCATTGAAGTAAATGGTTGTTCTTAGGTGTAAACTTCCATCACTCACCACCTGCTTACGTCTTTGCTCAAGTGGACTCTCATCCGTCACGATCAGCTCAATCCCAGTCTCTTTCAAGAGGACTTCTTTCAAGTCCTCCTCGTTCGGAGTCTGAGGCTAAGAGAAAGAAAGAACATGCTTTCTCTGTGGAATATCGAATAAATTATACACACAGACAATTCAATTACTTTCGTTGACATCTGTAGTGAATGAGGGACTCACCAGAGGCTGCAGAGGACCATACTTCTCCATGGCATTCTTGAATGGAGTTGGAGTCCGCGGGGTGTTGTCAAGATTTGACTTGTGGTTGGGTGTGATGAACCTTTACAAAAATAAAAAATGAAATAACATTATATTTTGCCACAAATGAGTAATCATATTGCATCCTAATAATCACTTATTACATACAAGAAATGTGTGTGTCAATAACGACTTATTACATACACCGAGTTTGAGTACAGCTTGGACGCAAACACAGAGTTTTCCTTCTGTGTGAGTGGAGTCTTATCGCGGTGTAGTTGTGTGGTACCCGTGGACTTCTGACTACAGACTGGGGTAGAGGTGAGGGATGGATTCTCCAGTTCAAAGTTGTCCTGTTTGGTCCACATGTTGAGGAACTGGAAACATATTCAAAGTAAATGTGACCTCCCCGACATCCATTTGAAATCATACCATATAAATAAAAATGATGGCATTTAATGTGAGGGATATAGCAATTGGTGACAGTTGAAAAATATATGGCAAATTGGAAATCCAAACTGGATGGTCTTCAGAGATAGATGGGAGGGGTTGGGGGGTAGCAGAAGGACGGGACTAAAAGCAACATAAGACAACTAATGTAAAACAGTGTGTACGTAAAATGTGTATAGCATGTATAAACTGGAAGTAGAAGCCTAAGTGTTGTTGCCAAATTAGTTTACGCCAATTAGGGGGAGTGGTAGGGTTAGGGGAAAATACACTGTACACTACCAGTCAAAAGTTGACACCTACTCATTCAGGGGGTTCTCTTTATTTTTACTATGTTCTACATTGTAGAATAATAGTGAAGACATCAGAAATATGAAATAGCACATGAAATCAAGTAGTAACAACAACAAAAAAGTGTCAAGAGTGTGCAAAGCTGTCATCAAGACAAAGGGTACTTTGATTTGGTTACTACATGATTCCATGTGTTATTTCATTGTGTTGATGTCTTTACTTTTTTCTACATTGTAGAATAATAGTGAAGAGAAACACTGGAATGAGTAGGTGTGTCTTAACTTTTGACTGGTACTGTATACAGCCGGTCAAAAGGGTTTTTCTTTATTTTTTCATTGTAGAATAATAGTGAAGACATCAAATCTATGAAGTAACACATATGGAATCATGTAATAACCAAAAAAAGTCTTAAATCAAAATATATTTTGTATTTGATATTCTTTAAAATAGCCACACTTTGCCTTGATGACAGCTTTGCACACTCTTGGCATTCTCTCAACCAGCTTCATGAGGTAGTCACCTGGAATGTATTTCAATTAACAGATGTGCCTTAACTTGTGAAATGTCTTTCCTTAATGCGGTTGAGCCAATCAGTTGAGTTGTGACAAGGTAGGGGGGTATACAGAAGATAGCCCTATTTGGTAAAAGACCAAGTCCATATTATGGCAAGAACAGCTCAAATAAGCAAAGAGAAACGACATGAAGGTCAGGCGATGTGGAAAATTTCAAGAACTTTCAAAGTTTCCTCAAGTGCAGTTGCAAAAACCATCATGACTCTTATGAGGACCACCACAGGAATGACCCAGAGTTACCTCTGCTGCAGAGGATAAGTTACCAGCCCAAATAAATGCTTCAGAGTTCAAGTAACAGACATCTCAACTAGAGGTCGACCGATTATGATTTTTCAACACCGATACCGATTATTGTCAAAGAATATATATATATTTATTTGTAATGACAATTACAACAATACTGAATGAACACTTATTTTAACTTAATATAATACATCAATAAAATCAATTTAGCCTCAAATAAATAATGAAACATGTTCAATTTGGTTTAAATACTGCAAAAACAAAGTGTTGGAGAAGAAAGTAAAAGTGCAATATGTGCCATGTAAGAAAGCTAAGTTCCTTGCTCAGAAGATGAGAACATATGAAAGCTGGTGGTTCCTTTTAACATGAGTCTTCAATATTCCCAGATAAGAAGTTTTAGGTTGTGGTTATTATAGGAATTATAGGACTATTTCTCTCTATACGATTTGTATTTCATATACTTTTGACTATTGGATGTTCTTATAGGCACTATAGTATTGCCAGTGTAACAGTATACCTTCCATCCCTCTCCTCGCTCCTACCTGGGCTCGAAACAGGAACACATCGACAACAGCCACCCTCGAAGCAGCGTTACCCATGCAGAGCAAGGGGAACAATTACTCCAACTCTCAGAGCGAGTGACGTTTGAAACAATATTAGCGAGCACTCCGCTAACTAGCTAGCCATTTCACATAGGTTACACCAGCCTAATCTCGGGAGTTGATCGGCTTGAAGTCATAAACAGCGCAATGCTTGAAGCACAGCGACGAGCTGCTGCCAAAACGCATGAAAGTGCTGTTTGAATGAATGCTTATGAGCCTGCTGGTGCCTACCATCGCTCAGTCAGACTGCTCTATCAAATCATAGAGTTAATTATAACATAATAACACACAGAAATTCGAGCCTTAGGTCAATAATATGGTCGAATCCGGAAACTATCCTCTCGAAAACAAAACGTTTATTTCAGTGAAATACAGAACCGTTCCGTATTTTATCTAACAGGTGGCATCCATAAGTCTAAATATTCCTGTTACATTGCACAAACTTCAATGTTATGTCAATTAAGTAAAATTCTGCCAAATTAGTACGCAACGAGCCAGGCGGCCCAAACTGTTGCATATACCCTGACTCTGTGTGCAATGAACGCAAGAGAAGTGACAATTTCACCTGGTTAATATTGCCTGTTAACCTGGATTTCTTTTAGCTAAATATGCAGGTTTAAAAATATATACTTCTGTGTATTGATTTCAAGAAAGGCATTGATGTTTATGGTTAGGTACAGTCGTGCAACGATTGTGCTTGTTTCGCAAATGCGCTTTTGTTAAACCATTGGCGAAGTTGGCTGTCTTTGTTAGGAAGAAATGGTCTTCACACAGTTAGCAACGAGCCAGGCGGCCCAAACTGCTGCATATACCCTGACTGCTTGCACAGAACACAAGAGAAGTGACATTTTCCCTAGTTAAAAGAAATTCATGTTAACAGGCAATATTAACTAAATATGCCGGTTTAAAAAATATATACTTCTGTGTATTGACTTTAAGAAAGGCATTGATGTTTATGGTTAGGTACACGTTGGAGCAACGACAGTCCTGTTTCGTGAATGCGCACCGCATCGATTATATGCAACGCAGTACACGCTAGATAAACTAGTAATATCATCAACCATGTGTAGTTAACTAGTGATTATGATTGATTGATTGTTTTTTATAAGATAAGTTTAATGCTAGCTAGCAACTTATCTTGGCTTCTTACTGCATTCGCGTGACAGGCAGGCTCCTCATGGAGTGCAATGTAAAGCAGGTGGTTAGAGCGTTGGACTAGTTAACTGTAAGGTTGCAAGATTGAATCCCCGAGCTGACAAGGTAAAAATCTGTTGTTCTGCCACTGAACAAGGGAGTTAACCCACCGTTCCTAGGCAGTCATTGAAAATAAGAATGTGTTCTTAACTGACTTGCCTAGTTAAATAAAGGTGTAAACATTCTTTTTTTTATAATATTTTTTTAAATTATTATAATAATTATTATATATATTTTTTTAATACCGAACTGTTATGAAAACTTGAAAATCGGCCATTTCGAACCCACAAATGCTGATGCTCCAGATACTCAACTAGTCTAAAAGGCCAGTTTTATTGCTTCTTTAAATCAGAGAAACAGTTTTCAGCTGTGCTAACAATTGCAAAAGGTTTTTTTAAATGATCAATTAGCCTTTTAAAATGACAAACTTGGATTAGCTAACAACGCACCATTGGAACACAGGAGTGATGGTTGATGATAATGGGCCTCTGTACGTCTATGTAGATATTCCATTTCCATTTATTTTTAAATCAGCCGTTTCCAGCTACAATAGTCAATATTAGCACTGTATTTCTGATCAATCTGATGTTATTTTAAATGGACAAAAATGTGCTTTTCTTATGAAAACAAGGACATTTCTAAGTGACCCCAAAGTTTTGAATGGTAGCGTGTGTGCGTGAGATTAATATATCTACATGCACACATAATTCTGTACAAAGTAAAAGGCACTGATGAGTCCTCTCACTGTGTGTTAGGTCATGGTGGTCGAGCGATTACCTGTGAGGGAGAGAAGGGCAGGACCTTGACCGGGGTGCTCTTGGGGGTCCTGGAATAGTTGGAGTCAGGAGACAGAGCGATGCGACGGCGGCTGCGGCGGGTCAGTATGGAGGGTGGAGTGATTCCTCCAGGGGAGATGGGGATCAGCTCTCCCCGGTTGCCCTTGCTCAGCTCCTGCAGGGTGCTGCCCTCCAGACGGAACTGGGTCCGCTCTGGGCTCTGGCTCTCCTCAGGCAGATCAAAGACAGACATGTTGCACCATCCATCTAGGTCCTGGTGGAGGGCAAGAAACAGTTAATGAAATATCATTTCCCAAGCTAGGTCTACCCCAAATCTAGTCATACTCTACATCTCGTTTTACATAGTGGGGCAAAAAAGTATTTAGTCAGCCACCAATTGTGCAAGTTCTCCCACTTAAAAAGATGAGAGGCCTGTAATTTTCAGCATAGGTACACTTCAACTATGACAGACAAAATGAGAAGAAAAAAAATCCAGAAAAATCACATTGTAGGATTTTTTATGAATTTATTTGCAAATTATGGTGGAAAATAAATATTTGGTCAATAACAAAAGTTTCTCAATACTTTGTTATATACCCTTTGTTGGCAATGACAGAGGTCAAATGTTTTCTGTAAGTCTTCACAAGGTTTTCACACACTGTTGCTGGTATTTTGGCCCATTCTTCCATGCAGATCTCCTCTAGAGCAGTGATGTTTTGGGGCTGTTGCTGGGCAACACGGACTTTCAACTCCCTCCAAAGATTTTCTATGGGGTTCAGATCTGGAGACTGGCTAGGCCACTCCAGGACCTTGAAATGCTTCTTACGAAGCCACTCCTTCATTGCCCGGGCGGTGTGTTTGGGATCATTGTCATGCTGAAAGACCCAACCACGTTTCATCTTCAATGCCCTTGAGGGAGATTATCAGTGGCCTTGTATGTCTTCCATTTCCTAATAATTGCTCTCACAGTTGATTTCTTCAAACCAAGCTTCTTACCTATTGCAGATTCAGTCTTCCCAGCCTGGTGCAGGTCTACAATTTTGTTTCTGGTGTCCTTTGACAGCTCCTTGGTCTTGGCCATAGTGGAGTTTGGAGTGTGACTGTTTGAGGTTGTGGACAGGTGTCTTTTATACTGATAACAAGTTCAAACAGGTGCCATTAATACAGGTAATGAGTGGAGGACAGAGGAGCCTCTTAAAGAAGAAGTTACAGCTCTGTGAGAGCCAGAAATCTTGCTTGTTTGTAGGTGACCAAATACTTATTTTCCACCATAATTTGCAAATAAATTCATAAAAAATCCTACAATGTGATTTTCTGGATTTCTTTTCTCATCGTCTGTCATAGTTGAAGTGTACCTATGATGAAAATTACCGGCCTCTCATCTTTTTAAGTGGGAGAACTTGCACAATTGGTGGCTGACTAAATACTTTTTTGCTCCACTGTATCTGTACAAATATGACTTCTTTGGTGATTTATGCAAAGTACAAGATTAACGTCGTGAAACTAAGAAGACTGAGGTATTACAACCCATCCAGAACTCTTACCCCATCCACCATATCCATCACCTCCTTTAAGCTTGAGCCGTTGGGAGAGAGGAAGCCTGAGCTGTCCACCACCCAGCTATTGGTATTTAGCTCACGTCCTGGGGTGTCTGGCTCACTTTTGGGTGTCTTTGACTGTTGAGGAGAGACAGCCTTGTGGGAGCCTGCTTCCCTTGGTCCGCCTCTCACAGTGGCTGTAATGGTATTCTCCTGTACGGGCGACATAAGCTTGAAAATCAGCATGAGAGAGAGAGAAGTAAAGATGAACTGAATATGAATGAACACAAACAGCTACCGGAACAATGTGTTCTACCTTGAAAACCAGCATAGGTTGGTGATATTTTAACACGCTCTGTATCTACTACACTATATATTTGTCACACAAAACACTACAGTTTATCTGCCCTTTACCCCCACATAGAAGATAGCCGGCATACAGTGTTGGCATTCTTACCAGCAGTGTAGTGTCTTGGTCTGAATCCCTCTCCATAGAACAATCATAGTCCATCTGTAGAAACATAACAAATCATGTTTCACAGCACAACATTCAAATAACGATTACAGTGCACAGATGTCAAACTGATGTCAAGCGGAACCTACAGTTTAAGTCAGAAGATTAAATGTATTTAAACTCAGTTTTTCGCAATTCCTGACATTTAATCCTAGTAAAAAACGTCCCTGTTTTAGGTCAGTTAGGATCACCACTATTTTAAGAATGTGAAATGTTAGAATAACAGCAGTGAGAATGAATTATTTCAGCTATTTATTTATTTCATCACATTCCCAGTGAGTCAGAAGTTTACATACACTCAATTAGTATTTGGTAGCATTGCCTATAAATTGTTTAACTTGTGTCAAACATTTTGGGTAGCCTTCCACAAGCTTCCCACATGTTGGGTAAATTTTGGCCCATTCCTCTTGACAGAGCTGGTGTAACTGAGGCAGGTTTGTAGGCCTCTTTGCTCGCACACGGTTTTTCAGTTCTGCCTACACATGTTCTATATGATTGAGGTCAGGGCTTTGTGATGGCCACTCCAATACCTTGACTTTGTTGTCCTTAAGCCATTTGCCACAACTTTGGAAGTATGCTTGGGGTCATTGTTCATTTGGAAGACCCATTTGCGACCAAGCTTTAACTTCTTGACTGATGCCTTGAAAAATGTTGCTTCAATATATCCACATAGTTTTCCTGCCTCATGATGCCATCTATTTTGTGAAGTGCACCAGACCCTCCAGCAGCAAAGTACCCCCACAACATGCTGCCGCCACCCCCGTGCTTCACGGTTGGGATGGTGTTCTTCAGCTTGCAAGCCTCCCCCTTTTTCCTCCAAACATAACGATGGTCCTTATGGCCAAATAGTTCTGTTTTTGTTTCATCAGACCAGAGGACATTTCTCCAAAAAGTACGATCTTTGTCCCCATGTGCAGATGCAAACCGTAGTCTGGCTTTTTATGACAATTTTGGAGCAGTGGCTTCTTCCTTGCTGAGAGTCCTTTCAGGTTATGTCGATATAGCACTTGTTTTACTGTGGATATAGATACGGTACTTTTGTACCCGTTTCCGCCGGCATCTTCACAAGGTCCTTTGCTGTTGTTCTGGGATTGATTTGCACTTTTTGCACCAAAGTACGTTCATCTCTAGGAGACAGAACGAGTCTCCTTCCTGAGTGGTATGGCGGCTGCGTGGTCAGATGGTGTTTATACTTGCGTACTATTGTTTGTACAGATGAACGTGGTACCTTCAGGCGTTTGGAAATTGCTCCCAAGGATCAACCAGACTTGTAGATGTCTTTTTTCTGAGGTCTAGGCTGATTTCTTTTGATTTTCCCATGATGTCAAGCAAAGAGGCACCGAGTTTGAAGGTAGGCCTTGAAATACATTCACAGGTACACCTCCAATTGACTCAAATGATGTAAATTAGCCTATCAGAAGCTTTTTAAAGCCATGACATCTTTTCTGGAATTTTCCAACTGTTTAAAGGCACAGTCAACTTAGTGTACGTAAACTTCTGACCCACTGGAATTGTAACACAGTGAATTATAAGTGAAATAATCTGTCTGTAAACAATTGTTGTAAAAATGACTTGTGTCATGCACAAAGTAGATGTCCTAACCGACTTGCCAAAACTATAGTTTGTTAACAAGAAATTTGCGGAGTGGTTGAAAAACAAGTTTTAATGACTCTAACCTAAGTGTATGTAAACTTCAACTGTACCTGCTGATCTTTACTGTGGTGGGCCATGCCCTCCTCGGCTTCCACCTGATGATGCTTCAGAGTAGGATCCACCCCACTAAAGAAGCCCATCTCAACCCTACGCTTGATGGTTGAGTTCCAGCGGTTCTTCACAGCATTATCTGTCCTGGAAGGGCACATTTGAACATAATGTTATAGTAATGAAGATGTGGAGTATGAAGGTGAACTAATGATGTGGAACAAAATGCTGTTCCTAAATGTCACCAATCCATTCAAATTGATCACCCCCCATCTAGCTTCAGAGTTTGTTCTGTTAGGTGACCTAAACTGGGATATGCTTAACTCCCCAGCAGTCCTACAATCTAAGCTAGATGCCCTCAATCTCACACAAATCATCAAGGAACCCACCAGGTACAACCCTAAATCTGTAAACAAGGGCACCCTCATAGACCTTATCCTGACCAACTGGCCCTCCAAATACACCTCCGCTGTCTTCAATCAGGATCTCAGTGATCACTACCTCATTGACTGTATCCGCTACGGGTCCGCAGTCAAACGACCACCCCTAATCACTGTCAAACGCTCCCTAAAACACTTCTGCGAGCAGGCCTTTCTAATCAACCTGGCCCGGGTATCCTGGAAGGATATTGACCTCATCCCGTCAGTTGAGGATGCCTGGTCATTCTTTAAAAGTAACTTCCTCACAATCTTAGATAAGCATGCTCCGTTCAAAAAACGCAGAACTATGAACAGATATAGCCCCTGGTTCACTCCAGACCTGACTGCCCTCGACCAGCACAAAAACATTCCGTGGCGGACTGCAATAGCATCGAATCGCATCGACTATTCGAATAGCATCTAATAGTCCCCACAATATGCAACTGTTCAGGGAAGTCAGGAACCAATACACGCAGTCAGGAAAGCAAAGGCCAGCTTTTTCAAGCAGAAATTTGCATCCTGTAGCTCTAACTCCAAAAAGTTCTGGGACACTGTAGAGTCCATAAAGAACAAGAGCACCTCCCCCCAGCTGCCCACTGCACTGAGGCTAGGTAACACGGTCACCATCGATAAATCCATGATAATCGAAAACTTCAACAAGCATTTCTCAACGGCTGGCCATGCCTTCCTCCTGGCTACTCCAACCTCGGCCAACAGCTCCCACCCCGCAGCTACTCGCCCAAGCCTCCCCAGCTTCTCCTTTACCCAAATCCAGACAGCAGATGTTCTGAAAGAGCTGCAAAACCTGGACCCATACAAATCAGCTGGGCTTGACAATCTGGACCCTCTATTTCTGAAACTATCCGCCACCATTGTCGCAACCCCTATTACCAGCCTGCTCAACCTCTCATATCGTCTGAGATCCCCAAGGACTGGAAAGCTGCCGTGGTCATCCCCCTCTTCAAAGGGGGAGACACCCTGGACCCAAACTGTTACAGACCTATATCCATCCTGCCCTGCTTATCTAAGGTCTTCGAAAGCCAAGTCAACAAACAGATCACTGACCATCTCGAATCCCACCGTACCTTCTCCGCTGTGCGATCTGGTTTCCGAGCCGGTCACAGGTGCACCTCAGCCACGCTCAAGGTACTAAACAATATCATAACCGCCATCGATAAAAGACAGTACTGTGCAGCCGTCTTCATCGACCTTGCCAAGGCTTTCGACTCGGTCAATCACCGTATTCTTATCGGCAGACTCAGTAGCCTCGGTTTTTCTAATGACTGCTTTGCCTGGTTCACCAACTACTTTGCAGATAGAGTTCAGTGTGTAAAATCGAAGGGCATGTTGTCCGGTCCTCTGGCAGTCTCTATGGGGGTGCCACAGGGTTCAATTTTCGGGCCGACTTCTCTGTATATGTCAATGATGTCGCTCTTGCTGCGGCGATTCCCTGATACACCTCTATGCAGACGACACCATTCTGTATACTTCTGGCCTTTCCTGGGACACTGTGCTATCTAACCTCCAAATGAGCTTCAACGCCATACAACACTCCTTCCGGGGCCTCCAACTGCTCTTAAACGCTAGTAAAACCAAATGCATGCTTTTCAACCGTTCGCTGCCTGCACCTGCACGCCCGACTAGCATCACCACCCTGGATGGTTCCGACCTAGAATATGTGGACATCTATAAGTACCTAGGTGTCTGGCTAGACTGTAAACTCTCCTTCCAGACTCATATCAAACATCTCCAATCCAAAATCAAATCTAGAATCTGCTTTCTATTTCGCAACAAAGCCTCCTTCACTCACGCCGCCAAACTTACCCTAGTAAAACTGACTATCCTACCGATCCTCGACTTTGGCGATGTCATCTACAAAATGGCTTCCAACACTCTACTCAGCAAACTGGATGCAGTTTATCACAGTGCCATCCGCTTTGTTACCAAATCACCTTATACCACCCACCACTGCGACCTGTATGCTCTAGTCAGCTGGCCCTCGCTACATATTCGTCGCCAGACCCACTGGCTCCAGGTCATCTACAAGTCCATGCTAGGTAAAGCTCCACCTTATCTCAGTTCACTGGTCACGATGGCAACACCCACCCGTAGCACGCGCTCCAGAAGGTGTATCTCACTGATCATCCCTAAAGCCAACACCTCATTTGGCCGCCTTTCCTTCTAGTTCTCTGCTGCCTGTGTGTGACTGGAACAAATTGCAAAAATGGCTGAAGTTGGAGACTTTTATCTCCCTCACCAACTTTAAACATCTGCTATATGAGCAGCTAACCGATCGCTGCAGCTGTACATAGCCCACCCAATTTTCCTACCTCATTCCCATACGGTTTTTATTTATTTACCTTTCTGCTCTTTTCCACACCAGTATCTCTACCTGCACATGACCATCTGATCATTTATCACTCCAGTGTTAATCTGCTAAAATTGTAATTATTCGCCTACCTCCTCATGCCTTTTGCACACACTGTATATTCCTTTTTTTTCTACTGTATTGACTTTTTTATTATTTACTCCATGTGTAACTCTGTGTTGCTGTCTGTTCACACTGCTATGCTTTAGCTTGGCCAGGTCGCAGTTGTAAATGAGAACTTGTTCTCAACTAGCCTCTCAGGTTAAATAAATAAAAAATAAAAAAATTGCATTCATCACAAAATATGTTCCGAGTGATCCTGACATTTCAGCACAGACATGGTAGAGGGATTCTCTTAGCTGGAGTACCAGTCAATATAGTTACCTTCCGGGGAGGAGCTTGGCAATCTCGGCCCAGCGGTTTCCCAGCATGCAGTGGGCCTTGTAGATAATGAGGTCTTCCTCTTTTGTCCAGGACGACTTCTTCACATCCGGGTTGAGGTGGTTGTGCCAGCGTTCCCTGCACTGCTTCCCCACACGGCCCTTCAGGTGCTTAGCCACTATGGCCCATTGCTTGTTGCCATACCTTTTCACCAGTTGTATCACCTGTGGAGAGGAATGCAGGGTTGAAGTTTGTCTGGAAATGTGGCTGTGTCTGCAGTACAAGACAGGAGTCAAAGCAGCCAGTGGAAGGTATATTTCCCTCGTTGTACAACAGACATGATTCTGAGATCTGACTGGACGACTGTTGATAGAACTCAACTTTGCTGTCACAAAGAAGTCTAGTAGAACTCAAATTTTATTAGTCACACGTGCCGAATACAACAGGTAGACCTTACAGTGAAATGCTTACTTACGAGCTCATAACCAACAATGCAGTTTAAAAATAATATGAATAAGAGATAAAAGTAATTAAAGAGCAGCAGTAAAATAACAATAGCGAGACTATATACAGGGGTGTACCGGTACAGAGTCAATGTGCGGGGGCACCGGTTTTGTTGAGGTAATATGTAAATGTAGGTACAGTTATTAAAGTGACTATGCATAGATGATAACAACAGAGAGTAGCATCGGTGTAAAAGAGGGGGGGGGGGGGGGGGGGGGGGGGTAATGAAAATAGTCTGGGTGGCCATTTGACTAGATGTTCAGGAGTCTTATGGCTTGGGGGTAGAAGCTGTTTAGAAGCATCTTGGACCTAGACTTGGCGCTCTGGTACCGCTTGTCATGCGGTAGCAGAGAGAGCAATTTATGACTAGGGTGGCTGGAGTCTTTGACAATTTTTAGGGCCTTCCCCTGACACTGCCTGGTATAGAGGTCCTGGATGGCAGGAAGCTTGATCCCAGCGATGTACATGGCCGTACGCACTACCCTCTGTAGTAGAGGTTGACCGATTAAAATCGGATTGGCCGATTAATTAGGGCCGATTTCAAGTTTTCATAACAATCGGTAATCTGCATTTTTGGACGCCGATTACAATGCACTCCACGAGGAGATTGTGTGCAGGCTGACCACCTGTTACTTGAGTGCAGCAAGGAGCCAAGGTAAGTTGCTAGCTAGCATTAAACTTATCTTGTAAAAAAACAATCAATCTTAACATAATCACTAGTTAACTACACATGGTTGATGATATTACTAGTTTATCTAGCTTGTCCTGCGTTGCATATAATCAATGCGGTGCCTGTTAATTTATCATCGAATCACAGCCTACTTCCTCAAACGGGTGATGATTTATCAAGCGCATTCGTGAAAAAAAAGCACTGTCGTTGCACCAATGTGTACCTAACCATAAACATAAATGCCTTTCATAAAATCAATACACAAGTATATATATTTTAAACCTGCATATTTAGTTAATATTGCCTGCTAACATGAATTTATTTTAACTAGGGAAATTGTGTCACTTCTCTTGTGTTCTGTGCAAGCAGAGTCAGGGTATATGCAGCAGTTTGGGCCGCCTGGCTCGTTGCTAACTGTGTGAAGACCATTTCTTTTTAACAAAGACCATAATTAATTTGCCAGAATTTTATATAATTATGACATAACATTGAAGGTTGTGCAATGTAACAGCATCATTTAGACCTAAGGATGCCACCCGTTATATAAATACGGAACGGTTCTGTATTTCACTGAAAGAATAAAAGGTTTTGTTTTCAAAATTACAGTTTCCGGATTTGACCATATTAATGACCTAAGTCTCGTATTTCTGTGTGTTTATTATAATTAAGTCTATTTGATAGAGCAGTCTGACTGAGCGGTGGTAGGCAGCAGCAGGCTCGTAAGAATTCATTCAAACAGCACTTTCCTGCATTTGCCAGCAGCTCTTCGCTGTGCTTCAAGCATTGCGCCGTATATGACTTCAAGCCTATCAACTCCCGAGATTAGGCTGGCAATACTATTGTGCCTATAAGAACATCCAATGGTCAAAGGTATATGAAATACAAATGGTAGAGAGAAATAGTCCTATAATAACTACAACCTAAAACTTCTTAACTGGGAATACTGAAAACTCACATTAAAAAGAACCACCAGCTTTCATATGTTCTCATACTCTGAGCAAGGAACTTAAACGTTAGCTTTTTTACATGGCACATACTTTCTTCCAACACGGTGTTTTTGCATTATTTAAATCAAATTTAACATATTTCATTATTTATGACACCAAATTGATTTTATTTATTATATTACGTTAAAATAAGTGTTCATTAAGTATTGTTGTAATTGTCCTTATTACAAATATATAAAGAAATCAGCTGATTAAATCGGAATCGGCTTTTTTTGGTCCTCCAATAAATCTGTATCGCTATCGGCGTTGAAAAATCATAAAATCGGTCGACCTCTACTCTGTAGTGCCTTGAAGTTAGAGGCCGAGGAGTTGCCAAACCAGGCAGTGATGCAACTGGTCAGAATGCTCTCGATGGTGCAGCTGTAGAACCTTCTGAGGATCTGAGGACCCATGCCAAATCTTTTCAGATTCCTGAGGGGGAATAGGTTTTGTCGTGCCCTCTTCACAACTGTCTTGGTATGCTTGGACCATGTTAGTTAGTTGGTGATGTAGACACCAAGGAACTTGAAGCTCTCAACCTGCTCCACTGCAGCCCTGTCGATGAGAATGAGGGCGTGCTCGGTCCTCTTCTCCTGTAGTCCACAATCACCTCATTTGTCCTGATCACATTGAAGGAGAGGTTGTTGGCACCACACGGCCAGGTCTCTTACCTCCTCCCTATAGGCTGTCTCGTCGTTGTTGGTGATCAGGCCTACCACTATTGTGTCATCGGCAAACTTGATGGTGTTGGAGTCATGCAGTCATGCGTGAACAGGGAGTACAGGAGGGGACTGAGCACGCACCCCTGAGGGGCCCCCGTGTTGAGGACCAGCATGGAGGATGTTTGGTTAACTACTCTTACCACCTGGGGGCAGCCCGTCAGGAAGTCCAGGATCCAGTTGCAGAGGGTAATGTTTAGTCCCAGGGTCCTTAGCTTATTGATGAGCTTTGGAGGGCACTATGGTGTTGAACGCTGAACTGTAGTCAGTGAATAGCCTTCTCACATAGGTGTTCCTTTTGTCCAGGTGGGAAAGGACAGTGTGGAGTGCAATAGAGATTGCATCATCTGTGGATCTGATAAGGCAGTATGCAAATTGGAGTAAGTCTAGGGTTTCTGGGATAATGGTGTTGATGTGAGCCATGACCAGCCTTTCAAAGCACTTCATGGCTACAGACGTGAGTACTACGGGTCGGTAGTCATTTAGGCAGGTTACCTTAGTGTTCTTGGGCACAGGCACTATGGTGGTCTGTTTTAAACATGTTAATATTACAGACTCAGAAAGGGAGAGATTGAACATTTCAGTGAAGACACTTGCCAGTTGGTCAGGGCATGCTCGTAGTACACATCCGGGTAATCCGTCTGGCCCAGCGGCCTTGTGAGTGTTGACCTGTTTAAAGGTCTTTCTCACATTGGCTGTGGAGAGCGTGATCGCACAGTCTTCCGGAACAGCTGGTGCTCTCATGCATGTTTCAGTGCCTCGAAACGAGCATAGAAGTAGTTGAGCTCGTCTGGTAGGCTCGTGTCACTGGGCAGCTCTCGGCTCTGCTTCCTTTGTAGTCTGTAATGGTTTGCAAGCCCTGCCACATCCGACGAGTGTCAGAGCTGGTGTGTTACGATTCGATCTTAGTCCTGTATTGGTTCGTCGGAGGGCATAGCGGGATTTCTTCCAGGTTAGAGTCCCGCTCCTTGAAATCGGAAGCGCTACCCTTTAGCTCAGTGTGGATGTTGCCTGTAATCCATGGCTTCTGGTTGGGGTATGTACATAGGGTCACTGTGGGGACGACGTCATCGATGCACTTACTGATGAATCCAAAGACTGATGTGGTGTACTCCTCAATGCTATCGGAGGAATCCAGGAACATATTCCAGTCTGTGCTAGCAAAACAGTCCTGAAGCTTAGCATCTGCTTCACCTGACCACTTTTTTTATTGATAGAGTCACTGGTGCTTCCTGCTTTAATTTTTGCTTGTAAGCAGGAGGATAGAAATATGGTCAGATTCGCTAAATGGAGGGCAAGCGAGAGCTTTGTATGCGTCTCTGTGTGTGGAGTAAAGGTGGGCCAGAGTTTTTTTTCCCCCTTTGGATGCACATTTAACATGCTGATAGAAATGTTGTACAACGGATTTAAGTTTACCTGCATTAAAGTCCCCAGCAACTAGGAGTGCCGCCTCTGGGTGAGTGTTTTCCTTTGCTTATGGTGGAATAGAGCTCATTCAGTGCAGTCTTAGCGCCAGCATCAGTCTGTGGTATGTAAACAGCTACGAAAACTACAGATAAACTCTCTAGGTAGATAGTGTGGTCTACAGCTTAACATGAGATACTCTACCTGAGGCAAGCAAAACCTTGAGACTTCCTTAGCTGTTATTTACAAAAATACATAGTCTGTCACCCCTTGTCTTACCAGACGCCGCTGTTCTTTCCTGCCGATACAGCGTATAACCAGACGGCTGCATGTTGATAATGCCGTTCAGCCACAACTCCGTGAAGAATAAGCTATTACAGTTTTGAATGTCCCGCTGGTAATTTAATCTTCCGCATAGGTCATCGATTTGATTTTCCAAAGATTGCACGTTTGCTAGCAGAATGGAAGGAAGTGGTAGGTTTATTCGATCGCCTAGGAATTCTCAGAAGGTAGCCCGCCCTCCGGCCCCTTTTTCTCCGCCGTCTTTTCTCACAAATGACGGGGATCTGGGCCTGTTCCCGGGAAAGCAGTATATCATTCACGTCGGGCTCTTTAAAGGAAATAAAGGATTCTGCCAATTACATGGTGAGCAATCGCAGTTCTGATGTCGAGCAGTTCTTTTTGGTCATAAGAGACAGTAGCAGCAACATTATGTACAAAATAAGTTACAAACAAAGAAACAAACAAAATAACACAATTGGCTAGGAATACGTAAAACGTCTGCCTTGTTCTCCGGCGCCATCTTATTATCTGAACTGATTGCAAGGTTCGTACAGACAGTGCCAAGTCAAATTAAAGAACTTTCATGTACTTTTCAAGCACTAATATTTATTTTCAAGGACCATCAAGATGCAATAGTTCCTATAATGCAATTGTTTCTTGTCGCCACTTGATGGCAGTATATCATTACAGCCACATAAAAAAAATAATCTAATTACATCACTACTTTACAAGATCTAATCAATAATTTCACTACATACATGAACAGTAAGTCAGTACTGATGATGTTGTAATTTGAGTATTGATCAGCACAGTTTTGGGGCCTACTGGTGAAACCATTTCCTATTTGCATTACTACACAATTCTAGCTTAATGACTGTATTGTATTTTTATTGGGTATTTGGGTTTCTACTACTTAATAGCTATGAAAAAGCAACTAGCTTCCTTCCGACTGGCATCTTTAGTGTCGCCGGTCGGGAGAAGGGCCGGGTGGGCTGTGTGAGGAAAATGGACACAGGAATAGCAGGAGCATAGCTGCCACTTGATAAAGCAGCAGCCAGGCGCTCCTGTGAATGAGGCGATTGGTAAACAAAGCTCTGGAGTTTGTTGCAGAGAAAAATATACAATGTAGAACTGGCACCAGCGCAGGATGCAGCGTTGTCCCTTCATGTGGCTCTTCAGGGCCGATGCACCCACGCTCGCAAATGTCAAAGTCTGACGCATTTTTTGCACCTTACACAATGTGGGGTGGTTGGGTCCAGTGATGTAGTGGTAAAAAAAAGGTGGGTAAACTATAATGAACAAAAATATAAATTCTCAATGACTGCCCCGCCTTTCCTTCCTGTTCTCTGCTGCCAATGACTGGAGCGAATTTCAAAAATCACTGAAGCTGGAGACTCTTATATCCCTCACGAACTTTAAGCATTAGCTGTCAGAGCAGCTCACAGATCATTGCACCTGTACATAGCCCATCCAACTACCTCATCCCCATATTGTTTTTTTCTCTCCTTTGCACCCCAGTATCTCTACTTGCACATTCATCTTCTGCACATCTATCACTCCAGTGTTAATTGCTAAATTGTAATTACTTCGCCACTATGGCCTATTTATTGCCTTACCTCCCTAATCTTACCTCATTTGCACACACTGTATATATATATTTTTTCTATTGTGTTATTGACTGTGTTTGTTTTTCCATGTGTAACTCTGTTGTTGTTTGTGTCGCACTGCTTTGCTTTATCTTGGCCAGGTCGCAGTTGTAAATGAAAACATGTTCTCAACTGACCTACCTGGTTAAATATATATATATTTTTAAATAAATAAAACACAACATGTAAAGTTTTGGTCCCATGTTTCATGAGCTGAAATAAAAGATCCCAGAAATTCTCCATACGCACAAAAGGCAGGCTGGAATCTACATTTGCCTGACATTTTAGCTATCGATGTGACCTTTGGTGGCGCCTAATCAGTCAGTTCTGTACCTGCCTGGCTGAGTGGCAGTGTTGGTGGAATGATCAAGCTAGCCTGGCAACCAGAGCACGAAACACATGAGGAAACAAAACTGGGTAGTCTGCTTGAAAAATAAAGACAAATCCATTTTTCTAATATTTTTCATAAACATCTGTTCTCTTATTTTAATTTGAGAAAATGTCTGATTTTCAAAGTATTCCTGTACTTGAATTTCAGAGTGCCAAATTCAAGTACTTTAAGCACCTTGTGTGAACCCTGTGA
Organism: Oncorhynchus kisutch; assembly: GCF_002021735.2. Lineage (NCBI taxonomy): Eukaryota > Metazoa > Chordata > Actinopteri > Salmoniformes > Salmonidae > Oncorhynchus > Oncorhynchus kisutch. Next base: position 31,810,443 of record NC_034178.2, on the reverse strand, counting down.
TTGTAGAATGGTCACCATCACACCACTTACCTTCTCATCCTCTTCTTTGGTCCAGGGCCCTTTAACCAGATCTGGATCCAGAACCTTCAACCAGCGGTGCTGGCACTGGTGTTCTGAGCGATTCTGTGCAGAAGGGTTACCATACAGTTAATGATTTCATGCAATAGAAACCACACAACCCTTCAGACAGCAAAGTGGAGTCTTTTCTATTTTAAAACGCTTCAGTTGTATTATTTGCATTGTCAACTGGATATTACAGAACATATACTGTAATCTCTCGATATAACTCACCAGTAAAAAACTGGCTATGTGTTTCCAGTCATTTGGTCCCAGGCTTTGGACCAATGCTTTCAGATTGTCATCCTGAAAATAAAGGACAGCCATTTTATGAAGAGCAAAGTAGCCAACTCATCCTCACTTGCTGCAAATAACCAACCATGTCCCCCTGATCTATAAATTAACTCACCTCCTCTTGTGTCCATTTCACTTTGACCTTTCCACAGTCTCTCTGTTCAGCCACATCAGAGTCGGTGTCCTGATACATAGCCTCCTCCTCATCCTCTCTGAAAAGACAAGCAACCAGTCAACTGGGTGTGGTAGAGATCAATGCAGAGATTGCAGAGATTATCGCGAGCATTCTTTCTTTAACAGAAACTGACCAGACCCCAAATCTAGTATGCATGCATTCTATTCCCTGAAAAGTAGCTGACATGGGTGGGTCGCATACTTAAATTGTCACACAATGCATTTTTGATTCACTAGCTACATAGCTAGATACTACAGCCAGATTCAGTTAACTAAACGTTTGTGGCCGACATTTCGAGCTTTCCGATTAAACCGGTATGTATTAGAAAATTCCTTGGATACACGTGTTTCATGACATTTGGCTAGCTAACGTTCAAAACATCTGACATCACCCCTGGTAGAGTTACATAAGCGCATTCAAATCACGTAAACGCGCAAAAATAATCAAGGACATCCAATAATCTCAGAAATGATAAATGGTGCATTGACCCCTGTCCTATTGAAAACATAGGAAGTGGAGTCGACATTGATATTTGTCCAACAGCTGCTGTAACCTTAACAAAGTTAGAATCTGATTACTTACCCGCGCAACCACCAGGACATTTATCACCAAAGCCCTTAGCTAAAATACAATTGTATATTTTTGTCAACCACGTCGTGCATAGATTCCCAAACTATATACCACGAGCAAATCTGTGTTTTTTGTAGTATATAGTCCATGAAACTCTGTTTGTCGGAGGGCTGGGTACGCTGACGTTAGTCCGCGCTCCAGTTTCTATCTCGCGCGCTTCTTTTTACTTCTTCTTCTTCTTTGATATCATGGCGGTCCGCAAACAAACGTTTAAAGTGCATGCCGCCACCTACTGTATTGGAATGTACGATCAATAATGATATGCCCAATTCTGTACTACCGTGAAAATAATCATCTCAGCCAAATAAATCCCTACGTACTTCTACGTTGTTGCCTTTCCATCAGCACTGGGGAGCCTAAATAAATCTGCACCGTTGGAAAGCTGGAATTCACCTCTCCTGAGTGGCGCAGTGGTCAAAGGCACTGCATATCAGTGCTTGGAGCGTCACTACAGACACCCTGGTTCAAATCCAGGCTGTATCAAATCAAATCGTCTTACAGCCTCAAAATATGATACAATCATGACTGTTCCATTTTCTCTAAGCCTCTCTATGCACCTGGCATCCACCAAATACTGCACTGTGTTCTCCCCCACAATTACAGCAAATGAACCTTCACATTGCTTCCACATTCGCTGTAATCATGTTCCCCTCCACACTTGGCACAACTTTTCTTTCCTTTACATTCAGCAGCTACAAGTCCCATTCTTCGGGCATTTAAAACACCACAGTGCATATAGAACAAATTCTCTAACAGGATTCCATAGATTCAATATCTGTACTTTTCCCAGCAAAACATTCTCAAACCTCAGTATCACTGATAAGCTTTCACTTCTTTGCGCCTCTATCCTACTGATCAAACTTTTGGCCTCAATCACTCAAACTCCATTCACATTTTCTTCAATATCATCTGTGGTATTATATATCGGACCCCAGTGTTGACTCCCCTCAATCTAGCATAAGCACCAGGGACATGGCTTTTAATCTTCTTCTCATGAACCTTTTCCATTTGCAGAATTTTCCCTTGCTGAGCCTGGCTACCACTTAGTATTATCTACCATTTCCAATTAACCCGGCGAGTTTAACTTCACCTCTCTTTCTCTATGACATCAGTCCGATAAGGCGTAAATGAGGCCCTATGGTCTCATCAAGCTCCATCACAACTTTCAACTCCGACACATTATTATTCTTGCTTCCTACCTTGACCCTCTTTTTGATTTCCACACTCGACGCACCACTGATTTCAGTATCATGATCTCTCTTCTTCCTATGTCTTTCCACTACAGACCATTCAGATCCTTGACAATCATCCTCCCGCTCCATATCATCAGAACGGTCACCCATATTGGTCGCATTCCAGCACAGCTGTTGCTTCTCCAACGTTCTCTCCATTTCGTCCACACTACTCGCTGCCATTTCAAGCCGATGCTGCGTGTCTCCTCAGCATCATTCATTTCTCTCTCTCGAGCGATTCTTTTCTCGCAGACTCTCAAAGCTTTCCCTGAGTGACGTGACCAGAGGTGTGCGCGCAGAATTGTGATCCTATCCTATGAATAGGGGCAGAAATATTTTTTATTCCAAAGTGACTTCTTACAATGTTGTGTCTGTGTAATTATAGTCTACAGAATACACTGTTGATCATATCTATGCATACATACAATAAGAGAGAAATGCACGCTTTTCTAACAAATTATTCACCCCTGTGGTGGTGCGTGGGTAAAATCACTCCGGAAGCCAGAAAAAAAGCCATATTACAACCTGTGTTGTGATAATTGCGTTGTTTGCTCTATAACCTGTTTATTAATTTGCCTTGCTACCGCGATATATAGGCCGAAAGGCCGAGACAATAAGAAGACACAGCGGAAAAATTAATTCAACAACACCATTGTTTTATCACAAAACCGGATGGAAAACTGTCAGGTTTAGTCAAAAGTTTCCAGATTTTTCGGATCACCACACAACTATTGATTTAGAACCACAGAGTTGCCGCAAGTCGCAAAGAAAACAGGATCTGCCGCCACTATTCCAGCACAATTTCGATTTCAACATAATCAAATCAAAGTTTATTTGTCACGTGTGCCGAATACAACAGGTGAAATGCTTACTTACAGACTCTAACTCTAACCAATAGTGCAAAACAAAGGTATGTGTTGGTAATTAAAGAGAATTTAAAAAACAGTATAAAGACATTCGAAAATAAGAGCAGCAAGGCTATATACAGACACCTGTTAGTCAGGCTTATTGAGGTAGTATGTACATGTAGGTATGGTTAAAGTGACAATGCATATATGATGAACAGAGAGTAGCAGTAGCGTAAAAAGAGGGGTTGGCGGTTGGTGGGACACAATGCAGATAGCCCGGTTAGCCAATGTGCGGGAGCACTGGTTGGTCGGGCCAATTGAGGTAGTATGTACATGAATGTAGTTAAAGTCACTTGGTTGGGAGGGGGTGGCACACAGTGCAAATAGTCCGGGTAACCATTTGGTTACCTGTTCAGGAGTCTTATGGCTTGGGGGTAAAAACTGTTGAGAAGCCTTTTTGTCCAAGACTTGGCACTCCGGTACCGCTTGCTATGCGGTAGTAGAGAGAACAGTCTGTGGCTGGGGTCTTTGACAATTTTTAGGGCCTTCCTCTGACACCGCCTGGTGTAGAGGTCCTGGATGGCAGGCAGCTTTGCCCCAGTGATGTACTGGGCCGTACGCACTACCCTCTGAAGTGCCTCGCGGTCGGAGGCCGAGCAATTGCCGTATCAGGCAGTGATGCAACCGGTCAGGGTGCTCTCGATGTTGCAGCTGTAGAACCATTTGAGGATCTCAAGACCCATGCCAAATCTTTTTAGTTTCCTGAGGGGGAATAGGCTTTGTCGTGCCCTCTTCACGACTGTCTTGGTGTGTTTGGACCATTCTAGTTTGTTGTTGATGTGGATACCAAGGAATTTGAAACTCTCAACCTGCTCTAATACAGCCCCGTCGATGAGAATGGGGGCGTGCTCGGTGCTCCTTTTCCTGTAGTCCACAATCATCTTAGTCTTGGTTACGTTGAGGGATAGGTTGTTATTCTGGCACCACCCGGCCAGGTCTTTGACCTCCTCCCTCTGCTTAGTCTAATACAGTGAATATACTAAAATATACCAAAAACTATTTAGTCCAACATAAGCTAAATATGTCCATGGTTCTGATGTATGTGTGCGTTCGTGCAAGTAAAAAAATATGTCGACTCGAAACTCCGTCGTCATCCTCCTCTCTTTCATGTTAAACGGTCGAGCACTCTGTCATACAGTACAAGCTTTTATTTTTTGTTGTCCTAGACTACCCGGCTAAAATGTTTGCTCGCTAGTCTAACTTCCATTCATGAGCAACATTATTTAGTTAACATTAGCCCAACAGCTAGCTACATATTGAACTTCCATCTTCGCAGGCCAGGGGCACAATAAAGGATGGATTAGAATCGCTGTTATAATAATTAGCCCGTAAGGATAATTAAGTAAAATCACAAGTTCAAATCCCCAACTCCAACCATTGCTAATTTAGGAAGGGGCCAACTTTAGCTAGGTAGCTGCCAAAGGACAACGACATGCAACAATTCAAGTTGTTTCTGTCAATGACATATGCCCTCAATGCTCAACGCTGATTGGCTCATTTTTATGCTTTTTTAAATACTTTTTTTTGTCAAGGTAGGCCAAATGCTCCATTCAATGCTACGGGCGGTAACAATATCATACTCGTTTGGACCAAAAAACATCAGATAGATGGCCTACACGTAGAGAGTCAGGGGGGCGCTGTTTCGCTTTCTCCTGTGAGATACATTCAGCCTCTTGCGAATTGAAAGGAAATGATGAAACACAGAGAGATGAAAGATGCATCATTTTTTAATTGGTGAATTCTTTGGGGGGGAAGCCTGACTTCCCTTGGCTCCATGAATACACGCCACTGCCCCCTCCCATCATTGCTGTTGGCAGTTGCCTTGTTGGTGAAGTTGCTCATCAACTAGCAGATTAAATACAAACTGCATAATTAGGCAACCGTTCAATAATTGACCTAAAAACATGGACGAATAGCTAGCCAGTGCTGGTAAGACTGAACAAGCCAAAGTGGTCATGTGACAGTGCTATACTGAACAATTGAGGTAAGGTTCTCAGGCTCAGTAACTGCTGCTGTGTCTTGGCCAGCAAAAAGTCATTTTGGTGAAAGTGGACCACACTTTGGCATGCTATTTCCTAATTATAAGTGTATATATTTGTTTTATGGTTGGGCAACTAAGACTCCAGTGGTTGATTAATGGCTTGTATATTGACATGTTCTCTAATTTCACTTTTACAGACAAAGGGACACAAGAAGATGCCAGTCTGAAGAAAATGTATATTTTACAATATTATAGTAAATACATTTTTTTTTATTGATTAAATCAACCATGTATTGAGGAAATGATGGAACACTTTACACAGTAAATGCCAAAATGTGTCATCCTTTACCACAAGTAATCAATCAGATATGGAAAGCTGTATACAATATTAATTTCACTTGTCAGATTTAGTACATTCATCTAATCAACTATATACATTCTGTTTAAAGGCTAGGGAGTTACATTCTTGTAGTTACTGGAAAAATGATATGGATACATCTAGATTGAATGTAGGTATATACAAGCCCATGAAAAATACATCAAATTGCAACCTCATTGGTTGCAATTCATCAGAACGGGGAAAACCTGGTCTCTGTGTCAAGATCATGTTCCTGTATGGGAGAGATCATTTTAATGACATAAATTACAAATTAATGTCAATCATTGCCTAGATCAACTAACCTTGTGTGCATATATCAAAGGGTCTGATGTTCATATGGCTCACCTGATTGAGCTTCTTGAACTCCACGACCTGGAAGAAGATGTGCTCCAGGATGTGTTTGGCATCCCTCTGATCTTTATCCAACTTCCCCGTCACCCCCAAGATGTCCCCACACTTCCTCACGTAGAACTCTAGATCATCGTCTGTGCCTGCAGGAACAACAACGTCATTAAGTCAAATAAGACCTGGGGTTAACACTGACATTGTCGGAGATCAGCTAACAAAATAGTAGGGTGTAGTATGACGGTTCAACACTTACATTTGTTGGAGAGCTGTGCCAAACGCACCTTCTCAGAAGAGAAGGTTTCATCCAGGTCAAAGAGGTCAAGCATGGGGGGAGGCAGATCCCTGAAGGCAGGCGGGAAGACCTGCTCATAGCAACCCATAGGAGAAAACAGACAGATCTTGGAGGGATGGCAAATTGGTCATTTTCGACAATGATCAAGTGTGTATAGTCTCATCACTAAATCCCAGTCAATAAGCTCGATTTGAATACAATCACTAATGCACATGCCATTCTCAGTTGAGTGTATAGAACCCACACAATGGTTGAGCTAGAGGAGATTGTGTAGAGCTAGTGAGGGTTGCTGAGGGGAAACTTACAGCAGGCTCCAGCTGTGGAAGGGGAGTCTCAAACTGAGGTGTGATCAGCTGGAGAGGCTCGTGTTTGACATTCATCTGCTTGTAGGAACTGCAGGAGGACAAGTCAAACACATTGTCAACAAACATACCGTAAGATCAAGGACCTCAGCCACCCGAGTCACGACCTGTTCACCCCGCTACCATCTAGAAAGCAGAGACAGTACAGGTGAATCAAAGTTGGGGCAGAGACACTGAAAAACAGCTTCTATCTCCAGGACATCAGACTGTTAAATAGTCACCACTAGCCATCCTCCGCCCATTACCCTAAACTTAGTTACTGTTACTTGCCGGCTACCACCCGGTACTCAACCCAGGACCTTAAAGACTGCTGCCCTATGTACATAGTAATTGAACACTGGTTACTATAATAATGTTTACATACTGTTTCACCCACTTCTTACGTATCTACTGTATTCCAGTCAAGGCTCATCGTATTTAACTACTGCTGTACATACCTTTTCTATTCATCTACTGTCTATACACACCATCATATACATTTCTATTCCGGACTCTGACATTGCTCGTTCTGATATTTCTTAATTCCTTTATTTTATTTTGGGATGTGTGTGTATTATTAGGTATTACTGCACTGTTGGAGCTACAAACATTAGCATTTTGCTGCACCTGTGATAACATCTGGAAATTATGTGTACACGACCAATAAAATTTGATTTTATTTATGATTTAAACATGCAGGCATGGAAGACAAAACAGCCTGTACCCACTTCCACTATGGCCTACTGTAGTGAAAACTGATGTCTCCAGTTTATAAAGCAGTATGTGTTCTCACCTGATGACTTGGGGCAACGTGTTTGTTGATAGTTTGAGTAGAGACATGTCAAACAGGGAGGTAAAGTCTCTTGGATTTTCCTCTCCCTCTTGCAAGCATACTCGCAGTCGCTCAGACAGGCAGCCTGTGTCTGGCAGCATGGTGTAATCTGTGATCTGAGCCAAACAGAACGTGAAGTGTCACTTCTAGGACTCAAAGGTAAAACTGCAGATCCTAAAACATGCCTTGGCTTCTCACCTCGGGGTCCTCTGCATCTATCTGGTTCAGAATAATGTTATCACCCATGAGCCACTGGAAAACGACATCCTGTATAACAAAAAGAGAAAGGGCACATTACAACCGAATGGAGTCAGTAGGGGATCAAATAGTGGATCACCAACCATTACCATTGCAGTGCTATATGGATCACACTCTCACAACTATTCTTGTATTACTGTGAAGACGTTAACAAGCCTCCCATCAGGAAGTCGTCAAATACCCTTTTCACACAACTGAGCTGAGCAAAGATATGCACAGCCATGCTGTACTGCCCTGGCCTGTTTATGCACCCATCATAGTTGCTGGAACCATTCTGGAAAGGACAAAAATCTCTAAACCAACACATTGCAGTTGGGTTGGCATGATCGTGTGAAAAGGGTAAAAGAGCCTACATTATTGGCTCTCAAACGTGACTGAGTCTGAGTGTTTATAGACAGACACTCCACTCACCATTATTTTACTGTTCTCCTCTTTGTCCAGGTACTGGTCACTGAACATGTGACAGGACCCCATCACTGCCAGTTTGCCTGCCTCCTAAATTACAAAAAAAAAAAAAATTGACACAACTAGTAAATAACGGATATACTGTATCTTTGAAAAACAACGCATGATCATGTTGTATTGTGTTGGCAGGAGGTCAACGGGAGCTCCTCACCTTGACCTGATAGAAGGCGAGGACAGGCCTGTTGAGGGGGAAGCAGACGGACCCAGTGGAGAGAACAGCCACAGCAGGCTTCATCACGCTCAGTGTCGCTCCATACGGGTACACAAATGTGAGGGCCCTGTTCAAGTACACATTAAGAATACAGGTTGAATTTTTTTTACCAGGGGGGCACTGGACAAGCCAAACTGCAATCACTGTTTCACTCATTGGTTTGCTTGTTTAACAAGGGCCAACCGCTTTTGGCAAATCTGCCTGTTTGTTTATGTTTGGCATATGATATGATTAAACATGAAATTGGGATAATATTTCTGTTGTCTGGTGTGTGTTGACAGTTATAAACATGAAAACAAACATACACTTGGCAATGATGACATGAAAACCGAGAAGACCTACTGTGCATTGTTCCCGACACTTTCATCTTCGATGATCCCCGTCACCACTTTGCCTGCAGCCCGACTGATCTCTCTAAAGGATTAAAAGCGAGATGCTTGTACAGTAGCACAACAATGCATGTGTCTCATAGCTTGTGAAAGTATCAACCCCATTATCCTTTTCTGCTACATTTACTTAATTGGCATTGACAAGAAAGCAATGAGAAAAGCACTATTACTTTGGGACACACCAAATATCCAAATGTCTAAATGGTTAATCAACTAACCTGTTCAGAACACCATTGGACACAAGTGCTTCTTTTGGATGGAAATACTTGTAGTAAACATTCCTCACGACAGCATCTACAGTAAAACAGAGAATGAAGACAAGACACTCATCATCAATAAAACTCTGACAGTGAAATATCTGGATGACCACAATCGGAGTCACATGGTCTATTCTCATACGATCCTCACCATTGTTGACCATTATCCCAAACTCCTCAAGGAGGAAGTTGATATTGGTGTCATACTTCATCTCCCCTCCTTCACCCAGCATCACAAGGACATCTCCTCCCCCATCCAGGTACTGCTTCAGGACCTCCAACTGAACAAGAGAGGGCAAATCAATGTCTGACTCAAAACATAAAGCAACCAACATACAGTGTTTAGGTTGGCAGAAAAATGTTCTATATTAGTGGAATGTGTTGCTGCAGAATTGCAATGCAGGGACACATTAAACGTTGATATGAAACTTTTAAATCTGTTCTTTGAATATCCTGATTACCCTGCCCAAAACTCCATCCAAAGGCATGTCATTTGACCTCCTACAACTGACCAGCAACACACCTCAGCTGCAGTGAACTTTTCCCTGGGGCCAGCAGTAATCCACAACTTCACACCATTCAACTTCTCCAAGGAGAGCTCCTCTTTCATGCTGTGCAGGAACAAACATAAAACCACATATATGAGTAAGTAACCTTATTATGATGACAAATACGTGACTACAATGCATTGTTCTTATGTAGTTACAGCAAACAATATAGTCAGCTAACTAGCTTCCTAACGTTAACTTACCTCTGAATCTTCCATTGTGCCCTGAGTCTCTTCTGCAGGGACTTGTAACCATTGTTGGCAGTGAACAGTTCTCTCTTGGATGCGTTAAAAACAACACTGCTGCGCTGCTCCTTCTCCATTGTATGTTAACTTCTATTTAAAGACCTGTGACAAACACGTTGTTACATTATTGCATTGCGTAGCTATATGATGATCTACTCAACGTTAGCTAGCTAGCAGCTAAGTTAGCTAGCTAACTTACACAAATCGTCACTAGCGAGCAAAGTGTTGAAGGAACAATCATTTGCTGTTTCTTTCTATATTTGAACAAAGTAGCTAAATCCCTAATGCATCTTAAAATATTAACGGATTTCTATTTTTTTTAAAGGATAATAATCGTTGTAAGTGAAGTTAGCTGGCTAGTTAAATACCTCAAGAAACCATCTTCCAGTGGCTCAAAATGGTGCATTGTGGGTACAAAACTGATCCACAAGAGTAACCATGGGCGCTACATGCATAGCAACAGGAGAAGGGATCACAGACACAGGTTCTCTCTTCCCCGCGGATACTGCCCACACTGTAGCAATACATGCTCCACGGTCTCTTTTTCCTGGCAATAATCACGCTTTCCTATCACATTTAAAGTCTTATTTAACCGGCTGTGTCCCATCTTTCCACCGAGTTGGGCCTCTCTTCTTCTTTTTATTGGCAAATCGCAACCAACTGACAGGTGCATACACATCCACCTGGAGTGTGAGGTCAGTCACGACCTATCTACATCACTATATTCTCTTAACTAACCCTGAATTTCTAATAAAATAAAATAATTTATATGTTCAACTGTTTCCTCTACCATACAGCCATTTCAACTTCCAGTACAATGTTTCCCTATCAATTTCAAAGAGTTATTCAATCCTGTATGCCCCAGCATAACTTCCTTCCACTAATGACACTATCTCCCGTACAGATTTCCTTGTACTATAAAAATGTCTGCATTTACTACTTTCATCCCAGGGTCTCTGCCAGCAATCTAACCCATTTTTCCAGAATCAATGTTTTAATTTCCCCTCTACCAAACTGCACCTGTATATCCACAATATTATTTTTCACAGCTTTTTTTGCTATTATATCTACTATATCATTTCCATAAACTCCTGTATGAGCCGGAATCGAACAGAACTGAATTTCAATACCATTTCTTTGTAAGCCCAACAACAGCATCATATATATATATATATATATATACACACACTGCTCCAAAAAATAAAGGGAACACTTAAACAACACAACGTAACTCCAAGTCAATCACACTTCTGTGAAATCAAACCGTCCACTTAGGAAGCAACACTGATTGACAATATATTTCACATGCTGTTGTGCAAATGCGATAGACAACAGGTGGAAATTATAGGCAATTAGCAAGACACTCCCAATAAAGGAGTGGTTCTGCAGGTGGTGACCACAGACCACTTCTCAGTTCCTATGCTTCCTGGCTGATGTTTTGGTCACTTTTAAATGCTGGCGGTGCTTTCACTCTAGTGGTAGCATGAGACGGAGTCTACAACCCACACAAGTGGCTCAGGTAGTGCAGCTCATCCAGGATGGCACATCAATGCGAGCTGTGGCAAGAAGGTTTGCTGTGTCTGTCATCGTAGTGTCCAGAGCATGGAGGCGCTACCAGGAGACAGGCCAGTACATCAGGAGACGTGGAGGAGGCCGTAGGAGTGCAACAACCCAGCAGCAGGACCGCTACCTCTGCCTTTGTGCAAGGAGGAGTAGGGGGAGCACTGCCAGAGCCCTGCAAAATGACCTCCAGCAGGCCACAAATGTGCATGTGTCTGTTCAAACGGTCAGAAACAGACTCCATGAGGGCGGTATGAGGGCCCGACGTCCACAGGTGGGGGTTGTGCTTACAGTCCAACACCGTGCAGGACGTTTGGCATTTGCCAGAGAACACCAAGATTGGCAAATTCGCCACTGGCGCCCTGTGCTCTTCCCAGATGAAAGCAGGTTCACACTGAGCACATGTGACAGACGTGACAGAGTCTGGAGACGCCGTGGAGAACGTTCTGCTGCCTGCAACATCCTCCAGCATGACCGGTTTGGCGGTGGGTCAGTCATGGTGTGGGGTGGCATTTCTTTGGGGGGCCGCACAGCCCTCCATGTGCTCGCCAGAGGTAGCCTGACTGCCATTAGGTACCGAGATGAGATCCTCAGACCCCTTGTGAGACCATATTATGGTGCCCTGGGTTCCTCCTAATGCAAGACAATGCTAGACCTCATGTGGCTGGAGTGTGTCACCAGTTCCTGCAAGAGGAAGGCATTGATGCTATGGACTGGCCCGCCCATTCCCCAGACCTGAATCCAATTGAGCACATCTGGGACATCATGTCTCGCTCCATCCAGTTGGCGGATGCTTTAGTCCAGGTCTGGGAGGAGATCCCTCAGGAGACCATCCGCCACCTCATCAGGAGCATGCCCAGGCGTTGTAGGGAGGTCATACAGGCACGTGGAGGCCACACACACTCATTTGGACTTGTTTTAAGGACATTACATCAAGGTTGGATCATCCTGTAGTGTGGTTTTCCACTTTAATTTTGAGTGTGACTCCAAATCCAGACCTCCATGGGTTGATAAATTTGATTTCCATTGATCATTTGTGTGTGATTTTGTTGTCAGCACATTCAACTATGTAAAGAAAAAAGTATTTAATAAGAATATTTCATTCATTCAGATCTAGGATGTGTTATTTTAATGTTCCCTTATTATTATTATTTATTTTTTGGAGCAGTGTATATTACCACCTTTTTCTCCCCAATTTCACGATTATCCAATTGCGATCCATTTACGATCTTGTCCCATCACTGCAACTCCCCAACCTTGCTCGGGAGCGGCGAAGGTCAAGTCATGCGTCCTCTGAAAACATGACCCGCCAAACTACGGTTCTTAACACCTGCCCACTCAACCCGGAAGCCAGCTGCACCAATGTGGAGGAGGAAACACTGTTCAACTGATGACTGAAGTCAGCCTGCAGGCGCCCTGGACCACCACAAGAAGTCGCAAGAGTGCAATGAGCCCATTAAAGCCCCCGCCCCCTGGCCAAACCCTCCCCTAACCCGGACAACGCTGGGCCAATTGTACGCTTCCCTATGGGACTCCCGGTCACGGCCGGTTGTGACACAGCCTGGGATCGAACCCAGGTCTGTAATGACGCCTCATGCAGTGCCTTAGACTGCTGCATCACTCGGGAGTCTAGCATCGTTATTTCTAACCATAAATCCTCACGTTCTGACTTTCCAGATCGTAAACTACACAAAACTGATGCAGAGTCCCAACATATTACTACTCTTCTTGGTTGCACCTCCTCTACCATTGGTATCCAACAATTATCGCAGCCATTTCTGTTGAATATACAGATAAATCATGTGTTAGTGTCTTGCATAGATTAACATCGAACTCAGGAATAAACACACCTGTTCCTGTCTTCCCATACATGGCATCCTTTGAACCATCTACAAGACAAGAATAAAACTGATTCATAATATATTGATCCACTATTGTTTCTATGTTACCTTCTTCACACCACTGTTTATTTTTCTTCGATCAGGCTAAGAACAACATGTGGTCTTGTATAAAACCACACCTCTTCCTCTCTGTCAGCAGTCAGTCTGTAACATCAGCCAGGAAAGGAAGCCAGCTCATGTCGTGTTCAAATCAATTTGAAACTCAGAAGTCTCTGACTTCAGTGCGTTCAAGACAACTGGGAATTTGTGAAATATCGCTTTGAACGGTCATCCATCACGAAATTCCATCCCAGGAATTCAGGAACTTACTGACCTGAAGATCACTGACGTCATAACGTGTAAAGCTTTCCGCCATTGGAATCTGGAGCAGTGGAAACACGTTCCCTGGAGCAATGAATCCCGCTTCACTATCTGGCAAGTCGACTGACGAATCTGGGTTTGGCAGATGCCAGGAGAACACTACCTGCCCGAATGCATAGTGCCAACTTTGGTGGAGGAGGAATAATAGTCTGGGGCTGTTTTTCATGGTTCCGGCTAGGCCCATTAGATCCAGTGAAGGGAAATCTTAACGCTACAGCATACAATGACATTCTAGATGATTCTGTGCTTCCAACTTTGTGGCAGCAGTTTGGGGAAGGCCCTTTCCTGTTTCAGAATGACAATGACAATACTGAAATGGTTTGTAGAGATCGGCGTGTAAAAACTTGACTGGCCTGCACAGAGCCCTGACCTCAACCCCATCGAACACCTTTGGGATGAATTAGAACTCCAACTGCAAGTCAGGCCTAATCGCACAACATTAAAATCATCCAACCTCCTTAAATCTGAATGGAAGCAAGTCCACGCAGCAATGGAAAACCTTCCAAGAAGGGTGGAAACTGTTATAGCAGGAAAGGGGGGACCAACTCCATATTAATGCCTATGATTTTAGAATGAGATGTTCGACGAGCAGGTGTCCACGTACTTTTGGTCATGTAGTGTATTTGCAACTGCTCGGATAAAAACAATCTTGGTCGACCAACAGCCTATTGACCAAACAATAGACCAGTCGACTAAATGGGGTCAGCCCTAAATGTAACAATCATTTATTGTTGCCATCGGTGCATTTCTTACAAATAACCTGTCGATCCGTCTTTAAAGCCAATGGGACTGTCATCAAATGCTTTTGGCTCTTGCTTTTTTACTCATTGTATTGATGAATATCATCATCGACAATACTTCGCAAACTCAATGTGCAATCAAATGTTATATGAATGCTTCCTTCCAGGGAAACAGAGGTCTGTCCTCAGCTAGGTGCTCACTTGGATTTATGCCAAGCTTTGACTCAGTGCCAGTGCCTAGTCATTACTTGATTACTTTATTGTATAACTATGATAACGCTATGATGTCCAATGTGTAAGACGAGTGTGAGACATCTCATCTCCTGTGTTTACTCTAGTGCCCCTTACATCTATTGTAAACACCGGGTAACAACTCAGGGGAGTGTTTTGAGCAGCTCCAGGGGTTCCTGAGGATGGATACATGTGATGAGGTGGAGGTCAAGGTGCCAGTCGATATGATATACACAGATGTCCCGGACAGAGTGATTGAAGTGCTGCAGGACATCTACCCAGCCGCTAGCCAACTAGAGCAAGAGCTTCTCCAGAGTGTCTCTGCCAGAGCCATTGTAAAAGCGGTCGTGCAGCAGATCAATGCAGCTCTGTCTAGGGCCCTCCAAATAACCTGCTTATATCGTAATTACTTACTATGGTGGGATCTGCCAAGCACTATAGCGAAGATGGGTTGGCAGCTGTTGAGGGCCATGGAGTTCCTTTGATCACCCCTTCAGCAGACATCTGTGGTAATGAGGAAGGAAGTAGACCATTCAAATGTCGTTCTAACATTTTCCTTTGTGTCATGTCAGTGAAACTGAGAAGTATCTCCAAAGGGATTAAACAGAGTAACAAGGGAGCACAACAAGAGCACAGGCTACTTGTTGAACTGCCATCTTCTAGCAAGAGTCAGCAGAGGAAGCTGGGTCTAGTACAGTTTCTGAACCCTCTAGGGAGATCACTGAGGTCAGGGAAGTCCTTCAGTCAGAATCAGACGATCCTCTACCATTGGGGCAATGCTCTACAACGTTGGGTTCATGCCGCAGGAAGGACGTGTTGATAAAGGCTTGTCCAAGGCTTGTTCCAGGACAACTTCTTTAGCACCACTTTCTCAATTGATGAGACCCAGAAGACTGTCGCTACTATGAGCACTTCTGGAAGTGACAGGGGTACTAGCATTATCACTACCCCAGAAACCCCACTGCAGAGTCTGCACCACCAGGAAGGAGGTCTCTTCAGAGAAAAGAGTGGCCGAAAGTGACAGAAACAGGCTTGCAACCTGGTCAGATGCAGAGGGATTTAGTACTGCAGAAATGGCTGTATTGGAGCTAATGGAGAGGATGGTGCTCAGCCGGAAGGATGTAGCATCCGGAGCCTGGAGAGCCTCCTCTCCTCTAGTTGTCTCCGTCCTCACACTGACAATTTAGTCGACCAGCTGCACAATCTTTTGACTGTAAACAGCACTTTTACTGCTCTGCCGAAGTCCAAAATAACAGGGGAACTCAAGGGAGGGTTTTCTATAGATGGCATATGCTCTCACCGAGAGATCTACACTCAACAAAAATATAAATGCAACATGTAAAGTGTTGGTCCCATGTTTCATGCACACACAAAAAAATCCCAGAAATGTTTCATATGCACAAAAAGCTCATTTATTTCAAATGTTGTGCACAAATTTGTTTCCATCCCTGTTAGTGAGAAGCTCTCCTTTGTCAAGATAATCCATCCACCTGACAGGTGTGGCATATCAAGAAACGGATTAAACACCATGATCATTACACAGGTGCACCTTGTGCTGTGGACAATAAAATGCCACTTTACAATGTGCAGTTTTGTCACACAAAATAATGTCTCAAGTTTTGAGGGAGCGTACCATTGGCATGCTGACTGCAAGAATGTCCACCAGAGCCGTTGCCAGAGAATTGAATGTTAATTTCTCTACCATAAGCCGCCTCCAATGTTGTTTTAGAGAATTTGGCAGTACATCTAACCGGTCTCACAACCACAGACCCTGTGTAATCACACCAGCCCAGGACCTCCATATCAAACTTCTTCACCTGCACCTTCACCTAAGGAATTTCTTTCAATTGACTGATTTGCTTATATGAACTGAAACTTTGTCAAATCTTAGAATTTGTTGCATGTTGCGTTTATATTTTTGTTCAGCATAGCCTAATGAAATAATCCCCATAAAAATATGCTAGTTTTAAGCAAGCGATATTCATTTCTTTTTTTCATTGGATGCATCTCAATCCACCACATCGGCCTATGTAACAATTCCGCATCTGTGGTGAAAGGTGGCAGAGCTAGAACGGTGTCAGACCATGAAACATCCTGAAAATCAGTCTTCTCACAAAGTCGTCTGTAGTGTCCAAAAAGTTTAGCCTAAATGTAGTTAAATTACCTAAAAAGATTTTTTGAGAAAAATGACGATACATGAAATAACTATACAAATACGAAAACAACAAACGGAACGTGAAACCTAACTACAGCCTATCTGGTGAAACAACACAGAGACAGGAACAATCACCCACGAAATACAAAGTGAAACTCAGGCTACCTAAATTTGGTTCCCCATCAGAGACAACAAGAATCACCTGACTCTGATCGAGAACCGCCTCAGGCAGCCCAAACCTAACTAGACACACCCCTAATCATTAGTAATCCCAATCCTATAAAACCCCAATGCGAAACAACACGTAAACCCATGTCACACCCTGGCCCGACCAAAATACACAATGAAAACACAAAACACTATGACCAAGGCGTGACAACATGTTAACAATTAACTCCCCATTCATTTATTTCAGGGAATGATTTATCTATCATTGCCTTGAAAGTCCTAAAGGCCTATTTGCATTTTCTTTCTTTATTTGCATTGTTCATTTCTGCATAATAGCTTTACAAATACAATGACAAAGTAATCGAAGGGCCAATTCATTAGGGGTGCATTTTAACAAAGTGGGCGGGAGAAGTTTGGTTCTTTTGGGTGGCAGCAATATTAGAATCTGAATGTCCTAGAGGAAGTTGTCATCACTGGAGACATAGGAGAAGCCAGTGAAAGCATTTGGGCTGCTGGTTGATAAGTTGGAGAATTCAGGGGTAACCCCCACAGAGCCTGACACCATCTCTTTGGTGAACTCTGGATCAATATGCTGCATATCTGCTGGGCCTTTCTGTTGGGACAAAAAGGTTTAGCACAGCAGAAAACACTGAATGAATGTCATATTAATTGTGTATGTATGTTATGGATCGAAATTCGACGAAAAACAATACTGGAATCAAATTTGTTTTACACACTTACCACGTTGGGGTTGTACGGAGGTTTGATTCTCCGATGGTAAAGGTCATCCCAGTTTATCGGCGAGAAAAAAGTATGGTTTTTAACTTCGAGCTGCATGTGAAAGACAAAAAGATTTTAAGGTTCAATGCAGCCGTTTTTATCTTGATATCATATCATTTTCTGGGTAACAATTAAGTACCTTTCTGTCATCGTTTTCCTTTCAATTAGCAAAAAAAACTTTCTCAAGCAACAATTTTGCTTGGACTGTCTGGGGGTGGTCTGAGTGAGGGGCCTAGTTGGAGGGGCCTAATTGGAAGGATATGTAACCTGAAAACTAGCTGTTATTGGCAGGGAGGTTTGAAACTCTCTTTGTTATTCGTCTATTAACTCATACTGCCTGCCAGGCACATGGACTGTGGTTTATGAGTCAACCCACGTATCACTATCAGAGGACACCTGGACCACCTATTGAGATGTGCCTTTTGTTAAAGATGCAATCCTGTATTTTAAGGGCTTACAAAAATTTGTTTTTGCAGGATGTAACATATCATATGAAAGGGATGATGTTGTACACAATTGTGCCCAAGTTTCGGGGACCCGTTTTGCCTCGTTGGCACTACTTTCAAAACTACTGGCTGAAGTTATACAAAAGCTCTGGAGCATCCCTTTAAGTAAATTAGGTTCTAGTGATTCTAGAGTGGGTCTGTGTGTATGTGTCTGCATGTGCGTTAACTCTAGGAAAGAGAGAGAAAGTAGACTGTCCGGTGAGGACATCCTCATCCTGCGTATTGTGACAAGTTCACTCACAAAGTCTGCGATAGCACCCAGCCTGCGATGCTGGTCTTTCTGTAGGAGGCCCATCAGCAGGTCACACGCCACAGAGCTGGCCCCCCCTGGCACACTCAAGGGCCTGTGGAGGATGTTGTCGTACATCTCAGACATATCCTGGCTATAGAAGGGGGGCTGGAAGGAACAGAGGACAAAATGAGTTGATACCCACAATGAGGTGTGGCCGACTTGGTTTGGAAAATGATAAATACGTTACTATAGTACGCAGAACCATAATTCATTACGGCAAAGTGCACGTGACTAGGCCTTTCAGAGGGTATGCTCACCAGCCCATATATCATCTCATAAAGTACAGTTCCCAGACACCACCAGTCTACCGTGTGGTCATAGGGCTGCTGTTTCAACACCTCCGGAGCCAAATACTACAGAGCAAATTGCAGTGTCAGTGGATACAGTGACTAAGGGAAATGGGGGGACTGTAGGATATACAATAGAAATCAAAACTTACCTCTGGGGTTCCACAGAAAGTGGAGGTGGTGGACTCCGGGTCTATCCCCTCTTTACACAAGCCAAAGTCAGTCAACACAACATGGCCCTGGAGAAGGTCCAAATCAAAACATCAGGGTGACCTTGTTCAACCCACGGAGAACTAATATAACGATAGTCGTGAATTCATGATATACATACACTTACCTCGGAGTCTAACAGCACATTTTCAGGCTTCAAGTCTCTACAACAGAGAAAATAGTGTTTTTTTTAAAACAGAGAACCTTCTGTACAGCCTAAAGGCACTGCTGACAGAATGACCTTCCATAAAGGGAGCATAGGAAACCAGCAGAGAACATGTGGGTTTACTGTGAATGACCTGTGAATCCTGTTAAGTGGGTGAGACTTAGTTGTCAACATTGTTGAGAGGGTGTGACTGACCTGTAAACAATGTTGTGCGAGTGTAAGTAGCCGATGGCACTGGCCAACTCAGCCGTGTAGAAGCGAGCCCTTGGCTCTGAGAAGCAGTGCTCTCTCTGAAGGTGATAGAAAAGCTACAGTAGAATATCAAAAGTAGAAGGAAATTAAATATTTTTTTTACATCTCTTGTACAAATTTTTAAAAAAAGAGCCTATGTCTTTACTCCGTACATTACCTCTCCTCCATTGACGTAATCCATGACAAAATAGAGCTTCTCTGGGGTCTGGAACGAGTAGTGGAGCCCCACCAGGAAGGGATGTTTCATACTCTTGAGCAGCACATTCCTCTCTGCCATGATGTTCTTTTGCTTCACATGGAAGAATCCAGTGGCAAATAAATACAGCAATTGTGAATCATTATTGTTAAACCCACTCCTACCGACAGCATGTTTTGTATCTTTAAAAAAATGAATCTACTGTTATATTCAGAATTGTGAAACTCTGCGTGGAACCTCTTTTTTCCTCAGTATGATTTTTTTCTGCAGCACTTTCACAGCATAGAACTTGTTGTCGGATTTCAGTTTGGCAAGAAGAACCTGGGGACACAACAACATTGATTAATAATAAGGTAATAACACAAAGTATATCAATTGTTGGTTATACACCAACAGCATTTTTTTTTGTCAATTTAGAGAGCACTGCCAAAGATGACCATACCTTCCCAAATGTTCCTTTCCCAATTATAGCCAGGATTTCAAAGTCTGATGGCTTGGCACTAAAACGTAAGAGGGAATGGTGTGGGAGAAAGAGGGACATGGCTTTAGTAGCAAACTGTGCAATAGTATACAGTGTGTCTTTAGATTTTAAAATGTATAGGCAAGGCTTTGCTGGTATCTCTTTGTTCTGTGGAAAGCCTTTCCATGTCACCCCCAGATATCACCAATACCAGTGTAGTTGCCAAAATAGTGACACATCCTCACGGTTCTGTCAACAAGTTAAATCATGTCAATAACAGAGGATCTGCTATATTTTTTTTTATGGTGAGAACCATGATAACGCCTGGGAGGGTCATCTCTCGATCAGACCGCATGCTGGTGTTGATAACAATAACATCATTGTTGTGATGTTTCCTCTGTCAATGACTATCCACTGAGTGTTGGCTATATGCTGCAGGTGGTGGATTACAGAAAATAGCTAGAGAGAGACATGGGTTTACTAATTCCCTCTGGCGTCAGCGGCCTGCCCTTAATCACTTCCTTTACACTAGTTCCTGACTGAACTTGCTTTACCTCTCAACTTAGTTTCCAATTGGCTCTTTCACCCCCCCCCCCCGTTGCTGTAAATGAGAATGATTTCTCAGTCAATTTACCTGATAAAATATGGGTTAAATAACAATTAATTTATATATATATCACTAATTGTGTGTTTAGTGTTCACTTCTTACCCATTTGCAACATCTACAGACAGTATTTCAATATTTGCATTAGACAATCATGACCTGAAGTGTGGACTGCAACAGTGATCCAAGTGTGTGCATCCACATTGCTTATTATCATAAAGCCTGGTTACTCACTGGTGATTGTGTGAGTGACCAAGGTTGACATCAATGGAGTTTGCTGATTGAAGCTGTGAAGCAATTTGAGGAGACAATATTACTGTGCTAAATGGTTTGATGTGAACAATGCCATGTTCACTGATTCGATTGATTGTAGAGGGGACAAATAATAGGTATACAAATGAGGAACCATCACACACCCATGTCATTTTGTGAAAATAAAAGTGATTGGAAAATATACATTCAAATATACCTGACTCCAATTATCCATGTCTCTTTTCTGTGCCTATCAGGGTGGGAGTCTAAGGCATTTGAACAGAAATTGATTATTTATTTGTACCATCAAATATGAGTGAGCTCAAAATAACTTGTACATTTTTTAAAATACTGACTTGAAACCTAGACACTCATTGCTAGAAATCAATAAAAGTCAGCAGTATACAAAAACAAATGTACAAAATGCAACTGTAAAATAAACAATATATGAGCATTAAGTTGGTCAAGGATCTTACCCTCTTATGTGTAGAGGACTTTTTTTCCTCAGGTGTTCTCAGGTAGGCTATTGGTATTCTGTCCTCGCAAGAATCTGTGACTTGCCAAATAACCTACAGCTTATTTTCAAGTCTCAGATAAATATGTATCTTTGGCCAAGTCTTATGTCCAAAAATCTACTAGAAAACAGCGTAAATTCAGAGAAGATTCTCAGGTATGTAAAAGTGTAAGAAATGGATTGATGCTGGACATCCAGAGCACTGACGCAAACTCGTTTTTGCACACAACAGGTTGTATCACTGTAAACAAGTACTACGCAAACCCACATGGTAACATGTGGCATGTATACAGAGTTGATACGCTCAAACTACTAATTCAAAGGTGCATTCACCAAGAGGGCCCAGGAATGTAATACTGTAGCTTAGTTGTCTCAACATATTTCCTTTTGAAACAAACCAAACTGCACATATTATTTGACACACTGAGTGTCCGCACACATTTTATTGCAATTAATTAGGTACATCTTATTATGGTGACCATTTCAAATAAGACAGTCAAAGCCAAACATGTCAAGACTGTTTATAAACATGAGTGCTTAACACATTTTTTGTTTATTTTTTAAGACTTATTTCCACCCCTAAATCAGATATCTCAGAGCAAATAGTGACATGATTTCCCATACATCTTCTTTGAAAATAGCCAATACACCATAGTAATGCTGTATGTCAGTCAATACTCAAATGCTCAAAGGACAACTGTCTAGACTATACAGACAGCATCAACTACACCAATAGGAAAGAAACCAATAAATAAACCAACAAATCTGCCAAATGTATAAACTAGAGAGGGACAAATTGAAACACTTGTAGCTGCATTCGAGCCGTGATTTATTTTTAAACAATCTTCCCTACTTCCTACTTAAACAAGTGCATTTAATCACGGGAAGCCAATCGGGACCAGGATTTAGAGCGTGAGGCGGATCCAGAAGCTGGGTGCTTGGCGGGGGACTTGGATTGGTGAAGGTCTTCTTGTGGGAAGGGAGACTTGGACCTCTCTCCGTCTCCATTCTCTGTGGGTTGGTGGAGAACGACTCTGGGAATTCTCGCTGACAGACATCCTTGGAATAGCCTCTGGTTCCCCGCTCAGACTTCACTTTAGAGTGAAACTTGCTTGTGCGAGAGCGAGATTTGTGGCTCACCGAGCAGCTGTGAGACTTGCGTGCCAGAGCGAGAACTGGACTTGGAACGGGACTTCCTGGTGCTAGAGCGGGAATTGGAACGGGTCTGGGACTTAGAGTGGATCGAGAACAGGATTTGTGGTCGGATCTGGTGCAAGAGTGCTGTTCACAGCATGAGAGTGACCGGTGGAGGACAAACACACAGGAATTTAAACTAGGTCTTGTATTTGTGTAGTTGTCTTGTAAAGTATGTGTGCTTGTCAGTATGCTGCTGTGTTACATTGAAATTTCCCCTCTGGGATGAACTATGTATTAATCTATGCAACTACCCCAGCCACGTGAACTATTGGAGTTCTTGGGCAGGGCAGATGCAATTTGGTCAGTATTATTTCTGTGAGAGTGACCTGGAGTAGCTGCCAGAACATCTGCAGCTCCTTCTGCGAGAGCGACGTCTGTTACGAGACCTGGGAGATCAAACGTATTGTAAAGCCTGGGTAAATTACCAGCTTTCGTACTAGAATGATAGCAAATGAAACCTGCAACACCTTCCACATTAGGGCAGTAAGGATCCAATGCCTGCATTTCTGAGGTGATGTAAGTCCAGACTTAGAGGAGCGTCGGCGGCGAGGCTTGTCCTCCACCAGGCAGATCTTCCTCCCATTGATGTAAGTGCTGTACAGCTTGTCCAGGGCCCTCATCATGTCCGAGCATGATCGGAACTCAATCACCCCCTCATTGGTCCACTGCTTATGGGCGTCGGCATAGGTCCCCTCACCAGCTTGGCGAATGAAGTCCTGTCAACCAAAACAAATGGTGTGCTTGTAACATGTGCTGTTGTTCGGAACCCAGTTTTCAGAGAAGGACGGATAAAATATAAATGGAGACTTGAGCGCTCACCTTTAGGTCCTGCCAGCTGCAGCGACTAGAGAGGTTCTTCACAATAAGGCGGTACTCTGTGCGTGCAGGTGGCCCGTACTTGTCCCGGCCAGTGCGGCTTCAGCTGCTGTAACCACTACTATCTTTAAAAGAACACTGAACAGACAGTATGGCACAGTGGGGGAGTCTACAGAGGCTACACTGGGGGTGAAAACTCAAGGGGGGCTACTAGAACTGATCCTTGGACGTTTATCCCATTGTGGACCAGGCCACTAGCCCCTTAACATGATTGTACAAATAAGTGATGTGGTCTAACATTGCCCTGGAAGAGGTAGTAACACATACATTCAGCCAATGTACATCTGAGCATCATGGCAGTTACAGGGAATGGACAGCATTCCCGCTCTTTCCCCATTTCTCTGATTCATCGACCTCAGGCTTACATTTATTCTGCTGTACAAAAAGGTATACATCACAACACTAAAATGGGGGAGAAAATACAGTGCCTTGCGAAAGTATTCGGCCCCCTTGAACTTTCAGTGCAGCAACCTCTCTCCAGAAGTTCAGTGAGGATCTCTGAATGATCCAATGTTGACCTAAATGACTAATGATGATAAATACAATCCACCTGTGTGTAATCAAGTCTCCGTATAAATGCACCTGCACTGTGATAGTCTCAGAGGTCCGTTAAAAGCGCAGAGAGAATCATGAAGAACAAGGAACACACCAGGCAGGTCCGAGATACTGTTGTGAAGAAGTTTAAAGCCGGATTTGGATACAAAAATATTTCCCAAGCTTTAAACATCCCAAGGAGCACTGTGCAAGCGATAATATTGAAATGGAAGGAGTATCAGACCACTGCAAATCTACCAAGACCTGGCCGTCCCTCTAAACTTTCAGCTCATACAAGGAGAAGACTGATCAGAGATGCAGCCAAGAGGCCCATGATCACTCTGGATGAACTGCAGAGATCTACAGCTGAGGTGGGAGACTCTGTCCATAGGACAACAATCAGTCGTATATTGCACAAATCTGGCCTTTATGGAGGAGTGGCAAGAAGAAAGCCATTTCTTAAAGATATCCATAAAAAGTGTTGTTTAAAGTTTGCCACAAGCCACCTGGGAGACACACCAAACATGTGGAAGAAGGTGCTCTGGTCAGATGGAACCAAAATTGAACTTTTTGGCAACAATGCAAAACGTTATGTTTGGCGTAAAAGCAACACAGCTCATCACCCTGGACACACCTCCCCACTGTCAAACATGGTGGTGGCAGCATCATGGTTTGGGCCTGCTTTTCTTCAGCAGGGACAGGGAAGATGGTTAAAATTGATGGGAAGATGGGTGGAGCCAAATACAGGACCATTCTGGACGAAAACCTGATGGAGTCTGCAAAAGACCTGAGACTGGGACGGAGATTTGTCTTCCAACAAGACAATGATCCAAAACATAAAGCAAAATCTACAATGGAATGGTTCAAAAATAAACATATCCAGGTGTTAGAATGGCCAAGTCAAAGTCCAGACCTGAATCCAATCGAGAATCTGTGGAAAAAACTGAAAACTGCTGTTCACAAATGCTCTCCATCCAACCTCACTGAGCTCGAGCTGTTTTGCAAGGAGAAACATGCTGTGCAAAACTGATAGAGACATACCCCAAGCGACTTACAGCTGTAATCGCAGCAAAAGGTGGCGCTACAAAGTATTAACTTAAGGGGGCTGAATTATTTTGCACGCCCAATTTTTCAGTTTTTGATTTGTTAAAAAAGTTTGAAATATCCAATAAATGTCGTTCCACTTCATGATTGTGTCCCACTTGTTGATTCTTCACAAAAAAATACAGTTTTATATCTTTATGTTTGAAGCCTGAAATGTGGCAAAAGGTCGCAAAGTTCAAGGGGGCCGAATACTTTCGCAAGGCACTGTATGTACGACTACCAACTGATACCACAGTAGCCCATTTCTCTGATTCATCGACTTCAGGCTTACACTTATTCTGCTGTACAAAAAAGTTATACATCACAACACTAAAATGGGGGAGAAAATATGTACGACTACCAACTGATACCACAGTAGCTGGCAGAAATGTACCAGTCCACAGATACCATTTAACTTCCAACTGAATGCAAACTGCTCTCTTACGTAACAGTTAACTAACACAGACGCCAACATGGCTTCAACCTTTGGCGATATTTATTTTTAACAGAAAAACAAAAAATGGGATTCCTCACCATCACCCTGGTCTATTGGCAAAAGGCTGCTGTCGTCATGGCTTCCGGTAAGGTCAGCCAAGAGGTCATACGTCAAAGGTCACACAGACATTAAGGTGAAAGCCAAGGCCAAACGGGACAGACAGGCAGTCATCATAGCCAGTCATCATCAGTCATCTTAGCCTAAAGGTCAACCGATTCAGCCCACAGTGGACTCTTTCAAATTGAAACATCCAAGGACTTTGTTAAGATGGTGTAATGAATCTACACTGCTCCAAAAAATAAAGGGAACACTAAAATAACACATCCTATATCTGAATGAATGAAATGTTCTTATTGAATAATTTTTTCTTCACATATTTGAATGTGCTGACAACAAAATCACACGAAAATTATAAATGGAAATCAAATTTATCAACCCATGGAGGTCTGGATTTGGAGTCATACTCAAAATTAAAGTGGAAAACCACACTACAGGCTGATCCAACTTTGATGTAATGTCCTTAAAACAAGTCAAAATGAGGCTCAGTAGTGTGTGTGGCCTCCACGTGCCTGTATGACCTCCCTACAACGCCTGGGCATGCTCCTGATGAGGTGGCGGATGGTCTCCTGAGGGATCTCCTCCCAGACCTGGACTAAAGCATCCGCCAACTCCTGGACAGTCTGTGGTGCAACGTGGCGTTGGTGGATGGAGCGAGACATGATGTCCCAGATGTGCTCAATTGGATTCAGGTCTGGGGAACGGGCGGGCCAGTCCATAGCATCAATGCCTTCCTCTTGCAGGAACTGCTGACACACTCCAGCCACATGAGGTCTAGCATTGTCTTGCATTAGGAGGAACCCAGGGCCAACCGCACCATCATATGGTCTCACAAGGGGTCTGAGGATCTCATCTCGGTACCTAATGGCAGTCAGGCTACCTCTGGCGAGCACATGGAGGGCTGTGCGGCCCCCCAAAGAAATGCCACCCCACACCATGACTGACCCACCGCCAAACCGGTCATGCTGGAGGATGTTACAGGCAACAGAACGTTCTCCATGGCGTCTCCAGACTCTGTCACGTCTGTCACATGTGCTCAGTGTGAACCTGCTTTCATCTGTGAAGAGCACAGGGCGCCAGTGGCGAATTTGCCAATCTTGGTGTTCTCTGGCAAATGCCAAATGTCCTGCATGGTGTTGGGCTGTAAGCACAACCTCCACCTGTGGACGTCGGGCACTCATACCACCCTCATGGAGTCTGTTTCTGACCATTTGAGCACACATGCACATTTGTGGCCTGCTGGAGGTCATTTTGCAGGGCTCTGGCAGTGCTCCTCCTGCTCCTCCTTGCACAAAGGTGGAGGTAGCGGTCCTGCTGCTGGGTTGTTGCACTCCTACGACCTCCTCCACGTCTCCTGATGTACTGGCCTGTCTCCTGGTAGCGCCTCCATGCTCTGGACATTATGCTGACAGACACAGCAAACCTTCTTGCCACAGCTCGCATTGATGTGCCATCCTGGATGAGCTGCACTACCTGAGCCACTTGTGTGGGTTGTAGACTCCGTCTCATGCTACCACTAGAGTGAAAGCACAGTCAGCATTCAAAAGTGACCAAAACATCAGCCAGGAAGCATAGGAACTGAGAAGTGGTCTGTGGTCACCACCTGCAGAACCACTCCTTTATTGGGGGTGTCATGCTAATTGCCTATAATTTCCACCTGTTGTCTATTCCATTTGCACAACAGCATGTGAAATGTATTGTCAATCAGTGTTGCTTCCTAAGTGGACAGTTTGATTTCACAGAAGTGTGATTGACTTGGAGTTACATTGTGTTGTTTAAGTGTTCCCTTTATTTTTTTGAGCAGTGTATATTATTTAGTATACATTGCATCTATATTCTTTAGTATACATTACAGCTAGGCTATTTGAATCTAAGAAACAGGCAGTGGGTGCATTAAGATTATACCAATGCATGTTCCAAAGCAAGCAGCATAGCAGAAATGTAAACACTACATTTTACATGCCCAACCCTTAATTTTCACTTTTATTTAACTAGGCGAGTCGGTTAACAAATTCTTAGTTACAATGACGGCCTACCGGTGAACATTGGGTTAACAGCCTTGTTCAGGGGCAGAATGACAGATGGGGATTAGATCCAGCAACATTTCGGTTACTGGCCCAATGCTCTAACCACTAGCCTACCTGCCACCTGGGGCAGGTAGGCAGATCTGTGGGTAAAACGTGTTAAACAGCAGCATTGTTAGAAACCCGTAAGTAAGCATTTCACTGTTAGTCTACACCTGTTGTTTATGAAACATAGTGACAAATACAATTAGATTTGTCAAATTGTGTTTTTCACGCGCTAAAAAATGGCTTAAAATCCGCAATGGCTTAAAAGAATTTTGGCAAACAAGACACTGCATACATCCAAACATTATTCTAACATTCAATCTTGTGCTTCATTAAAATTGCAATTGTAAGGCTACAGAGAGGTGGTACTATTTCAGTGGCCCTACAAATGACAAGAAACAGGTAGCTAACGTTAAGTGTTGTCCATGACTTTACTGCCCCCTGCTGGAACTCTCCATCATCACACTTGATAAAAAAAGAAGTAAATCATGTAATTTTGCTGTAGATATACAAACAACTTCTCAGAGAACACTTACTACGTCCACCTCCGCCAGCACCGTATACACCACGGTCCATCCACCGGGCCACGAGCGTGCTCAATGACGAGTCGTTCACCGCACAAGTATTTCCCGTTCAACATTCGATCGTGCATGTGAGCGAGAAGACGGAGCAATCATTGCTGACAGTAGGTCTACTGTGTTGGCTAAATCAAAAACAGCTGACTAACCAGCTAACCGTTGTACTGCATTAGTAGTCGCCATTTTGCCCATACGATCCTAACGTTAGCTAGTTAAAACTTATTATGGCTGGGGGCAGTATTGAGTAGCTTGGATGAATAAGGTGCCCAGAGTAAACTGCCTGTTACTCAGGCCCAGTTGCTAATATATGCATATTATTAATATATATGGATAGACAACACTCTGAAGTTTCTAAAACTGTTTGAATGATGTCTGAGTATAACAGAACTCGTATGGCAGGCAAAAACCTGAGAGAAAATCCAACCAGGAGGTGGAAAATCTGAGGTTTGTAGTTTTTCAACTCTTTGCCAATCGAATATATAGTGTCTATGGGGTCATATTGCACTTCCTAAGGCTTCCACTAGATGTCACCAGTCTTTAGAACCTTGTTTGATGCTTCTACTGTGAAGGAGGGGGGAATGGGAGCTGAATGAGTCAGTGGTCTGTCAGAGTGTCATGAGCTGACCACGCGCGTTCACGTGAGAGCGACCCGCGTTCCATTACATTTCTAAAGACAAAGGAATTCTCCGGTCGGAACATTATTGAAGATGGTTAATAATATCCTAAAGATTGATTCAATACTTCGTTTGACACTTTTCGTCTGGCCTGCGTGTCATGAATTTGGATTACTGGGCTAAACGCACAAACAAAAAGGAGGTATTTGGACATAAATGATGGACTTTATCGAACAAATCAAACATTTATTGTGGAACTGTGATTCCTGGGAGTGCATTCTGATGAAGATCATCAAAGGTAAGTGAATATTTATAATGTTATTTCTGACTTCTGTTGACTCCACAACATGGCGGATATCTGTATGCCTTGATTTGTTGTCTGAGCGCTGTACTCAGATTATTGCATGGTGTGCTTTTTCGGTAAAGCTTTTTTGAAATCTGACACAGCGGTTGCATTAAGGAGAAGTGTATCTATAATTCCATGCATAATAGTTGAGTCTTTTATCAATGTTTATTATGAGTATTTCTGTAAATTGATGTGGCTCTCTGCAAAATCACTGGATGTTTTGAAACTACTAAACATAACGCGCCAATGTAAACTCAGATTTTTGTATAGAAATGTGAACTTTATCGAACAAAACATACATGTATTGTGTAACATGAAGTCCTATGAGTGTCATCTGATGAAGATCATCAAAGGTTAGTGATGAATTTTATCTCTATTTCTGCTCCTCTCTTTGGCTGGAAAAATGGCTGTGTTTTTCTGTGACTAGAAAGCATTTTTGAAATCATACACTGTGGTGGGATTAACAACAAGTTTATCTTTAAAATGGTGTAAAATACTTCTATGTTTGAGGAATTTTAATGATGTTGTTTTGAATTTGGCACCCTGCACTTTCACTCGCTGTTGTCATATCGATCCCGTTAGCGGGATTCAAGCCATAAGAATTAAAATCGTATCCATCCTTCAGATCAACCTCCAGTAGTTCCCCGTAACCGGAGAAAAACCTTTGGATGTCTTTCTCATGAACATGTATCTCAATCTGCCGACTTAGAGACACGGCAGTTTGGCCAATAGTTGTAATACTGTTATATAGTTTGCCAAACTAAAAGTATGGAGGTCCAGGACACACCTTGGCATTTTGTCTGGATAAATCCCAAATCACTCCCTACCCCTTGGCTCTCCATTTGCGCACCTCATTAGATTAAGCAAAGCAGTGTGACAAAAACAACAACACAGAGTTACACAATCAAACATTCAGTCAATAACACAATAGAAAAATCTATGTACAGTGTGTGCAAATGTAGAAGACTAGGGAGGTACAGCAATAAATAGGCCATAGTGGCAAAAATAATTACAATTTAGCATTAACACTTGAGTGATAGATGAGCAGATGATGATGTGCAAGTAGAGATACTGGGGTGCAAAAGAGCAAGAGGATAAGCAACAATATGGGGATGAGGTAGTTGGGTGTGCTATTTACAGATTGGCTGTGTACAGGTACAGTGATCGGTAAGCTGCTCTGACAGCTGATGCTTAAAGTTAGAGAGGGAGATATAAGACTCCAGCTTCAGTGATTTTTGCAATTCGTTCCAGTCATTGGCAGCAGAGAACTGGAAGGTAAGGCGGCCAAAGGAGGTGTTGGCTTTGGGGATGACCAGTGAGATATACCTGCTGGAGCGCGTGCTACAGTTGGGTGTTGCTATGGTGACCAGTGAGCTGAGATAAGGTGGGGCTTTACCTAGCAAAGACTTATAGATGACCATGAGCCAGTGGGTTTGACGACGAATATGTAGTGAGGGCCAGTCAACGAGAGCATACAGGTCGCAGTGGTGGGTAGTATATGGGGCTTTGGTGACAAAACAGATGGCCCTGTGATAGACTGCATCCAATTTGCTGAGTAGAGTGTTGGAGGATATTTTGTAAATGACATCGCCGAAGTCTAGGATCGGTAGGATAGTCAGTTTTACGAGGGTATGTTTGGCAGCATGAGTGAAGATTTGTTGCTAAATAGTAATCCGATTCTAGACTTAATTTTGGATTGGAGATGCTTAATGTGAGTCTGGAAGAAGAGTTTACAGTCTCACCAGGCACCTATGTATTTGTAGTTGTCCACGTATTCTAGGTCAGAACCGTCCAGAGTAGTGATGCTAGTCAGGAGGGAGGGTGCGGGCAGCAGTTGGAGGCCATGGAAGGAGTGTTGTATGGCATTGAAGCTCGTTTGGGGGTTTGTTAACACAGTGTCCAAAGAAATATCAGACTTCAGACTTTAGTGGGTTCAAGACAACTGGCAACAGAAATAAAAAGAGCTCCAACTGGGAAAATTCATTTTGAATGGTCATTCAACTCGGAATTCCAATTCAGGAACTTGTGCCACTTTCGAGAGCTCTGACTTTCCGACCTTAAGATCATCGACGTCATGATTTTACCTCGTTTATATCAGAGTTCCCAGGTGTATTGAACACACGGGCAGCGCCATTGAGGGCTTCGATCATTTTAATGTAGTCAACTGGGTGGGACTTCCAACTTCATTGGCTGATCCCTCCTGATGACCCGGTTGGACATGGCACCAACAGGGTCTTCAAGAGGGATCAGCCAATGAAGTTGGAAGTCCCACCCAATTGTGAAGAAGAAAATTGAGGAGGCTACTTTAAAATGGAGATGGCTTTAATGGCGTCACAGACGCTTTAACGGAACAGATACTAAGATGAGTCCTCTATCTCTATGGTTTGTGCTCTGGAGCGTACACTAAATTGCGTACAGACATTTCCTCGCCTGTAATTTATGTTCAAACCACACTGACGTGCAGTTTGTGCACATCAAAAGATCTGGCCATCAACAATTCTAAATGTTTATTGGGCACACGTGATATTATCTCATAGAACAAACATATAATATCCACTAAGCCGGTGTTAACCTCAGACCTTATTTTTGCATGGCTGAACGCAACTCATTTCCGGAGATTGGACCATCAAAAATCGAAAACTGTTTGTTGGGAAAACAAAAATCCACTAAATATTAATGTGCACTTGATTTCTATTAGCAGGAATCGTTTTTTAAAATAGTATATCATTTGAAGCTACCATAACTATCCATGGGACCTGTTTCTCCAGGTTTTTGTTAAACTTTGTAAAACAAACTATACTGATTCATAATGAATGACGTTTACTCTGGCTCTCTCCTACCACTCAACCCTTGGATGAGCACACTTCTGGAACACACAGACACAGGAAACCACACAGACACCACACAGACACAGGGAAACTCCTCAGAGTTTGACAAAGCTCCAAAATGAGGAGCTAGAGACCTTTTAGAAAGAGCTGGTTGAACTCGGGGTGATTTCGGAACAGCCACTGACAGAGGAAGCAGGCCTGGCTACTGTACATAAAGTCATTAAGACTGCAGCACAGAGAAATTAGTATTTCCAGAGAACTTTCCTGACCAGGAAACAAAGTGAGAATGAGCTCATAAAAGGACATGAAAGAGACTCATTAAAGGATAACAATTTGATTTAATTCTTCATTTTCTTTACAGGTTTACAGATAACTATATACACATCTAATTCCTCAGATAAACCAACCTAAGAGGTTGCTGGAAAGCATTGATTGTCCACATCCTCTGACACGCCATGCTGAAGGGGGTGAAACGTAAAAT
Source organism: Oncorhynchus kisutch (assembly GCF_002021735.2). Lineage (NCBI taxonomy): Eukaryota > Metazoa > Chordata > Actinopteri > Salmoniformes > Salmonidae > Oncorhynchus > Oncorhynchus kisutch. The sequence goes on along the minus strand of NC_034178.2, from coordinate 31,777,808 downwards.
AATTAACACACACGCAGATGTAACAGGCACAAACAGACAGACACACATTCTTATGGGTTCCATCACAGACATGTAGTCTGGTCTCAGATCTGTTTGTGTGGCCTCTCTATATGCCCTGTGAGGGCAGGAATAGGAGGGGGGGGTGATAAAGGACAGAAATAGTTGGTAAGGAAAAGAGATATGACATATATGACATAGAACAAAAGGCACTGCCAGCAGGAACAGCCTGAACATTGAGAAGGTTAGGGTTGGGTTATAAGGGGTTGAGGAGGTAAGGGGATGGGATGGACATGGGCATTTCTTTTGGGCTCTCTGCATCAGGAAGGCATGTGCTTTTGGACGATGATAGAGACTCATTGGAATACATCGGTATTAACTCTCATGTAATTTTTTATACTATTATCTCCAGCCCTTGACTCACACACCAATGATGACAATCATTATAACCAATGTTAATAATTTATCATCCAATGTTTACTTCCAGAGCCTTCAGAAAGTATTGACTTTTCCCACATTTTGTTGTGTTACAGCCTGAATTTAAAATAGATTACATTTAGATTTTGCGTCACTGACCAACACCGTATAATTCTGTTTGTAGAACATTTTTGAAATGAATACAAAATTAAAAGATGACATGTCTTAAGTCAATAAGTATTCCATTTATTGTGGCACGAGTAAAAATGGGCTTAACGAATCGCACAGTAAGTTGGATAGACTCTGTGTTCAACAATAGTGGTTAAATGATTTCTGAATAACTGCCTCATCTCTGTACCACACACATACAATTATCTGTAGGGTCCCTCAATCGAGTAATGAATGTCAAGCACTGATTCAACCACAAAGGCCAGGGATGTTTTTCAATGCCTCGCAAAGAAGGGCATCTATTGGTAGATGGGTAAATATAAAATAAAAAGCAATTGCTGAATATCCCTTTGAGCATGGTGAAGCTGTTAATTAGGCTTTGGATGGTGTATCAGTACACACCCAGTTACTACAAAGATAGGCATCCTTCCTAACTCAGTTGCCGGAGAGGAATGAAACTGCTCAGGGATTTCACCATGAGGCCAATGGCGATGTTAAAACAGTTACGAGTTTAATGGTGGGATATGATCAAAGTGAGGATGGATCAACAACAACGTAGTTACTCCACAATACTAACCTAAATGACAGAGTGAAAAGAAGAAAGCCGGTACAGAATAAAAATATTCCAAAGCATGCATCCTGTTTGTAGCAAGGCACTAAAAAAATGTGGCAAAGAAATGAACTTTTTGTCCTGAATACAAAGCGCTATGTTTGGGGTAAATCCAATACAACACATCACTGAGTATCACTCTTCATATTTTCAAGCATGGTGGTGGCGGCATCATGTTATGGGTATGCTTGTCATCGGCAAGGCCTGGCAGCGTTTCCCAAACTCTGTCCTCCAGCTTGATGATTAGTTGATTATTTGAATCAGCTGTGGAGTGCAAGGGTAAAAACCAAAATGTGCACCCCTTGGGGTCCCGAGGACTGAGTTTGGGAAACCCTGGACTAGGGAGTTTCAAAAAAATACAAAAAATGGAATACAGCTACGAGCACAGGAAAAATCGAGAGGAAAACCTGCTTTCTATGGTAAGACTTGAAAATGGCTGTCTAGTAATGAATGATCAAGTTGACAGAGCTTGAATAATTAAAAATAATAATAAATGGGTAAATATTGTACAATCCAGGGGCCTCATTTATCAATATTGCGAAGAAACTATCCTAAAATACTATTTACAAACTGAATTTAGAATGGTGTATGCATAGAAACGGTGTGATTCATCAAATAATCCTACGAGCATCACATGCACACTGGTAGGAGATAAACCGTTTATAAATACCAATTGTTCTCAGCCTCAGTGCTCTTGCACGACCTTGGTGGTTTGCATTTCAAGAATGCCCCTAAATAAACATAATTAAACAATGTTTAAACAAAATCAAAAGCATCACGTTAAAGCACGCGGGGAATATACAACCCCATACCATGAAATACAACAGCCTAACCAAAAAGGCAAAGAAGAAGAAAAATGTCTGAGACTGAAAAAGAGGTGCTAGTGTCAGAGTGAGTACAACCAAAATATTTTATTTGGCTCGCTCAGTTGTGGCTTTAACCAGTAAACAAAAAAATCATGGCTACAAAGAGGGCCATTATGACAATTCAAGTAGCTTTAGCAATGGCAAATATACTTAAAATAAGTAGGTAACACTAACCAATAAGCCATCCATCTTCCACAGCTCCCTCGGGCAGGCGTATAGGCCAACATTGCTGTTCTGCAGAATGAGTCGTGCGTTCCTCCTCGCCACCTTGCCACCACATTCAGCAGCGTCTTTTGCGCGTCATATAACCTGCACATAAAGAGTGGAAGCCTTTTCTGTTCACATAGTTGAAATAGTTTTGGGATGGTAATTTGATGGCAATGTGGGTGCCGTCTATTGCTCCGTTCCTATTCGGGAACCCGTTGTTGGCATCATGGCAAAGAAAACCCTCTTGACTTCAATGTGTTGTGCGATGGTGTATGGAACTTGTATGTGTAGCTAAGTTTTGCTGATGACTTCATCCAAAACATTGGCTCATCAAGGGCTGTGAGATGCCGAACGGCAAGCCCCCACGCAGAAAAGTACCCGTTGCCAAGTACCCTTAAAAGTACCCTTTTTAAAGTAGGTCTTAAATCCTCTCAAAATTCAATGATATCTGATGAGCCAATCTGTACTTTCTGCAGAAAAGGTCCCACCCGTCTCTACAAAATGCAGCGTGTGCCTAATCTTCAAACCGAGCAGGATCAGCCATCACTCTTTCCATTTCACATTAGCTCAGGCTTTTATAGCATTTCAACAATGTTCGAAATAGTTTAACAAACGACTGTACTTTATATGAATTATTATCTAAACACGTGTACTGATGCGGTCAAATTATATCGCATGTCAAGGTATGTTGCATAAATCCACAATGGAAATACAATGAAATAAAAAAAATGATTTAATTATTACTCAAATAATGTCACACATTTTCAACGTATATTTTCCCCATTCTACACTCAACAAGCAGTTCCCATATTCCAGCATTTGGCACTGTGCGTAAGCATGGTCATGGTCGTGCATAAATTTATGCACACTCAAGCAAGCGTTCATATTCATAAATCTCACACTTTGTGTGGAAACGACTCCATGTATGGTTTACACACAGATTTGTGCATCTGCATGATTGATAAATGAGGCCCCAGGTGTGCGAAGCTCTTAGAGATTTACCCAAAAAGACTGTCGTCGCTGCCAAAGTTGCTTCTCCAACGTATGACTCAGGGGTGTGAATATTTATGTAAATGAGATATTTATGCATTTCATTTTCAATACATTTGCAAACATTTCTAGAAACATGTTTTCTCTTTGCCATTGTGGGACATTGTGTGTAGATGGATGAGAGAAAATATTGAATCCATTTTGAATTCGGGCTGTAACACAACAAAATGTGGAATAAGTCAAGGGGTACGAATACTTTCTGAATGCACTGTATGCGTCACACTCAGATAAACATCATTGGTACGATAAAATTCAATTTCTACAAAATAATCACTAATTTCATGCCTAATTTCATGCCCCTTCTCTAGGATACTCTACAGACCTGTGGCCAGAATCAGTTTGTTTATTCTACAATAAGTCATATTTCCAGTCAGATATCCCACTACCTCTGGAGATAGAGGGACACAGGGTTCCTGTCCCTCTTAACTTGGGTGTGATCAACAGAATGGTGTTTCTCAATGAACAATACAGACAGGAGTTTTTCCTGACCACATGAACTGACCAGGAGTACCTCCTCGCGGTATGACCCTTGACCTCCAGTCAGTGTTTAAGCATCAGTTCCTCTCATTCACTCAGTCCTGTAACAGTCGGCTCAGTGGCAGGGCTTCATGGGCCTGTCACAGCAGCACAGAGTGGCTGGCTCTAACAGGCCTCTAACAACAGTAGCTACAGCTGCATACGCTCTACACAGACACAGCAGCACGGCACATCTCCCATCAGACTAAATGTTCATTTCCAGGTTAGGAGATAGGAGTCGGGGGTTACTGATGACAGGGTGAACAGTTCACGGAGAATCAGAACATCAACATCCCATTGAGCTGTTTGTAAATGCTTAAAACACCAGCAGACAGTTCAAGCAGTGAAGAAATGCTTACTTGTTCTGATTGTTTACGTTCTGTATGCTTACGTAGAATGGGTTAATGAATAACAGGGTGGATATCTATTGGGTATATAAGGCCTATTGTATGTTGCTATATATATATGTGTGTGACTGCTGTCAGGGTACACAAATGGCTGTCTGAAGAGATGGGAATAACATCTACCTATGAAATACACGTCTGTCTGCACAAGACCTCCCACACTAGCATGGCTACTCTGGTAGAGGGAGACGCAGGGTTAAGTGCAAGTTAGCCGCCTGAGATAGAGGGTTCATTTCAGTGCTGGATAAAGAAGTTAGGACAGAGATGTTTAAGTCTTCTTACGATTCTGTAGCCTTCTGGGCTTAATAGAGCGGTTCCATGAGAAACACTGCTGTACATACCTGGGACTGATATGAGAGGAGTCTGAAGATGAGAATGGATTCTGGTGTTCCTTTTTCCACACCCTAACCCTACACAGATGTACCCCACCATACCAACCCTGCTTCCCAATCCAACCATGACAACCCCCCCCCCCATCCTACCCTCGGCCCTGGACAGAAGGCATGCAGGGACAACATGAGAGTTGATATAATAAACATCAAGTAACGGAACATTTCAAATGGTCCACCCACCATGGAGCGTTGCTTTGAATAGTAATGTCTGTTCTGGTCCTAAATCTTTATGCATGGGCACAGGGGCAGATAGAGCAAGGTGAGACTCATGCGTAAGCAACACTTGCAGTAGCAGCGGCAGCAGCAGTAGAATCTTCAAAACATTCTCAGACCAAACTGAGATTCAAAGTAACAGTAGAAGACCCATCAGGTCAGATTGTCAGATCAAACCAAGATATCCGAGCCCCAACGAAGTCAGACGGTCGGTCCTTCAGTTCAGTGTCTTTTTACTCACAGGGATGCACAGACTTCTTTTGTTCTAGCATCCTGTCCACTCATCCCTCAAACAGTCCCTTTTCCCCGTTTCCGTGCTTTCTCAACCCCGCCTCCCTTCTCCAGAGGGGATGTGAGGAGTGAGGGAGGGGCTGCCCGTGTCCTGAGGGGAGAATAGTAATCTAAGCCTCAGTGGGCTCCTGTCTCTCCCTGGGTCAAAAGAGGGCGAAGGTTGAAAGGTCAGAGTGAGAGATGAAGGGTGAGGGGTCAGGGTTGATCCTCCCGTAATGCCTTCTGCAAGCTCTGTCGGTAGACTGCGAATCTCTGCTCCACCAATCGCACACGCTCTGCCTCCTCCTTCTCCAGAATCACCAGGAAGTTCTGCAGCTCAGGAACCGAGAACGCATGCCACTGAGATGGAGAGAACGAAAGGGAGCGAGAGCGGTATTAGTGATGTTAGAGATGGCATTCATGAAGCAGGACACACAGTATGTGTGTGTGTGTGTGTGTGTGTTGTGTTGTGTTGTGTTGTGTTTGTCTTACCTCCACCTCTCCAGTCTCGTTCTCCTTGAGGACGAAGCTGAGCAGCTCAGGATCTGGACCCACCACCAGTCTCAAAGCAAGAGGACACTCCACAAGAGGAAGCTTCTGGAACAGATCTACACAGACACACGACAAAGGAAAGACACATTAGATTCCACATCCAGGCCGTTTGCATATTATCAGAAATCTTCCAAATCTACTCTCAGTTGGGTGGCAGAGTGTAAATATGCGAATGTATACAGTGGGGAGAACAAGAATTTGATACACTGCCGATTTTGCAGGTTTTCCTACTTACAAAGCATGAAGAGGTCTGTAATTTTTACAATAGGTACAGTTCAACTGTGAGAGACGGAATCTAAATAAAAAATCCAGAAAATCACATTGTATGATTTTTAAGTAATTAATTTGCATTTTATTGCATGACAAAAGTATTTGATCACCTACCAACCAGTAAGAATTCCGTCTCTCACAGACCTGTTAGTTTTTCTTTAAGAAGCCCTCCTGTTCTCCACTCATTGCCTGTATTAACCGCACCTGTTTGAACTCATTACCTGTATAAGACACCTGTCCACACACTCAATCAAACAGACTCCAACCTCTCCACAATGGTCAAGACCAGAGAGCTGTGTAAGGACATCAGGGATAAAATTGTGGACCTGCACAAGGCTGGGATGGGCTACAGGACAATAGGCAAGCAGCTTGGTGAGAAGGCAACAACTGCGCAATTATTAGAAAATGGAAGAAGTTTAAGATGACGGTCAATCACCCTCGGTCTGGGGCTCCATGCAAGATCTCACCTCGTGGGGCATCAATGATCATGAGGAAGGTGAGGGATCAGCCCAGAACTACACGGCAGGACCTTGTCAATGACCTGAAGAGACCTGGGACCACAGTCTCAAAGAAACACACTACGCCTTCATGGAATAAAATCCTGCAGTGCACGCAAGGTCCCCCTGCTCAAGCCAGCGCATGTCCAGGCCCGTCTGAAGTTTGCCAATGACCATCTGGATGATCCAGAGGAGGAATGGGAGAAGGTCATGTGGTCTGATGAGACAAAAATAGAGCTTTTTGGTCTAAACTCCACTCGCCGTGTTTGGAGGAAGAAGAAGGATGAGTACAACTCCAAGAACACCATCCCAACCGTGAAGCATGGTGGTGGCAACATCATTCTTTGGGGATGCCTTTCTGCAAAGGTGACAGCATGACTGCACCGTATTGAGGGGAGGATGGATGGGGCCATGTATTGCGAGATCTTGGCCAACAACCTCCTTCCCTCAGTAAGAGCATTGAAGATGGGTCGTGGCTGGGTCTTCCAGCATGACAACGACCCGAAACACAGCCAGGGCAACTAAGGAGTGGCTCCGTAAGAAGCATCTCAAGGTCCTGGAGTGGCCTAGCCAGTCTCCAGACCTGAACCCAATAGAAAATCTTTGGAGGGAGCTGACAGTCCGTATTGCCCAGCGACAGCACGACTCCCTGCTGCAGTGTGTGCAAACCTGGTCAAGAACTAGAGGAAACGAATGATCAAAGGTTTCTGTACCAAATATTAAGTTCTGCTTTTCTGATGTATCAAATACTTATGTTATGCAATAAAATGCAAATTAATTACTTAAAAATCATACAATGTGATTTTCTGGATTTTTGTTTTAGATTCCTTCTCTCACAGTAGAAGTGTATCTATGATAAAAATTTCAGACCTCTACATGCTTTGTTAGTAGGAAAACCTGCCAAATCGGCAGTGTTTCAAATACTTGTTCTCCCCACTGTATACGTGTAAATTGTGAGCGTAACTCACCTTGTCCATCGCGGTGTGTCTGTCTGTACAGAGCAAACTTGCGTGGGTTATCCTGCACCATAAACTTCTTCAGCAGGCCCTGTATGACCTCCCTGACTGTGGTAGTACTACTGATGTGAATCTGCTTCACACAGTCACTGGGCAGGTAGAACGACGTCCGCTTCTCACTGAACCCTGCTCCCGCCCCCTCCTGGCCCTCTGACACAGTCATTGGCCGTCTTTCCGCCTGGCCGTCTAATCCCGTCCCCTCCACAGCAAGCACCGTGACTGGTCGACTTAGTCTGAGGTGGACCTTAATGAAGCCAGTGTACAAACCATCAGCACCCTGGGGAATAGAGAGAAAGAGACAGAGATTCATGTGTGTCTGTATTGGTAAATTCCCACTCAGTACTTCCTACTAGTACACTCTTTGAAAAAAGGGTTCCAACATGGTTCTTCAGCTGTCCCAGTAGGAGAACCCTTTTATGGTTCTAGATAACACTGTTTTTTCTAAGAATGTACCTATGTGTATATTTAAGTGTTGTAGCGCCCACCAGTTTCATGCCATTCTCTGAGACCGTAGAGTTGTAGTCCTCTATCTTGGCCCGTAATTCTTCCTCTGACAGAGCCTTGGGCCCTCTCTCCTCTTCGACCTCTTTCTGCTGAAACACAGAGAGAGACAGACAGCAGGCTGTGTGAGAAACAGGAACTGCAGTACAGGGGGAAGTTGAGACAGACAGAGCAGTCATTATGACTCAGACCTGAGGACACCTGGACTATATATGATGTTTCTTTCAGTCTGCTGCTATCACTCCAAACAACAGAGGGCGCGCTGTCTTTCAGACAGGCACAGTGGAGTTTACACTTAGGCCTACGAACCCAGGGTGCACTGTGCGCGCGCACACACACTCACAGTCTTGTACAGCTAACCTTGTGGGGACACACAATTCAGTTCCATTCAAAATCCTATTTTCCCTAACCCTAACTGTACTCTTACCCTAACCCTAACCCAAAAACCTAACCTTAACCCTAGCTCCTAACCATAACCCTTAACATAATTCTAACCCTAATTCTAACCTTAACCCTAAACCCCATAGAAATAGCATTTGACCTCGTGGGGACTGACAATGTCCCCAGTTGGTCGAATTGTTATATTTGTACTATTCTTATGGGGACTTTTGGTCCCCACAAGAATAGTTAAACACGTCCTCACACACACACACACACACACACACACACACACACACACACACACACACACACACACACACACACACACACACACACACACACACACACACACACACCCACACTTCTGTACATTGCCCATTGGGCTCTAACATTTATAGAATGTTGCGTGACTCCTCATTCTTGTCTCCCTTTCCCTTCCTCCTCCTCCCATCCTCCCAAGCCCCAACATGACACAACACTGCAGTTGCCCCCACAGACTGAACAGGAGGCAGGAAATATTCTGAATGGAGCAGAGACATAGAGAATTACACTGAAACTATGACTCTATGCCCCTGTGTTGCTCTTTTTCTCAGTCTCGCTCCATCTTTCTCTCCCCCCGTTCTCTCCCTCTTCATCCCCACTGACAGACACATCAAGCAGTCACTCGGACAGCTCCAATCTCTCCCACTGCTAAGGCCACGAAAAAGCACAAAACTCCCCCTCCCACCATGCAGTGTGAGTGAAGGGCTCATCATGAGGCTCGCTCATTATGGGGGTGAGGGAGAGATGAAGGAGAGATGGGGGATGATGAGGCGCGAAGGGATGATGAGAACGGGGGAGAGGAGGCGAGAAGAGGAGAGAACATGGGGAGGCATGGTTGCTGAGCAAGCCTTAGCAACACAGAGTTTGACTGGGTTATTTATAGATGCATCCTCTTATGTGGATGCTGTTTTCTCCTCCTTTTCACTCTCTTTTTCTGGGACACGGTTGTGTGAGCGATAGACAGCTAGGGGAAGAGAGAGAGAGAGAATGCAGGGCAGGAATCTTTTATGTATGGGAGTCCTCAGGGCGTGAGGGGACAGATTCTGCTTCATTCAGTACAGTCACTTTGTATACGTGTGTGTGTGTGTGTGTGTGTGTGTGTGTGTGTGTGTGGTGAGGGTGCAGTATATCTTGGCTTGCATTGAGCAGAGATGGGGAGTAGGTTCAGTATGAACAGGACGTGGTGTCTTCCCTTTCTTCAATCCTCTCTTGTCTCATGACAGACCCATTAACTTCTCTCCTCCATGAACAATCTGCTCAGGCGGAGGTTTACTTTTGCTGTGCGTTTACGGCTTAGTGTGTGTGTGTGTGTATGCGTGTGTGTGTGTGTGTGTGTGTGTGTGTGTGTGTGTGTGTGTGTGTGTTTATCTTGGCAGGTTCCAGTGCAGTAAGAGTTAATGATGTGAGAACGCAGAGGAAGCTTTGGGCAAACTGGTATAAAATGTCAAACTGACCATCTCTAAACAACCGCGAGACTAAAGACCTTGAAACAGCATGAACATTCCTGCAACATCAAAGCTAGAGGATTGGCACAGCATTACTGTATTATGTGCAATTCAATGTCTGCTGATGGGGAAAATACTCCACTGCAGACTGTATATATTTTTTATATACATTTAGGTTGCTATATGCCATAGAGACGCATTTTGAACACACACACCTGCCTCACACATAGGCAGGGTCAGACTACGGCATTTGGGACGCCGGGGCACTTCCCCAACCCCCCCCCCCCCCCCCCCCCCTGCTGTTTTATAGCTCATCTCATGCTATTCTTCACTAAGATATTCCAATGACCCTGGGATTAAACACCTCCCTCTGGAACTGGATCCTGAACTTCCTGACGGGCCGCCACAAGTTGGTCAGGGTAGGCAAAAACACATCCGCCACGCTGACCCTCAACACGGGGGACCCTCAACATGGGGGGCCCCTCAAGGGTGCGTGCTTAGTCCCCTCCTGTACTCCCTGTTCACCCATGACTGTGTGGCTACGCAGGACTCCAACACCGTCATCATGTTTGCAGATGACGTAACGGTGGTATGCCTGATCACCAACGACGATGAGACAACCTACAGGGAGGAGGGCAGAGACCTGGCAGTGTAGTGCCAGGACAACAACCATTCCCTCAACGTCAGCAAGACAAAGGAGCTGATCGTGGACAACAGGACCGAGCATGCCCCCATTCACATTGATGGGGCTGTAGTGGAGTGGGTCGAGAGCTTCAAGTTCCTTGGTGTCCACATCACGAAGGCTCGATCATGATCTAAACTAGGGTTGAATATTTTCTATGTATTTTACAAATGTTCCATCCTGAAAATAAAAGACTTTTCTCCCGGGTAACCTGGTATTTCCTGCCAAAACCGGAAGTGTCATTCAAAATCATTATAAAGCATATGCATCGTGCCTTCGTAAAGTATTCAGATGGCAGGGACTGTAAGACTAATCAGGATCGAGCCAAAAATTTATGGAGCAAAGTACAGATCTTAGATGAAAACCTGCTCCAGAACGTTCAGAACTTCAGACTGGGGTGAAGGTTGACCTTCCAACAGGACAACGACCCTAAACACACTGCCAAGACAATGCAGGAGTGGCTTCGGGACAAGTCTCTGAATGTCTTTGAGTGGCCCAGCCAGAGCCCGGACTTGAACCCGATCGAACATCTCTGGAGAGACCTGAACATAGCTGTGCAGCAACGCTTCCCTACCAACCTGACAGAGCTAGAGAGGATCTGCAGAGAAGAATGGGAGAAACTCCCCAAATTGACTCGGTACCGGTACTCCTTGTATATAGCCTCGATATTGTTAAAAAAATTAATAATTAAATCTTATTTGCTCATCTTTTCTTACTTTTTAACTCTGCATTGTTGGTAAAGGGCTCGTAAGTAAGCAATTCACGGTCAAATCTACACCAGTTGTAAAATATTGTAAAAATATTATTTGATTTTGCCAAGAGGAGAGAACATTTTGCAGTTTTAAAGCTAATTTCCTGCCATTCTACACATTTTGCCATGAGGCTGAGACACAAGATTCCAGGGTCAGAGTTGAAAAATCCTCCTTCACTAGTTCTTAGTTCTTGAAAACTCTCAAGTCTCTCAGGAATTCCTGTGTTTGTGGCTTGATGTTTCCTAACTGCTAAATATAGTTCTCTCCCTCCCCTCTGTGCATTCCTCTAGAAGTGAGAGAGAGAATGGTCAGAGGACAATAGAATAGTAGGACAATTCACCCCTGCCGGGTCCATGGCCGACCACACCCACACAGAGCTCAGGCCAAGAGAAAGTAAACCAGAATATCCAAACTCAGACCCAGGGCTCCCAGACATCCACAGCCAGAGAAAGTAAACCAGAATACCCCAACTCAGACCCAGGGCTCCCAGACATCCACAGCCAGAGAAAGTAAACCAGAATACCCAAAGCCAGACCCAGGGCTCCTAGACATCCACAGCCAGGGAAAGTAAACCAGAATACCCAAAGCCAGACCCAGGGCTCCCAGACATCCACAGCCAGGGAAAGTGCACATGGCTCACACATTGGAGGTTGTTGTTGCTCCCACTTTGACAGGATCAAACTTTGTGAAGCATTAATTTGGGCTGCAATCTGAGGTGCAGTTAATTTCCGATATCTGAGGCTGGTAACTCTAATGAACTTATCTTCTGCAGCAGAGGTAACTCTGGGTCTTCCTTTCCTGTGGCGGTCCTCATGAGAGCTAGTTTTATCATAGTGTTTGATGGTTTTTGTGACAGCACTTGAAAAAACTTTAAAAGTTCTTGACATTTTCCACATTGACTGACATTCATGTCTTAAAGTAATGATGGACTGTCGTTTCTCTTTGCTTATTTGAGCTGTTCTTGACATAATATGGACTTGGTCTTTTACCAAAAAGGGCTATCTTCAGTATACCTCCCCTACCTTGTCACAACACAACTGATTGGCTCAAACGCATTACGAAGTAAAGAAATCCCACAAATTAACTTTTAACATGGCACACCTGTTAATTGAAATGCATTCCAGGGGACTACCTCATGAAGCTGGTTGAGAGAATGCCAAAAGTGTGCAAAGCTGTCATCATGACAAAGGGTGGATTCTTTGAAGAATCTCAAATACAAAATATATTTGGATTTGTTTAACACTTTTTTGGGTTACTACATGTATGTGCCATTTCATGGTTTTGATGTCTTCACTATTATTCTACAATGTAGAAAATAGTCAAAATAAAGAAAAACCCTTGAATGAGTAGGTGTGTCCAAACTTATGACTGATACTGTATGTTAGAGCACTTTGGTTTCATGAATAAATATGTTGTAATGGAACCACATGACCTGTTTCTGTCTTCAGTCCTTTTTAATTAGGATAGATGGGCTATATGGGCTAGGGTATAGGACGAATGTAATAGTCTGACTATAACCAGCCTAAAACTCCATTCCTATTCAGAGTTCCGAGAAAATTAATCGAATTGGAAATGAGCTATTATCAGGCTGGTTAATCTGAAGCATGTCTGTTGAATTTAGAAAAATCCATCGCACTCGTCCCCACCCCACCTACTCAGCCAGTCAGGAGCTGCTACTGCGTTGCGGCCATGGCATACTGCATACCTTTTACTAAATGGTACACGCTAAATAGTATGTGGCAATAAGTACATAATATACAGTTTAAATATGTAGTACGCTAGTATGGTTATTCGGGCATGGCCAGTGTCATCTGAGGCTGCAGTGTTGCCCCAGAAACATTACAAACAGATTCAGGCAACAAACACAACAGCTTAACATTCAACATTTACTAAAAAAGTTCCCCTCAACGGTAAATGGTGATGACTCATATTCGCCTGGGTACTCCGTGGCTCACTCTCAGATACCAGTTTACAGAAGGGTTCCAGCACTTTAGTGTCATAAACATTTTACAAAACAGAACTTTAAGTGATGTGGGCATCCTGATACTGGATTACCTAACCCTGACCTGAGCTGCACCCTCATCTCAGACTTTGTCTCAGAACGTTAGGTCTTTATTTTTACTTTTAAAAAATATAACATTTTCTAAAACAATAGACAACATACACATCTAAATGACAACATCATACAAACATCAACCACATCACACCTGCCCAGACCCACTAACACACACCCCCATCTCCAGTGCCCGAATCACTTTCCACCACTTAGCCTGAAACCGAACCATTTTGTTTCTCTCTGTAACCCACGGACTTGATTTTTCCATCGTGTTAATGAAGGTGGATTGATTTCCTTTAGAATATATTTTTTCAAGATGATTGATTGAGAAGAGAATCAGCCAACCCATCGGGTATCCCACAGCACCTCCATATGCATGTCTTGAAATATGCAGACAGACAGATTACAAAGTAAGTCAACATTGTAATACTTCTGACAGCCAACTTTCTAGCTCCTCCCCCAACTTCCAGTCTTTACAGCGTTCCCAGAAAGCATGGATTATTGAGTGTTTATTAGTTTTACACTTAAGACACGACTCTGTTGTACTGTAGAATTTGAGAATTTTGTCTCGTATAATAAATTCTATACATTAGTTTACACTGGATTAAGTGTAGATTTTCATTAACTGCAACTTTGTTAGTTATGCTCAAACTTTCCCTACATATTGCACCAACATCACTACTTTTTAAGTCCTGGTTCCAATAGTTAATATTTTTTTCTAAGAGATTGTCAGTTGGATATGCTCTCTGCAAGGTTTTGTATATATTTCCTATAATATGAACATCCTTTTCCCTCAAGGTTGCTCTGATGTCCAAAAGATGTCAAAGTTGCATGTATTTGAAACTATCTACATACTGTATTATTGGTTAGTCCAAAATGACTTTAATTCTGTCATGGAAATAAATGCATTTCCTTTAACCACGACATTTACAATTTCTATACCTTTAGTTTTCAATGTGGACAAATTTATTGGTGAATTCTGAAAAGCTACCAAGTATTGTTTTTAGGAAGGGATATTGGTTCTTGTAGAATACGTTTCAATTTCTTCCATGTTGTTATAGTATTCTTAACTATGAAGTTGTTCATGTGCTTAGCTTTATCGTTTAAAAAACAGACACCTAAAAAGATTCTGGGAATGAGCATGCGCATTATCAATATGTACCCATTGTTCCTCTTTAGTGCATTTAACTATATGTCGCAAGTAAAAGCCTTGAGTAGCGAGTTGATACAATCCAACATCTGGAAGGTTAAAACCACTCTCTGACTTAAGATGCAAATCCTCCCTTTTATTCTATTAATTTTATTTGCCCATATAAAAGTCCTATGACAGAGTGTACTTTTTTGTGTCTTCGGTGGGGTAATTAGTATTACAGAAAATACATGCAAAAACTTTGGCAGCCATGCCATTCTAAAAGAGGTTTATTCTACCTGTAAAATGTATGGGGAGATTATTCCATTTAAATCGCTCTGCTTTCATATTGTTGAGTGATGGAATAAAGTTATCTTTATATATTTGTCATCACTTATTCATCCTATGTATGTCATTTTTTTGTGGTCCACTTAAAGGATTGCTGTAGATCGTGAGTTATTTATTTTCTTTTTCCTATTGCCATTATTTTGGAGGTTTTCCATGTACATTTTTTATCCTGAGATTTATGAGTATTCTGAAAATAGTTTTAGCAAAGGGAGCATTGAGTTTTCAATATTGGTCAGGTATATCAGGAGATAATTTGCAAATAAGTTTTAAGGTTTATAATCCTGTTTACCAATACAGATACCTGTTAGAATTAGACAGGGCCCAGATGTTTCTGCAATTGGAACAATTGCCAGTGCATACAGGAAGGGAGAGAAGGGACACCCCTGTCTTGTGCCCCTTTCTAAAGTTTTATTTGTGCATATTTTTGCTTTAGGACATGTATAAAACATTTTTTTTACAATGTATTATTTCATCTGGAAAGCTTCCAAAGTTTTGAATAGAAAAGGCCATTCAAGGCGGTCAAAAGCCTTCTCGGATTCCACAGCCATTATTGATATATCTATATCTTGTTTTTTGTGTATTGTATTACATTTAAACATGTTCTTATATTTTTTTTGTAAGTATCAAACCCTGTTTGATTGATCTTTGTTATTATTTTGTCACAATTGATTAAACTTGTGGATTTATAATGAGCAGGGGATCCTCCAGATTTTCCTGGTTTTAATATAACTGAAATAACTGTTTGATACATGGAATTAGGCTGTACAGCATTGAGTGACGTGTGTTGTCATTTGTGTAAATAAGGGGGCTACTTTGTCCCAAAATGTTGAATAGAATTCTATAGGAAAAGCATCCATACCTGGTGCTTTTCTCCGCACTAACGTTTTAACAGTATCTAATATTTATATTTAGGTGACCTCTATTTTTAGTGATTCATTTCTGTCTGCTGATAATTGCTTCAAATTTGTTTAGTCTAAGAAGGCTGTAGGATCAGTCCAGCAATTCAGATTTGTATAGATTTTCATATAATCTTTTAAACATTGTTGTTTCTAATTACCGCTTTTGTAACTTTATCTATTAAAATTATAACTGGTTTAGCATGTATTCATTTTGTGAAAGCTGCAATATATTTAACAGGTTTATTTGCCATTACGTAGTATGCTTTATTTGAGTTTAACCTGTAGTTGTTGGATCTCAAATGCAAAAGACGGTATTCCTGATTAAGTTCCGAAATGTTATTTTCTTCTTTCCCTTGTCAAGATTTTTTATGCGCTTTTTCTAAGATGGTAATTTATTTTTCTTTCATTTTAATTTCAAAACCAAGTAGAATTTTTACTGAGTATGCCTTAAAAGGTATCCCAAATTACTTTTCATTTAAGTATATAATACATGTGCTCTGTTCATTCTATAAATTCTGTCGCTATATGTATTTCTATTGGTGTAATGATCCGATATGACTACATCATTACTTTTTTAATCCAGTAAATAGTTGAGCGCATTTCAGAAAAAAATGTGGTCAATTCTTGAATCGTTTTTTTTACTTTGAGAAAAAAAGGAATAGTCTTTTGTAGTTGGGAATAAATCTCCAGGTGTCCTGTAAAATATGTGTAGAGATGAACATGTTCAGCCTCTTTGGAGGCTCCCTAAATTAGACTTTAAAATTAATATATCTGTTAATCTTATCGAATGTATATTTTAGGTCCCCTGCTAAAATAATAGTTCCTGTCTGGATTTAATCTAATATAGCTTGATTTCTATCTAAAATCAGCAGATTTGTCGCTGGTGGAATATACAATGAAATCAATGTGCAATTTTCACCATGTAAGGTACAATTCATCATTAGAAAATGGCCTTCTTGGTCCATGTGCTGGGATATAACGGAAAATGGTGTATTCTTATTTATCAGGATGCCTACACCTCTGCTATTACTACATTAGGTGGCAGCATAGGCCTCTCCAACCCAGCTCCTCTTTAAATGTTCAATTTCAATTTTTATTTTTTTAAATGTAACTCTAGCTAGAAAACCACATCTGCTGACAATATCTCTTTAAATGTTCAAGAAACATATGTTATTTTACTCATCATGGAGCGCGTGCACATTCCATGTGATAAGTTGGATTTTGTTGGTCTTTACTTGTGTAGAATCAAAGTTAACCTTATCTATTCCGTCTATCATTGAAGAACCAAGTAAAACATTTTAGCAGACATGACATGTGAAGGCAGTGGGCATTCCATATAATGGGAGGGTCACAGTATAAATACATAGTTATGGTATACATTACATACATAGAGAGTGTGGGCATGTGGGCCGAGCAGACATATTTATATATATTTTTTAATAAAAAGCAAAGTACGTCTTTGTACTTGAGGCGCCATGCTTCAGTTCTACACGTCGCCGTTACCACGGCAACACAAAACCCACTTCCTGTCGTGGCACATGGTCGTTGGACGTGATCAGGTGACACAACACCCCTGGTGTCACGCACCGCTGTGGCCATTACGGTCTAGAGTGAGCCTGTAGAGGACTCATATCCCACAACACTGCCATACAGACATCACAGAGAATGAAACCCACGTACAACTCTATGAACCGATCTCTCCGAAATGGATCCGGGCTGGTATAACGGCGGTCCACAACACCATTAAGCCCTGAGCAGACTGCTCCAGTAAAGGAGGCACACGGGACAGGAGACCACACTTAGCTCCCCAAGTCTCTGATAGCCAAATGAACTCCTGTAGATGAGCTGTGACAGCTGCGATAGCAGAGTGCCGCTAGAATAATGAGCGGTGGAGGTGACATAAGGGAGTGACTGAGTGAGGGAGGCAGGGGAAAAGAGAGGCACAGATCCTGTAATGGAAGCTCTAACCCACGCCTCGTTTCCCCATTTCACAGATGGCATAGAGAGTAGACCAGGTGTGTGTGCGTTTCCCTGTGCTACTAGTTTCATACTTTCATTCAGTGTCGTATCTCCCCCAATCACGTTCGCTCCTCTTGTAATCAGCAAGCGCCAGACAGACAGGAATACGCACTCACACTCCTGCTTGCGCACCTTAGCTGAGCTCTGTTAGTGGGTCAAAGTGTCGAATGGAAGAAACACATGATCCAACCCCAGCACTGATTCCATTTCACAGCTCGGTGTGCGCAGACACAGACAGACACACACAAGCACATGTAGACGTGTGTGTGTGTGTACGTGTATCTCTGTGACATTAATTATAAACACTGGTGATTTTACTAATTCATTCATTTCCACGACATCAAAGCTCCCTTTAGAGCAAGGGAGCGCTCCACAGCAGTAACCACACACACACACACGCATGACACTGACGAACATGCTCATCAGGACGGGAGGGAGGAGATTAGAGGTCCTCTTTTCTTTGTGAATTAATGTCAAGAGAGGAGCCTACTGCTCCAGATCAGCCAGCTTTAACATTCAGCTAGGGTAAGTGAGACAGCGTTCGAGAGAGAGAGTTTATAAATGCATGTAAATGTGCGTGTGTCTGTTTCGCTGGGTTTGCATTGGCGCCATTCCTTCTGCGTTTCTTCTGTGGGAGGCAAAGTGCTTCCAGTTCAGAGGTCATTAAAGCTGGAATCCGCAGCAGTGAAACTGTCATGTCCATTAGGTTGATGGAGTAGGGCTGGGGAGTAGGAAGAAAAAGCCCCTAGACCAGGAGGTAGGGTTTCTCCCATTATGGTCAGGATTAGGGTTTGGAGAGCTGATTCTAAGCTGATTTCAGATCTGTGGCTGGAGCCATTGTAGACAACAACAAGAGTAAACT
This sequence comes from Oncorhynchus kisutch, assembly GCF_002021735.2. Lineage (NCBI taxonomy): Eukaryota > Metazoa > Chordata > Actinopteri > Salmoniformes > Salmonidae > Oncorhynchus > Oncorhynchus kisutch. Next base: position 31,759,247 of record NC_034178.2, on the reverse strand, counting down.
GACACGCGCTCTAGTAGATTGTGTCGGAGAGTACAGGCAAACTGTGGCTTTCCTATATTTGCATGTCTGTTTTTCATATTCAAACGTTAGTGAGTGACAGGGTGGTTTTCCTGTACTGAGAGACAGTTGCTACAGCACGGTATCGTTCTTACAATTTATGGGGAATTGGAAACTTTGGGTCATGGTTTAAGACTGGGTCCTTTGTTTTTGGGGCACAACAATCTCCACTCTGGCCTTCCAAAGTCCCCAACACACAACCGTCTCCACCCTGGCAACCCAAACTCCAAACAGACAGACACAGGGCTGGGGCTGAATTATTTAATGATGGTGCTCTTTCCAAACCAGAGAGCAGAGGCACTGCAGGTATTGAGATCACACTGACAAAGGCCTGTGTGTAAGTGTCTGTGTGTGTCTATGTAAGTGTGTGTGTGTGTGTGTGTGTGTGTGTGTGTGTGAGAGCGAGAGAGAAGGTCATGTAGCCCGTTAAAAGCCTTAAGAACAATCTCCCAGTGGAGGTGTGAGAGTGGTGTGGGGGTGTTTTCTGCATAAATATGTAGTACATATTATTCTGTAACTTTACATCGACACAGTTGCAGTCCAATGTTATACAACTGCTTACTATTTACATGAACAGACAAACAAGCTCCAAAAACGGCATCACCACTGCTCTGCAACATTAAAAGTGTGTGTGTATGTGTGTGTGTGTGTGTGTGTGTGTGTGTGTGTGCGCGCTCTCCTGTGGAGTTCCGATCTCAAAGCAGAATCAGTGAGATCCGCCGTTGCTATGGTTACACTGACCAGCTGAATTATGCTAAGCGAAAAGAAAAAAACGTGGAAGAGCGAGAATGACAGCTGTAGCAAAACTCACACTGAACAACGGATGTGTGTAACTATTTAACTAACTTCCCTGTTTCTACGGAAACAGCGACAGGCGAGGGCTGTCGATGAACCCATTACCATCTTGCTGCTATGCAGTTCTTTACATTTTAAGCCATGAAGAACTGTCCTAGAGGGGCTCCTACAAGGAAGGCTGCATGGATAGCTGATCGAATGCAGGCACACCTCTGTCACACACACACACAGTAAAACACAAACGGTCACACTTTATTTGGATAGTCCGGATATTCTATCTGAAGACCCTCTACAGATGGTCAACCAATCTGTTGATAAGCAAATGCTTGCCAAGATTACGGTTAGGGATAAGGGTTAGAGCTAGAGATAGTTGAAATGCCTCTACCGATGGACCATCCACATAGTGTTTCCACACACACTTTACTCAACGCTTCTCCTTTTTCAGGCATAAAAAATGGACACAACATGAAGTGAAACATACCCCTCCTCACCTCCCTCCATCTTTAAAAAAGAACATCTATGTCGTACCTTAACCAGCTTTGGGGGCTGGCGGAAGAAGGAACTCTTTGCGGTGAAGAAGGTGAAGTCTTCGCCCTCCTCGTCCAGACTGCAGTAGCCGCTGCTCATGCTGTTGCTGCCCGTCATTTAAGGGCTTCAATTTGAGCCCTCGGCTGCCTATAAACACCCAGCAGAGCAGCAGGAGGAAACCTGATTGTCCCCGAGGGGGAAATACTCTGTCTGGAGAGGCATTCAGCCACACTCACTGTTCACAACGCTCACAGTCCCAGAGCCCTTCACATCCACGATGCATCCACAGTCAGTCACCTCAGTAGGTCAGTATAGGGACACACGTACGGCTCACAGTCCAAGTGGCGCCTCTCGATTCCAAACATCCACTGTCAGTCCTCCACAGTCTTGTGTCTGTAGGTACCCAGATAAGCTTGGGCTCCAGAATCAGGGGCGAGGTCAGCTCAGATTCGGGTCCTATCAGTGCTCCTCGTGTCACCGGAGAGGCTTCAGGAAATCCGAGAGCGCGAGTAGAGACGTGTCACTTCCTCCTGTCGTGTGTGCTCTGACCCCGATATCACACACACACACTGTGCACACACATTGGTGTCACAGAGTCAGTTAACCCTGCTCACCTGAATGTCTCACACACACTTCCCCTTCAACCCCCTCCTGCCCTGCAGCTGTGTGTGTTGATCAGCTAATAAGAACTGTGAATGGGTGCACACACACACACAAATTACTTCAGCAGGGTACTGCTGCTTACCCATTCAGACACACGCTCACATCAATTACTCTGACAGGCTCTCTCACACACACACACACACACACACACACACACACACACACACACACACACACACACACACACACACACACACACACACACACAGGTAACTGTAGTTCAGGTCAGTGGCTCCAGACTGCAGTGGGCCTGTGCTGTATGGCTGTGTGAGTGTAGTCCTTGGTTCTTAGAGAAGAGACCCAGGCTGCTGCAGGCTTCTGACATTCAGCGGTTTCTCCTCTGTTCTCCTCTCTTCTTCTCAGACTCACGGACTAACAGAGAATCCTACGCGCTGCACCTCCCACTCGCTCTCTCTCCTTTTGTGTTCGTTTTGCTCTCTCTCTTCCTCTCTCTCTCACAGCCTTGCTCAACCATCTGTGGTTGAGTCTTATCTGCCAACGAGTTTTCTGCAGAGCTACAAAAACACCCTCCCCCCATTCTCTCTCTTCCTGCAAGCAACGGCACCCAGCTCAGCCCAGCCACATCCTCTGAGAGAGAGAGAGAGAGAGAGAGGGGGAGAGAGAGAGAGAGAGACAGAGAGATGCGGCCTCGCAGCTCATAACACCTGATATGCATGAGCAGGAAGCCACTCAGTAACATGGCTGCTGTGCTCTGCCTTAGCGCTACCAATGCTGCATGAGAGAAACCTCCAGATGTATAAAGACCCGGAGAAGAGCAGAGAACTGATCATCTTACTGCATTATACATACACTCTTATCAACATGCTCAGAAACACAGCGGAACCAAGTACAGGTCCTACTGCTTGAGTTCTTGTACCTCTTATAGAATATTTATTGTGGAGTTCCTAAATATACAACAGTACCAGCACCCAAAATGAGTACTGGAACCCATTTAATTCCAAGTCAAGCACTGGTGATGATCAAGAACAGGAATCTCAGAGAACCTCATGAGGTCTAGTTCCATAAAGAGGAATTGAAAATATGGGTACGATTGTCTGTTGGTTTTAGGAGAAACCAAGCTTGGAGGTCACGTGATTGTCCCCCAGGGGTCAGTGATGAAGATGACCTCTAACCTTTCGTTGACCCCTGACCTGTCCCCTCTGCCCTCTGGCCCTGGTCTTGACCATATGAACAGGGTCCAGCTAATGCCACTGTCAAAATAGAGATGGACTACCAAATAATAGTGTGTGTATATGTACGGTGTGTGTACGTGTGTGTGCCGGTGTGTACGAGTACGTGCATGTGTGTGCGTCTAAGTCAGAGAACAATATCTAGCTATGGTCTTTCTCTAAATCACAACCAACTCAAGGCATACAGCAGGTTATTCATTAAAACATTCGATTAACAGACAGCTGTCAAAGAGAGAGAGGCTGTTCTGTCAGAGGAGACATATCCTCCATTAAAGAGATGGAGCCTGTCCATCTCCTCAAGCCATCCCCCCTGTCAGAGGTTGATTAGATTCTGAAAGATTGTTGGGAGAGCTGTCTGTCTCTCTCCAGTGGTAACAACAGACAGAGAGAGAGCTGTCTGTCTCTCCAACCAGTGGTAACCACAGTCAAACAGAGAGCGGTCTGTCTCCAGTGCTAACCACAGACAGGCAGAGAACTGCCTGCCTCTCTCCAGGTCAGTATCAGCTGACGACAGATTAGTCTACCAGCAGAGACAGCCGTCAACCCCATTACCATCATCACTGTGGAGGGAGAAGGATGGGGACAGAGCGAGACAGATGGGGACAGTGGGTGGTGGGGAGGTTGAGAGGAGCTCATTGACAGACCACACCCCCATCCCATCCCATCCCATCTCAGCCCCTCCCAAACCCCTACCTTTCCCAGAGTCGATAAAGCCCAGCCAACCCTTTCTAGGCTCCAGTCTGACTCAATGAAACACAATGAGTGTTTGGCGAAAAGGGTGATCGATCTCTGCTGGTGTAAGCACAAAAGAGAAAGAGAAAGCTGGAGGGAGAGGAAAAGAGAGAGAGAGAGAGAGTATAGAGTTGACGAGGGAGAAAGGCCTTGAGATGTGAGCGGTCATCTCTCATCAGGTCTTTGGTGCAGCAATAGTGTACCCATTTCAGCCTCTGAGTTCACAAAACACCCTCAGCCTGCACACCAGACAAGAGTTTAACATTACTCCAGGTTACAGAGATAATCAACTGGCCCTCCACTGCAGCCCTCAGCTCTAACACACAGGTCCTTGTCACTGTAGCACATTACACTTATACTCCACGAGCACCACACTTGGATAAGGAGTCTATTTTTTCCCTCTAGTGACGTTTGCAAGGTCACCCCATCGGCATTCTGTCACGCTATTTCTCACATTCGCTCATGCTCTCTCTCCTACACGTGGTGTTTTTGGAAGTAGATTACATTGTGTGTGTGTGTGTGTGTCTGTGTGTCTGTGTGTGTGTATGTGTGTGATCCATGGTAGCAGTGTGGTATTTGGATGGCATGGCTACACAATTGCCAGCGTACTCGTTACACACCGATAGAGATGTGTATTGTGTGTGTGTGTGTGTGTGTGTTATCTGGCTCACTCTAGGCAGTGCCAGAGTGTGTGGGCTTTGAGAGCAGAGGTGCCAGTATCACAACAGAAACACGCAGGTCCACATTTACACCTGCTCACACAGACACCCTCAGTTAAAAGGTCAGATATTAATTTTATAGAGAGATACAGTTATACTTCATGTGCGTGAACACCTGAAAATATTTAGGACCTCGATAGCTAAAACCAGCAAGATCCGAGTCTGCTAACATGAAAGCAGGATTGCGAGAAAGCCTCTTCTGGTGTCTGTGTGAGTGTGTGTGCATGTCTTGTGTTCGGGTGCATGTGTGTGTGCTTCCATGTCGTAGGCAGTGTGGGCAGACAAACATCTAACGCATCTGTGCTCACAGAGGCCAAGAACAGTTAGAGGTCTTATTAAATGACTAGAGGGACTATGTCATAAACCCTCAAAGTTCCATAATGGCAGCCATCTTGGTCAGGGAGAAATCCAAAACTAGCCTTGTTGGAATGAATGGCAGTAGAGGCATAGGGAACACATTTCCGAGCCTTTACATTTGCAGGAAAATAAAAAATGGAAGGCGCGTTATGCATCAGAAATTGTGTAATGGAATTATGGTTATTTGAGTGTGTCTCTCTGTATGCTGATGTCTCAACACACGTCCGCTACGACAGCAACTGAAATGACTGCAACCCTTAACGAATGGCTGCAGTTGGTTTCAGAGTGGGTGGCAAGAAATAAGTTATAGCCCTAACTATTTATGAAACTAAAAGCATTGTATTTGGGACAAATCACTCACTGAACCCCAAACTCTCAACTAAATCTTGTAATGAGTCATGTGGAAATCGAGCAGGTCGAGGAGACTAAACTGCTTGAAGTAACCCTGGATTGTAAACTGTCACGGTCAAAACATACTGATATAACAGTAGCTAAGATGGGAGACGTCCGTCCATAACAAAGCGCTACTCTGCCCTCTTAACAGCACTGTCAACAAGGCGGGTCCCGTAAGCACCCGTTTTGTTGCACCTGGACGACCGTTCAGTAGTGTGGTCAGGTGCCACAAAGAGGGACTTAGGGAAAAGTACCATTGGCCCATTGGATGTACACAGAGAGCTAACGTTAATGATACGCATGTCAATCTGTCCTGGCTCAAACTGGAGGAGAGATTGACATCATGATGAATTGTATTTATGAGAGGTGTTGACATGTTGAATGTACTGAGCTGTCTGTTTGAACTACTGGCACACAGCTCGGACACCCATGTATACTAGAGGTCGACCTCTAATGCCTACCCCACAAGACACTTCACAAGAGGTCTCTTCCCAGTCCCCAAGTCTGGTACATACTATGGGAGGCGCACAGTACTACATGGAACTCTATTCCACATCAAGAAACTGATGCAAACAGTAAAATTAGACTTTAAAAAAAAGAAGAAGATAAAAATACACCTTATGGAACAGCGGGGACTGTGAAGCAACACACACACACACACACACACACACACACACACACACAGTACTGTAGATATGTGGTAGTGGTGGAGTAGGGGCCTGAGGGCACACAGTGTGTTGTGAAATCTGGGAATGTATTGTAATGTTTTTAAATTGCACAACAGCCTTAATGTTGCTGGACCCCAGGAAGAGTAGCTGCTGCCTTGAGGATCCTTAATCCACCATGATAAATACAAAGAGTAAAGTATCGTCAGAACTACTATCATTACAGTTCATGCTGGTTCATGACTATGTCGCTGTGAATGTTGGTATAGTGGCAGTTCATTGGAAAAACGGTGTCGTCATTCATCCAAAACTGGCTGGTTAGCTACCTTCTTCCCATTCATTGTTGTACACAATATCTTCTGATCACAGCACTGGCAAACCATGGGTATCCAACTCCCTGACCAACATGGCTGACCTTTGGACCGCCATAAGAAGGTTCATGTCCATTCTAGTATTATAATTCTATGACAACAATTTAACCAGGAGTATAGCCCTAATCATCTGACCAAGAGCCTTCATCACGTGACCAACAGCCACTATAATACACACTGTTAGCTAAAGCAGCTTGCTTGCTAAAGCCGTGTCTGTCTACCAAAGAGAGGCTATATAAAACACAAAGAGCATACACACGCTGAGACTGACACAAAGGGCACAGCAACACACACACACACACACACACACAGTAGATGAGTTCTGTGACAGTTCAGACAGAAGGCCGGGCATGTTTGGAGTAGCTCTGGGGGGTGAGGGGGGGTGCTCTGCTCCCAGACTCACAGAGACAGCACAGCCAGGCTGGCGTAAGGCTACGGCTAGGCTAATGACTGAGCATATACAGACCCCTAGGCAGAAAGACTGGGGTCTGAGGATATGAGGACCGACACTACCACTGTTTACCGCCCTTAGAGAGGGGGTAGGAGGGGAAGGGGAGAGTAGGGGGAAGGAGTAGACTGCAGAAGGGGAGAGTTGAGATACAGATGAGAGAGGTGTGAAATATGTTCTCAGAGAACATCTGGTCTCCAAATCATCCGATAAATGAATGAATAAGTGAATGAGGGAGCGAGATGAGAGGGTGAGAGACGCCCCACAGGAGAGAGACTCCCCACAGAGCCCCAGGACAGCAGCACAATTAGACCCAACCAAATCATGACAAAACAAAAAGATAATTACTTGGCACATTGGAAAGAATTAACACAAAAACAGAGCAAACTAGAACGCTATTTGGCCCTAAACAGAGAGTACACAGTGGCAGAATACCTGACCACTGTGACTGAACCAAACTTGAGGAAAGCTTTGACTATGTACAGACTCAGTGAGCATAGCCTTGCTATTGAGAAAGGCCACAGTAGGCAGACATGGCTCTCAAGAGAAGACAGGCTATGTGCACACTGCCCACAAAATGAGGTGGAAACTGAGCTGCACTTCCTAACCTCCTGCACAATGTATGACCATATTAGAGACACATATTTCCCTCAGATTACACAGACCCACAAAAAATTTCATTTTGTATATTATCTACCTCACTTACTAAGGCAATGTTAACAAATGTTTCCCATGCCAATAAAGCCCCTTGAATTGAAATTGAGAGAGAAGAGAGAGAGAAGTAAACCTCAAAAATACTAAAATAATGATTTTCCAGAGAAGACCCAGATCTCAGGGAATTAGACCAAAGTTCTCAATTGGTACAAAATATAGAGAGTACTGTACACACTACAATTACTTAGGTTTAAAAAATAAGCTCAACTGGACACCTTAATGAGGCAGTGAATGAACTGAGAGAGAAAGCACGCATTCTACGCCATTAAAAAGCTCATTCAAATTGAA